>NW_003303731.1:2035922-2094265 GCF_000142945.1 Phytophthora infestans T30-4 | reverse complement strand
CTTCTTATTGTAACGTCTGACTGTACCCATACTTAGTAGTATAGCTGCTACTACTTTGAACAAGTCTACATCTATGCACTACGTTCAATACAATCACAATTTCCCTCAATTCAATAATTTTACCCAATTTCATGATGATTATCGACTTGTATACTAGCGGTAGTACGAATATGGTTTCGGCATCATCTGGCACCATACTCAACACAAGTATTTCAAGGTGTAGAGCAATGTGTAGCACGAACAAGTACACGTGCAGCGCTAAAAACCACGTCAAAACGGTGATTTTGCGGTAAAAGATCGGTTTTCCATTCAAAACACTAGCTTTTACTTACTAGTGGTATAGTATGACTCTACGCATACTTAGTAGTATATATGTTACTACTATGAACAAGTCTACGTCTATGCACTACGTATACAAACTTCAATACAATCACAATTTCCCTCAATTCAATGATTTACCCAATTTCATGATGATTATCGACTTGTATACTAGCGGTAGCTCGAATATAGTTTCGGCATCATATGGTGCAATACTCAACACAAGTTTTTTAAGGTGTAGAGCAATGTGTAGCACGAACAAGTACACGTGCAGCGTTAAAAACCACGTCAAAACGGTGATTTTGCGGTAAAAGATCGGTTTTCCGTTCAAAACAGTAGCTCTTGCCTACTAATGGTATAGTATGACTGTACCCATACTTAGTAGTATAGCTGCTACTACTTTGAACAAGTCTACGTCTATGCACTACGTATACAAACTTCAATACAATCACAGTTTCCCTCAATTCAATGATTTACCTAATTTCATTATGTGTATCGACTTGTATACTAGCGGTAGTTCGAATGTGGTTTCGGTATCATATGGTGCAATACTCAACACAAGTTTTTCAAAGTGTAGAGCAATGTGTAGCACGAACAAGTACACGTGCAGCGCTAAAAAACACGTAAAAACGGTGATTTTGCGGTAAAAGATCGGTTTTCCGTTCAAAACACTAGCTTTTACTTCTTAATTATAAAGTCTGACTGTACCCATACTTAGTAGTATAGCTGCTACTACTTTGAACAAGTCTACGTCTATGCACTACGTATACAAACTTCAATACAATCACAATTTCCCTCAATTCAATGATTTACCTAATTTCATTATGTGTATCGACTTGTATACTAGCGGTAGTTCGAATGTGGTTTCGGTATCATATGGTGCAATACTCAACACAAGTTTTTCAAAGTGTAGAGCAATGTGTAGCACGAACAAGTACACGTAAAAACCAAACGGTGATTTTGCGGTAAAAGATCGGTTTTCCGTTCAAAACAGTAGCTCTTACCTACTAATGGTATAGTATGACTGTACCCATACTTAGTAGTATATATGTTACTACTTTGAACAAGTCTACGTCTATGCACTACTTATACAACCTTCAATACAATCACAATTTCCCTCAATTCAATAATTTTACCCAATTTCATGATGATTATCGACTTGTATACTAGCGGTAGTTCGAATGTGGTTTTGACATCATATGGCACCATACTCAACACAAGTATTTCAAGGTGTAGAGCAATGTGCAGCACGAAGAAGTACATCCGCAATGCTAAAAACCACGTCAAAACGGTGATTTTGCGGTAAAAGATCGGTTTTCCGTTCAAATCAGTAGCTTTTACTTCTTAATTGTAACGTCTGACTGTACCCATACTTAGTAGTATAGCTGCTACTACTTTGAACAAGTCTACATCTATGCACTACGTTCAATACAATCACAATTTCCCTCAATTCAATAATTTTACCCAATTTCATGATGATTATCGACTTGTATACTAGCGGTAGTACGAATATGGTTTTGACATCATATGGCACCATACTCAACACAAGTATTTCAAGGTGTAGAGCAATGTGTAGCACGAACAAGTACACGTGCAGCGCTAAAAAACACGTAAAAACGGTGATTTTGCGGTAAAAGATCGGTTTTCCGTTCAAAACAGTAGCTCTTGCCTACTAATGGTATAGTATGACTGTACCCATACTTAGTAGTATAGCTGCTACTACTTTGAACAAGTCTACGTCTATGCACTACGTATACAAACTTCAATACAATCACAATTTCCCTCAATTCAATAATTTTACCCAATTTCATGATGATTATCGACTTGTATACTAGCGGTAGTACGAATATGGTTTTGACATCATATGGTGCAATACTCAACACAAGTTTTTCAAGGTGTAGAGCAATGTGTAGCACGAATAAGTACACGTGCAGCGCTAAAAAACACGTAAAAACGGTGATTTTGCGGTAAAAGATCGGTTTTCCGTTCAAAACACTAGCTTTTACTTCTTAATTATAAAGTCTGACTGTACCCATACTTAGTAGTATAGCTGCTACTACTTTGAACAAGTCTACGTCTATGCACTACGTATACAAACTTCAATACAATCACAATTTCCCTCAATTCAATGATTTACCTAATTTCATTATGTGTATCGACTTGTATACTAGCGGTAGTTCGAATGTGGTTTCGGTATCATATGGTGCAATACTCAACACAAGTTTTTCAAAGTGTAGAGCAATGTGTAGCACGAACAAGTACACGTAAAAACCAAACGGTGATTTTGCGGTAAAAGATCGGTTTTCCGTTCAAAACAGTAGCTCTTGCCTACTAATGGTATAGTATGACTGTACCCATACTTAGTAGTATAGCTGCTACTAATTTGAACAAGTCTACGTCTATGCACTACGTATACAATCTTCAATACAATCACAATTTCCCTCAATTCAATGATTTACCCAATTTCATGATGATTATCGACTTGTATACTAGCGGTAGTTCAAATATGGTTTTGACATCATATGGCACCATACTCAACACAAGTATTTTAAGGTGTAGAGCAATGTGCAGCACGAAGAAGTACATCCGCAATGCTAAAAACCACGTCAAAACGGTGATTTTGCGGTAAAAGATCGGTTTTCCGTTCAAAACAGTAGCTTTTACTTCTTAATTGTAACGTCTGACTGTACCCATACTTAGTAGTATAGCTGCTACTACTTTGAACAAGTCTACGTCGATGCACTACGTATACAAACTTCAATACAATCACAATTTCCCTCAATTCAATAATTTTACCTAATTTCATTACGTGTATCGACTTGTATACTAGCGGTAGTTCGAATGTGGTTTCGGCATCATATGGTGCAATACTCAACACAAAGTTTTCAAGGTGTAGAGCAATGTGTAGCACGAAGCAGTACATTCGGAGCGTTAAAAACCACGTCAAAACGGTGATTTTGCGGTAAAAGATCAGTTTTCCTTTCAAAACACCCGCTCTTACTTACTAATTGTAAAGTATGAATTTACGCATACTTAGTAGTATAGATGGTACTACTTTGAACAAGTCTACGTCTATGCACTACGTATACAAACTTCAATACAATCACAATTTCCCTCAATTCAATAATTTTACCCAATTTCATGATGTGTATCGACTTGTATACTAGCGGTAGTTCGAATATGGTTTCGGCATCATATGGCACCATACTCAACACAAGTTTGGCAAAGCTTGTGTTGGGTATGGGGCATTTTAATTGTTTCACGGCAAAGATACGAGTTCAATCCTCGTAAAGGGTATGGAACGCGCCGTACATCAAATAGAGTGCCATTACTTGCTCACCAGGGTATAGCATCACTTAATATTAAAGGCATGACTCTATGTTCTGCGTTCGGAATTGCATCTCTTTCGTAATCTGCTTTTTGGTTCAATCCAAGTCGCTAACAGAAACAAAATCAGATTCTACAAAACTAAAAACGGATGCAGCAGCAATTCAAGGACGTTCATCCTGTTATAACTGATGAATTCAGTATGCTTTCGTTTGGGATGCTTTATTGGGTAGACCGCAAAATGCGTGGAAGCTGACCTCAGCATAGTGGCAGGCTATTTGGAGGTAGAAATGTCTACTTTACAGGCGATGCAGCGCAGCTCGAACCAGTCGTTCCATAATCACTTCCAGCCCCACTTTCTCAAATATCTAACGATATTCCGCGGACGAGAAATATGGACAGGTATTGAAAACGTTTGCATGCTTACTAGTCAAAATACAGGCGAAGAGGACCCAGAATGGTTTAGGGCCCTTCGTATTTTGAGACAAACAGTACCTACACAAAATGATATAGATCTTTTTAACACACGTTGTTTGCACGTCATCAGTGAGCCACAGTGGCCAGCAATGCCAAACACATAGCCTACAAAAATGTTGATGTATTTGCTGCAAATAAAAAAGAGGTTTTGTGGGTTCTTCTCGACTTTTCCAATCAGGGTTTATCGAACCAACGTGTCGAACCGCTCCAACGAACCGCCGATCCTACGCCAACTAATAAACCTATGTTACGGAATATTGCCGCTCCAGATCTTTCAGAAGCAAACATCTCGAACCATGCCGCAACTAAGGACCCCCGAGCGCGGTTGTGCATGCGTCACACCGAACCAAGGTACGACCTATTTACGTCGAAAATCCTCCGTCTACTTACTCGCACTGCTCTTCACTCGTTGAGTCACGACGCATTACTTCAGGTCCACCATGCTCCCAAGCAGGCCCAGGACGCGCTCGAGTCGAACGAGGAAGCTCTCCAGTCTACCTGTGACGCTCTCCAGCCAAACAACGACACTCCCCAGCCGTTCCGCGACGCTCTCCAGTCCGATCATAGCGTTCTTCCGTCCGTCCGCCACGCTCTCCAGTTGAACCACCACGCTCTCCAGCCGAGTCCCTATGCTCTCCACCTCAACCGCAGTTGACCTCGCTGGAACTGCAACGCTCTTCAATTGCGTCCTCACCTGATCCACAGCGCTCTTTCTTTGTTAATTTACAACTATTGCTTGAGTCACGATATTATCTAAACGCGAGCATACACCCAACTTCACTCGCTGGCGGGTCATCCGCTGAGCCCCGGCGTGTTTCCCTAGACCATACTCCAGTCTCGGTGCCCGCCGAGCGGCCACGCTCCTCGACATCTCCGTCAGCCCATGAGCAGCGGTATCAACTCGTCGTACGTTTAATTGTGAAGTTAACGATTGGGCAGCGCGATACGTCGGGCAACACGTTGGACGATGTGATAGTATATGAGCATTCATTCAATGGCATTATTCAGAAACGTTGGGGCCTATTCCGCCTTCGCGTGAAGTGCCATGCAGTGAAGATAGATGGAGTTTGGTATACTGAGACAGCGGACGTTGGAGAGTGGGAAAAGATTATGCAGCTCAAAGTGAAGCGACATACTTCAAAGTCCGAGCAAGGATGGAAACAATGGTTAGTGAAGACGCGTGGTGAGACTGTGACGCTCTTGGTATATGAATATGGAGTAGCTCTTACAAAGGCTCACGATCTCAAAGCATTCACGCAGGCCTGTACCAGGTCAGAGCAAACTTATCGAGCTGGCGCAACCGCTGAAAGCTGCTTGAGAGAAGTTGTGGAGAAACTTCAATCTGAATGGGAGAATAATTTTCAAGCTGAACCCGTGGTCTGGCGAATGTGGGGTAATCACGTCACGAATTCCTAAATCGGTCCACTCTGGGTGCAGCAATGAAGCATCCACCACCAACCTACATAGCAAATCTGCTTCAACCTGCTGACTCGCAGCTATAACGACACTTGTCCAACCAGATCCAGTCAGCTAATGTAGCTCTAAAATGTGTCAAAGTATCCTGGGCTTATTACAAGGGGTTTCGTCGTCATTGGAAGGATTACGGACGTTTGTTGGACGAAAGTGAGAGACGTCTCGAGGCTCGTCAGAGCACAATTAAGGGCTTTATTTAATCCATTGAGCCGCCGTCTCTTAGTTTGGTTGTCGATCCACTGCTCGATCTCGAGAATATGAGGACCACGAACATGCAGAGTAGGTTTTCGACTACGGTGTTGAAGTCGCAACACAGTAAGAAATGCAAAGTAGCGACGTATTTGATTTTTGAATTACGCTTCGGGCGTGATATTCGTAAATTCTAAGCCACTGAGGTATCGTTCATCAGCTCGAAGCTCCGGTGTTGTTGGTTCCTCTGTTGGTAATGGTCCAGTTGGATCGACGTAGCCCTCGATTCGCCATCCGCAGCTCTTAAACACGCTGCCCATATTATACCCGTTAAATCTACGGAACGTCTGGGCGAAAATCGCCATCAGATCACGATTGCTAGACTCGATGTAGTGGCGCTGGAAGGATCTTTTCACATAGCCGAACCGGAATTCAATCGATTAAAAAATGGACAATAGGCTGGTTAAAAGACGGGAACAACGCCCACACTGCAAAGGTTGTGGATGGTTTCTGAATGGCTATGGATAGAGAATCCATCTAAGATCCAGACGGAGTTGGGAGCAGGATACTGGCGAGCAAATCTTGCAGAACAGTGCGCGAGTTCCTGGCAGCATTTAGTAAACTCCACACGATCAAAAGTGCCTTTCGTGCTGAAGTACTCAATGCTCCCATCTACACCAATGAAAGCTAAGATCGAGACCCGTGGATTTCTTTCGAAATCGCCTCGTATAGCGAGTTTCTTTCCGCGAAGAGCATACCACGCTTGCGTATCATACCGCGGTTATATAACGAAACCTTATCCAGAAAGACCAAGTTGGGGTAGCTCCAATCAATATGACTGAGCTCCTTCACAAATCGGAATACTTCTCTTTCCTTGATGTGCATTGCACGGCGCTCAAGGACCTTCCAGGTACCCCCCCTCATGAATGATTTTCCATACTGATGATTTTGAGATTGCAATTTGGTGTACGCGCTTAAAAACATCTTGGTCCTCCTACAGATACACGTGTGGATGATCTCGATAGTTGTTTAGAAGCCACTCACGTTGGTCCAATAAAAAAGCGCTTCCTGTGACTCCTTTGTAGCGCTGGAGAACATCGGTTTTCTTGTATGTCTTTATCTAGTTGATAATGGTACGTTCTGGCCGATTAAAGATGTATGCGAGGTACTTCTTTATGTAGCCGATCTTGTAGTACGCGTAGAGGTAGTGGGAGACGGTGTTCGGGTGCGCACGAACACTATACAACCAACTGCAACACACCTTCGCACCGGCACCGACAGAGCGTTGATGTAGCACCTCGCAACGTCAGCAAGCGCTTCCTCGCATACAAGCACACACAGTCAGGTCACTATCCCGAAAGCACACACTCGTCAGCAATTCCACATCGCTTCAGCGCAAAATACCCAGAGCAACGCATAAATCGTCTATAGTCGCTCTGATTCGCTATAAATTCAACGTCTTTTACCAACTGGATCACTGGGTACGCTTGCTGATGGGTTGGCGGGAACAGGAAAAGAAGAACCACTCTCGTTCGGCAACGTTGGTTGGAATCTACAATATTAAAATGTCCGGTAAGGCTAATGTAACTTTGACATCGCAACATTATGTTCAGCAAAACCGGTTAGCCCCAAAAAGAGACATTCCAGTCGGAGCCGTTGAAGCTCTACTGAAAGACGCACAATTTCGAAATACAAGTCGTAATAGAGTAATTCCTAACCGACTAAGCTTGTGTATTGATGCCCCCGTTACCCGAACGCTCAATATGGCTCAGCTGGGTGAGCTATGCAATAAAATGAACGCCATACTATATAATGCTATGTTCGTCGATGGTAGTGAGCTGTCCATCGTTTTGGTACAGATTACTTACCCTTATGTTGGCCCTTCACTATTAGATGACATTCCAAATGTTGTGGCGATTGCACCTGAGGATACATATAAGGGGAAGGAGTCTAGTGACATTCGTGTGATGCGGAGAGGGGTACCCTTAAGGCTAGCCTACAAATGACCGTTTATAAAGTGCAAGGTCTAACCTGTACGCACCTAGTGTTTCATTTAAATTACATTCCTAGCATCGCATTTGCATACGTTGCTCTTTCGCGAATTAAACACCGTAATTCAATCGCTATCACACACAAATAAAAGCCAGAAAATTCAAGAGGCACTCCCCAAAAATTAGTAGTCTTTCAGCGCAAAGAAAAACGTGTTCAAGATGCCGTTCTCGAGACAGAAAAGTTGGCGATGTATATTATCAACCGGATGAAAGCGGTTGCTCTCGCTCACAACGCGTCTTAGGAACTCGCTGATGATCTTAGCGGAGCGCAAATTTTCCTATCACTATGCGTCCCGCGTCAAGACCAAGTTGAAGCGGCACCGATCCCGATCTTAAAAAGTAAACTAAGGCAATTGATGCGCTTCATGTCAAACAGAAATTCAGTGTATCTATGCAGGCAAAGATCGAGCGTACAATGTATAAATTACGAACAACACGACTCCAAAACACATGAGTCCACACCGTTTTGTCGGCATATTATTAACATTATAGTGAATGTTTTTAAGTTGGGAGCGACCTATTGTATGCAATAATACCCACATGTAATTTAAAGTAAAAACATGTCAATCATCCGGTTATTGATTGTTAGTCATACGAAAACAAAAGCATTTTCCATTAATACATGAGTTAGTTTTGTAATATTGTTGTGGTGTCCAGCTGAACAAAATTCTACTTATGTACACGTAACGCATGCTCAAAATATTGTGAAAGGTCGACCAACATAAACAATATAATAGCAGCTAATTATGGTGCTATTGCGCCACCATCTCAAAAGCGCCAAATAAAATCCCTCTACACTACATTTACCAAGCCATTCTTCGACAGAATTAACATACGGACTATATTAATATATGTAATGACTCGATAATTCATGCTATCAAAGCACACTAAACTGTTTTTAATCGTTATTAAAGATCTTAATACTGCACGATGTTTTATTTTTGTATTAGTAGCCGGAGAATCGTTTTGTTTGTATTCTGTCGGCCGTATAAAAGGAATCAAATAAATGTCGGCGGGAGAACGCATGCTAACAGCAAGCTAGACGACGGATGCGCGATTTTATTACGGGAGAGCTTATATTTTTGCTGCCTGTTGACTACCGTAATCAGTGATATGAAAGTTGCACCGAAGTCACGCTCATTACTACGAGTTTGCCTCTTGAGCAAAACGTTCTTGTAAATCCAATAGATGTGGACCTACATATACGTTAATCTTATCGGGTGGAAACATTACGATAATAAAAGCTTGTTAGCCCATTACGCCACAACTACGAAGCTCACATTGTTCAGAGCGATTTCGACGTCTGGACTTGAGATTAGAAGGCGATTTGTTGATACATGCACTGCAAATATATCGCTTAGAACCTACTTTGGTAGTGATATCATGAAAACCGGATGATTCAACCCATATCAATATCTACAAAAGAAAAACCACAGCCTAAGATCTCAAAAAATAAAGCAAAATAAAAGCGTTTAAGGCAGAGGGACACTTGTGCTAGCACATTGGGTTCTTGTAGTGCGTAAGTAGGTTGCTTGAATGTCGACTGTGTTACGCGCAACGTTTTGCTGGAGCATTTATCTACTTATGCAATACCAAAATTGATCCGACTGTAAGACTTTATCGGACCTGTGCCAAAAATGTGGTACATCAAACCAACAGACTTTATTTGACAGTTACAGTACGTAACGCTAATAATTGTGTTTAGATGGTGTGCGATGGATTTCAAAACATGATTTGAGATGCAAAAGAGAGCGTGATGTGTCAAGTTTATAGGCGGCTCAGAAACGCCTGTAGGCTGAAAAAAACTAAAAAAAACTGAAACTATGCAAATTATTTTCGAGAGCCATGTACTCTCGAGCTGGTAAATAAAAAATGAGGGGCATCATGCAGAGGATCCGGATAAAAAGCCTATGTCCGGGTAAAAGAGAAAGCCGATAGTCAGTCACTGCTGCACACTCTTCATTGGACAAGCTTCCACCAATGAAAGGATACCATTTGGTACACACAGAGGCACACTCAGAAAGAGATTTCTAGCCACACACTCCGCACTCTGTCGCCGACAGCAACAGCCGCGGCTCACTCGTCTATTTTCAGTCTTACTGCACAGAGCTCCTGAGGCCCCGACGTCCTCCTCACCTAGCCTACAGGTTCGTTCTATCTCCGCCCCCCCTACCCCCACCTCCAGGTTCATGGTGAACACGAAGTACTACTTCGAAGATTGTTAGTTTAGTTCCAGCCGTCGCCATTGTTTTTGCTTTGAGGCGAGGATCCATGCGCGTTGCAGTACATGTTTGTAATCGCAATTCGCCGATTGCTGTACCAGATTTGTTTGCTGTAGTTCAATGAGGTATTGCTAATTGTGATGTACGTGTATGCATTACAGATGTATGCTCCTGGCTTCCTAGAGTGCTACAGTGTCGTAAGCACAGGCCTCGGTACGTCCTGGCTATCGGCGGCTTTGACAGTACCGGAATGGATGTGCTTGCGGTAGCGCGCGATCAGGTCGTTAAGCGCACCAGCCGCGTGAAGGTCATGAAGGTGCTTGTGGACAGAGGTCGATCCCCGCGACGTAATTTTGCGCTGACAGAGGAAGCCCATCACCTCTGTCTCGGCTTGCTTATCCAGGGCAAGAACTCTGTCGTGGTAGTCACCAGCGCTTGGGTCTAGAACGAAGCATTCAAAATGAAGAGTTTCATGAATGCGACGAGCTCTTTTGCGCTTGAGCGCTGCTGCTTTGGCACAGCAGCAAGCCATCGAGGCTCCTGGGCTACCAGGAGTACCACGTCGCGTGCGAGTGAGTGACGGAGGTTCGTCGACGCTTGAATGGATTGCTTGGTTCTTGATCTTGATTCATCTGTCGATTGTCACTCTGTTTGTTGCCTTCTATTTTAGCTTCTAGGGTATCCATGCGTTCAGTTTGGCGCTTTACTAGCTGAGCTAATTAATCAATCACACTACGTTGGTGTTCAATGAGCGTGTTGTCGTGGCTCAGTTGCTTGGGTGGTGCGGTTTCTCTGTCGTCTGTGGCCAGATTTGTTTCGCAGGCAGCGCCAGCAGGATGGGTCGACCGAGCAAGCAAGTCCGCAAGCGACGATCCTGCCAGTCGTACGCAGGCCTCCAAGCGCTTCACCGCTGACCCCTCTGGATGGACCGCTTTCAGCTGCGGATAGTGGAGAAGAAGGTAAGCCGCTAACACATCAAGTTCACGCTGACTCACGTTGTACTCGACTTGATCCAGCTTGAAGCACGTTGCGAATAGGTACGTCTGGACAACTTCAATTTTCTCCTCCGTCTGCGCGTCGAAGGACTGTAAGTCCTTCAAATGTACCTTAATGGTGGTGCTGTATCCGCTGAGCGCCTTGCTAATCTTGTGATTTTTTTGCGGCTTGTGTTGAAGATGTAATTGAAGTCCTTGTTCGTGCTCAGGTTTTATGCACCACGGTCGAAGACCCTGCGATGTGTGAGACCGTCACATCCATTGACGTTCTGTGCTCCGCCCCGGCGAAACGAGTGGGAAGTGAGAGGCACCTCAGCGCCAGCGACGGAAGCTATCTGGCCAAGCACTCGTTTGGCGTGCGAGTAGATGGTCAGTGTCCTCTCGGAAGCAGCAGAACTTGTCCGCGCGGCGGTAGCAGTAGCTCCAAGGGCGGAGTACGCGTCAGGGGGGGTCCAGTACGTCACAAGCGGCGTGGATAAAAACAAGGAGACGGCAGCTTGGACAGGCAGCGATGGTAAGTTATTCAGCAGGTCGATGCATGGAGCCCCCTGCGTCAAGAGCGCAAGAGCAATGGCGCACACGGGGCAAGTGACGAGGTCAAGATCAGGAAACAGCGAGAGCCCTTGTTCATCGGACGTCTTGAGCTGGATGAAGCGCACGAAGAGGATGCCGGCGGCGTCAATGGTGACGCTCTGTTTCTGCACGAGCGATAAGTCGGACGCGCGTCCGAACAGGTACCACAGCATACACAGTAGCGCTGCGTCTTGATAATCGCTTGAAGTAGACGCACGCTTATACAAACAAAGCATCATCTTACGTAAATTGGTCGTGCAGCAGGGTGGTGCCTTACCTTTAAACTTGCCATCTCTTTTCAGCCAAAAATTGTCTAGCGTCTTCCCCCATGCTAAGTAGCTTTGCTTTGACAATGTGTCGCTGCGCGGGGAAGAGTTCGACAAGCCACATATTAGTTGTCTATAATGCTGCATTGCAGTATTCCGGGAAAGTTGCTTACCCTTTTTGTCTTCATTAAAGGCAAGATACATACTAAACATACCTAAGATAGACACGAAGCACTTTCCACAATCGTCTTTCTCAATGCAACTCCTTACATAATCTACATCCACAGACTCACGCTTAACAAAAGCCTTGAACGCCGCAATTGCCGTTGTCTTTGCGCGTTTTGTGTTTCCGGGCTCGAGCTCTTCTAGTCCCATCCTTGTCGGATGTTTCAAGTGGTACGTCCATCACTACATTTTTGAAAAGGCATACGCATATTTTCGTGTCCTTCCGACTTGATACGTCGGATTGGCTGACTTAGATGACTCACCTACCCCGATGTAATCTTCTTGGCTAAAATGAGAAAATTTTGCTGTTGTGATTGGTCTAAATAAGTCTTAATTATGTAATAGGCTACTTTAAGTACACACAAAACTGAAGTATGGTCGGATAAGTGATGATATTCATCCATACCAGGATGCCTTTAGTTAAATGATCATATCAGAATCTCACCTACAAATATTAGTTAATACGCAAATGCAACCAAAACAACTCGATTTCCATTCACTTAAAATGAAGCTAAGCAAATTGAGACGATTCAAATGTCGATCCCCGTCGAACTTTGCCTGCGTAATACTTGCACTTTGCAGCGATCTCGACCTTACAGCTCACAAACACTTGTCAAGCCATCTTCCTCTTCATTGTAGATGGGACAACTAGCTCCATTTAAAGGAGCGCCTGTCGATATCGAGTTGCTTGCGCTGAAATCCGGACACAAACGCCGACTGCTCAGTGGCAATTGCAAACTGCATTTGTGGAAGCGTCACTACAGTCGGTGGTTGGTCTATACCACGTGATTCTCGGCGGGCTTGCGCATGCACTCCTAGCTGCAACTTGTATCAGGAAACACACCGTTCTGGTAGGTTGCATGGGTGCAACACCAGAACGCGAAAATATCTCAACAGAAATCCGCACTGGAGTACAACTGACGTGCGATGCAAGCACACCACCACTTGGCAAGTTTGACTGCACGCAATTGTGTTATCCGCGAGATTCCGGGAGCTCTCGGATATTAGCCAGCTGCGTGCCACGCAAGTTCCCCGTCTCCACTTCGTGCAGTGCTCTGCTAATTCCACGTGAAGTATTTTTAGCCTCCACGGTCGTACCACCTGCCACCACACCCTCAATAGATTCATCAGTTGCAGGTGCACGCCTTCCTTTTTCGCGCGAACCGTTAGCCTTTTTTCTTCTTTTTGGTGCGATCTCGGCTTTTTTTCGGGGATGAGATTCTTTTTTTGTCCTTCTTAACAATTCGCCGATAGCGCTCACGTTGAAGAGCGTTCTGATGATAACGATGGTCCGCGCAGGGTCAGTGACGACCGCCATTGAGAGTCACAGCTCTTTCTTTGCTGCAGTGTCCAAGATATCGGCACTGCAACATCTCCGACGGTTGTGTTGGGTGTTGGAGGCGATCGCATAGCTAGTCGGTCTCTCTCCCGAAAAATCTCGTACTGCTTGAGCAGGACATCAGTACCTACAGCATACGCCGCGTGGGCGGCACGCCAACACAGGTACAGCAAAGCAAAGTGTAAGTATTTACCTGCGCACTTTTCTCCTTGCAGTTGACACGCGATCGTTTGCTTTTCAGGTGAATGCTCTGAGAATCGATCTATGCTTTTGCATATTTTATTCGGGGGGGGGGGGCGGTGCAAAAATTCTTTTAAAATTAAAATTTGAGCATTGACCCCTTAGCAACCGTGGCGACCTCGCCGGAGGATGCTGGCAGCAGCATGCTGTCATACTAGTACATCAAACTATATAACTCTGCCTACTTATGTAGCTTGAATGTTGCCCGTCACATCACCCTCCTCGCCAAGTTACACTTACGGCGCCGTAAGCGCAACCATCGAAATCTCCGAAGAACATCAACTGTCGAGCCGTTTCGATCACTCGACTGATCAAATAACTCAAGCAGCAATATCGCAGACTGAAGACGCACCGGAAAACCTTGGGGGCGACGCAGGAGGACACCCGACGCTGAACCTGGCGCCTCATGTGATGGACTCGAAGCTGAAATGGTGGGTGCTGTACAGCCTTGACGGAGTCGAAAATCCAGATTTGCTCGAAACGGTGAAGCAGTACTTTTGACGGTATAGCTCGACGAGGGCCAAGTCAGCGAATAGTGCGTACACTCACAGCGCGCTGCAGCGCTCGTAGTGCGCCTTCATACGGCTTTGGAGCGCGGCCCGGAGCGACGATACTTCGCTCCTGTCTTGGCTCGTAAGGAAGGAAGAACGACGGGGGGGATATTCTATTGGAGAATTGCGCACCCGCATCTGCACGATGGCACGCGTCGAGCTCTGCATCTGCTACGCCGCATTTCATGAGGGGTGTACGACATGTGGGTAGGAGCATCAGCGTCCAACACAGGCTGCGTGGGACGAGCACGGACGCAGGCATCTTGAAGACGATGAGCGTTGCTGGGTCTAGAGTTTGAGTGTTGATGTCCTCTAGGTCTTCATCGCTTGCGTCGTCACGCTCTTCCGCACCTGGGGACTCATCCACGATTCTCTCCCAGTCTGATAAGAGTGGCTCAATATCCATTGCCAACAAGACTTTGAGATCGCGGGGAAATTCTAGGATGCAAATTCTGCAGGTGGAGCGAGTCTCCCAGAAGATTCAAAGCCCTCAGCACGTCGCCCAGCCTCTGGGTTATTGAAGAGGAGATCGATTGGCCATCATAGAGACCCCGTGAGGGACTCGACCTCATCGTGCTACTGTGCACGTCCTTTGGAATGGTACTTTCGGCCAGTAAGCGACTACAATTTGTATTTTAGAAGCCCCCACGGGGACGTTAACTCTCAGGTTCTAAAGAGTTAACTAGAGAGGAAGACGCTGGATGCGCTTCCTGTGTGGGTAACACAGTACCACACGGACGCCCAGACCTTAACGAAAGAGGAAGGCGCTGAATGCACTTCCTGTGTGGGTAACACAGTACCTCACGGTCACCCAGATCTTAACTGAAGAGGAAGTTATTAATCATGCTTCCTGTGTGGGTAACACAGGACCACACGCAATCGACCAGACTATAACTGAAGAGGAAGGCGTTGGCCATGCTTCCTGTGTGGGTAAAACAGTGCCACACGAGGTCTCGAGTGCCTTTGATGACGTCAACGAGACATCACGACGTGGGTAACGAAGTGCCACGCCACGTCAGCCGCCGCAAGTCGGGTCTGAATCTTGTCCAGGCCGACTTCGCTTCAAGCGACTCGAGTCCAGTGCTCGGACTCCTCTGACTCGGTCGGTGGACACCAACTCTGTCCGGTGTCTGTGCGGGTCTGCCACACCAGCCGATTCCAACACCGAAAGCCGTCGCGCCGTATGGGTTTCGGCAGTGGTGGTGCCGAAGAGCATTAACCAGGTGGGTAACATAGGTCCACATTGCGGGTAACGAGTTTCGCAAGCAGCGAAGATGCCTCAGGAGACTGGCATTCGGTGCCCCGAGCGTGGGTAACAGTGTTCCGCGTAAGGCCACTCAGATAATAACTGATAAGGAAGTCGCTGTATGCGCTTCCGGTGTGAGTAACATAGTTCCACACATCAAGGCGGGTAATCCAGCTCCGCAACCATGGTGGATAACAGAGCTCCACAACCAAGGCGGGTAACATAGTTCCGCACCGGGCTGGATGCCTCCGGTCGGCACGTCCGCCGCGGCCGTCCATGCCGGTGCAGTTCAAGAGGCGGATAGCCGTCGTGCCTGCCAGTGGCTACCACAAGCCGCGAGATACTCAGTAGTCTTGAGGTTAAGTGGGGGGAGACTCGGAAATACCTTTCCTCCCTGGTCTTGAGGTAAGACCAAGTTCCTTACGGAACCAGGCGTCGATGTACATCGACTGCAGGCTGGAGGCGAACAACCGGGCTAGAGCTACGGTAGCTCGAGCCAGACAAGCCAGAGTGACTACGTATGCCACTGACGCTAAGTGCCTCGGAATCGCTGAGCGAATCAGCAGTGTTGCGGTGCATGCAACCCCACACACGGCAAAGCGCGTACCTGGTGCAATCACCGCACAGGTCCCTTGGTCATGAATGGCCTGTCGAGTAACGTGAACGGAACGTCTCACCCGTCGACAAAGCGGTTGCGGTACGTGATGTACGCAACGCGCCGGGTATAATGGGCCGTGGAGCCATAACCTAAGTGTGGTGCATGAGTGCACACAACTGACCAGGTGGTGGTCGAGGCAACGCACGCAGTCGTAACTGGTGCCGCACCGAGCACGGCACCGTGGTGATGGCTGCTTGCCTCACCATGGTTTGGTACCGCATGGGTCCTACGTGTCAATGCCAGACACCAACGCCGCAGTGGCATGGTGGTGCGATATGCCCCATCACGGTCGAGTACCATCAAGGTACATGGTGTCTACGACAGACACTGGTGGGTGCAAAGGATATGCGCCATACCACGACCCGATGCGCTCTGGGCGTATACGCTGTGAGCCAACGCACATACCGTGCATCCACACTGGCTGCCGTCGAGCGACCTGCCGGAGGTTCTGCGTAATGAACCCGTCGTGCATGACACACATTAGATGCACAGAGCACTTCGGCTGTCCGGATCAAGATCCAACAAGCCTTGGCCCTAGAGATCCCAGATCCACATGAGGATCCATATGGCACGTTGTCGGGAGGAGGCCTGAAGCAGGAGCTGGATCCACCTCGGGACCAACTGGGAGAGGATTCAATCTGGACGGAGCTGACGGAGGGGAGCCCGGACAAAGTGAAGCCCCGGTGGATCCGAGCTCACCATGCGTTTATGGAGCTTAGAGACAGGATCGTGACGATGGTAGCTGTGGTACGTGTCGTGCACAGCGTACCTGGTGTACGGGACCATGGACCTGTACACTGTGCTTGCATATGCGTCATGCCGGATGTGAGCACTGGTCATGAATCCGTTCAGGCGACAGCACAGCAGAAGCTGTTGCCGTCAAACAGGTCAACCTTGTGGTGGGCGTGCCGCAGCAAAGGTTAGTACCGGAAGGTATATGGTGTTGATGGGAGACACCTGCACCACGACTGAGTACCATCACGGTACACTGTGTCGATGAAGGATACCTACGCGCCGTTGGCGTGACGGCCAAAACGCTAAGAGAGCG
Organism: Phytophthora infestans T30-4; assembly: GCF_000142945.1. Lineage (NCBI taxonomy): Eukaryota > Oomycota > Peronosporomycetes > Peronosporales > Peronosporaceae > Phytophthora > Phytophthora infestans. The sequence continues at coordinate 2,077,067 of NW_003303731.1, read as the reverse complement.
TGGCAGGAGCTCCACCTGCAAGGATGGATCCTTGCTGGAGCCAAAGACATGGCCCGATGTGAGGTGAGAGCTCCCTCTAGTGCGGGAGCAGGTGTTGCCCTTCTCGGTGTCGTCCCGCGCGGGAGACGCCATGCCCCGGACGCGTTCGCGAGGACTGTCGTGTCATATAATGCGAACTGTGGGCGAATGCCACACGTCCGGATGTATGTATTGCGCCCTGTGCCTAAGCACTGTACGCGCGCTAGCGCAAGAGCTAAGGCAGCTCTGGGCACTCATGCATTCTTCCCCCGCAAATTTTCATTTTTGAAATTTGAAAAATAAAAAAATAAAATAAGTTTAATATAACATTTCCTGAGAGCCAGTATTGCAGGAAGCACGCTACAATTAAGGACACCATTCATTTCTAAACTGTCTACCAAGCCCCCACCCGTCCCAGTGAAGCCCCATGCCCCGTGAGACCTACGACGTCGCTAAATGCGAAGACTACAGTCTTACTGTAATCATGGCAGCGTGCGCCTCTGAGGCCACGGCAATACAGTGGTGTTTGAAGGTGAGCCTCCTACCCAACACAAGCCCGTGTCCTTCCTGCGGCGAAGCTATGCGCCTCTCTTCTAGCGGCAAGCGGTTTCGCTGCTGTTGCTCGGCCTGCCGCAAGGAGAGAACGTATAGGAGGGGCTCCTACTTCGAAGAACAAGGGCTTTTGATACAGGATGCGATGTTGCTACTGTGGTTCTGGGCTAAAAAGAAACCCACCACCCTCGCCATGCAGATGTCTGGTATAGGCTTTGCCGGGACATCTGGACGCAGAGATGTTACGTTGTCCTACGCAGGTTATTTTATTTCATTAACAATAATTTGTACGAATATTTTTTTACCTGTTAATTGATAATGTCTAATTGGTGGTGGGTGGGGGCAGGGCACGTAGTCGAAATTGACGAAACGAGCATAAAGAAGAAGTCGAAAAACAACGTGGGTGCACGCCATCCTGACTTCTGGCTGTTTGGAGGCGTAGATCGCACGACCAATATGTTCTTTGCGAGCGTCGTGTACGACGATCGCACAAAACCTCGTCTTTCGGCTGAAATCCGAAAATTTGTCCTTCGTGGGTACGTAATATTAATGTTATCTATTGTAATTGTTTACCCTTTTTTAAATTTGGGTAGGTCCCACATTATGAGCGACATGTGGCCGTCTTACGTCACTGCAGACGGACGCCACAACCTCGAGAGCAACCTGTACCTGGAAGGTATGAACTATTCTCACCAGTGGGTCAACCACTCTACGAATTTCGCCAACCCTGTCACCGGGGCGCACACACAGAGGATTGGGGGTATTTGGGAAATTCGTATTTAGCAGGGGCTCAAGGTATGAAAATATGTCTGTTAATTCAATGCATCGTGTGTACTAACTATAACTAAAATCAATACAGACCTTCCGTGGATACCCGAAACACCTTCTCCCTTCCTTCATTGACGAGTGTCTGTGTAGAGTATGGTTCTTCCCCACGAGCCCCTCTCCACCACAGTTTATGAAAGGCCTGGTCGACGCCATTCAACGTCACTACGCCTGCTAATACATTTCAATTTTGTCGTAGCTTATTTTTATTTTTATTTTTCAAGCTTTAAAAAATTAAAATTGCGGGGGGAGAATGCATGAGTGCCTAGCTCTGTGTGACGGGGTCACACAGCACCTTGCACAGAGGAAGTGCTCAAGGGTATAAACTACCCGAGTGAACGTAAGTCCACGAGTTCCCGGCCTCAGTGGGAACGGTTTGCTACTTAGAGGAGTACATTTAAGACTGATGTATTTATAAGTAAGATAAGCTTGGGTCACATACATACTAGAGGTTACCTATAGTGGAGCTAAGTAGTCATGCACTGACTGGTTCCGAGAGCACCTGTTACCGTGTATCAGGTGTCCACAAGAGTGACGGGTCACTCTTTATGTAACATGGGGCACACTGGATTGTACCCCGTTACATCCTCTCGCACTTAACTGAGAATCACCTGATTCTCCAATCACAACTGATTCTCCAATCAGAAGTGAGAGAATTAAAACACCAAAAGGTGATTTCTCACACTGAGCAGCCACGAGACTGGCGCGGCTCTCAGTCACACCCACAGTGACTTGTGCTGCCAAAGCTCACTGGGATTTGCATCCCTATGCTCACAACTGTGTTGGCCGCAAAGCCTACACTCAGAGCTGGATTAGCTCCTGCGCTAGCGCGCGCACAGTGCTTTGGCACAGGGTGTAATATCATCCGAACGTGTGGCATTCGCCCACAGTTCGCACCAGAGGACACGACAGTCCTCGCAAACGCGTCCAGAGCATGGTGTCTCCCGCGAGGGACGACACCGAGAAGGGCAACACCTTCCCCAGCACTAGAGGGAGCTCTCCGCTCACCTCGAGCCATGCCTTTGGCTCCAGCAAGGATCCATCCTTGCGGGCAGAGCTTCTGCCACGCTCTCTTCGCGTCTTGGTCAACATACCAACGGCGCGTAGGTGTTCTTCATCGACACCGTGTACCGTGACGGTACACAACCGTGGTGTAGGTGTCTCCCATCGACACCATGTACCGTACGGTACTAACCTTTGGTGCGGTACGCCCACCACAAGGTTGCCATGTTTGGCGGCAGCAGCTTCTGCTGTGCTGTCGCCTGAACGGATTCATGGCCAGTGCTCACATCATGCACGACGCATGTGCAAGCACAGTGTACAGGTCCATGGGACCGTACACGAGGTACGCTGTGTACGATACGTACCACAGCCACCATAAGTGCTCCGTGCACTTCATGTGTGTCATGCACGACGAGTTATTTACGTGGAACCCCTGGCAGGTTGCTCGACAGCAGCCAGTGCCGATGCACGGTACGTGCGTTGACTCACAGCGTCCAGAGCGCATCGGGTCGTGGTATGGTGCATATCCTTTGCACCTATACCAGTGTCTGTCACAGACACCATGTACCCTGATGGTACTCGACCGTGGTGGGGCATATCTCACCACCATGCCACTGCGGCGTTGGTGTCTGGCATTCTCACCGAGTACTCACGGGTACCAACCCATGGTGAGGCAAGCTGCCATCACCACGATGTCATGCTCGGCGCGGCACCAGTTACGACTGCGTGCCTTGCCTCGACCACCACCTGGTCAGTTGTGTGTGCACTCGTGCACCACACTTGGGTTATGGCTCCACGGCCCATTATACCCGGCGCGTTGCGTACATCACGTACCGCAACCGCTTTGTCGGCGGGTGAGACGTTCCGTTCACCCTACTCGACAGGTCGTTCATGACCAAGGGACCAGTGCGTTGATTGCACTAGACCCGCGCTTCGCCTCGTGTGTGGTTGCTTGCAACCTTAACGCTGCTGATTCGCTCAGCGATTTCGAGGCACCTTGCACCCGTGGCTTTCTTCGCCACTATGTCTTGTTCGGCTAGAGCTACCGCAGCTCTAGCCCGGCTGTTCGCCTTCAGCCTGCAGTCGATGTACATCGACGCCTGGTTCCGTAAGGACCTTGGTCTTACCTCAAGACCAGGGAGGAAAGGTATTTCCGAGCTTCTCTTCCACTTACACTCGATACTATTGAGTCTCTCGTGGCTTGTGATAGCCACTGGCAGCACGACGGCTACCTGCCTCTGGGAAAGTCAGGGAGGAAAGGTATTTCCGAGCCTCTCCCCACTTAACCTCGAGACTACTGAGTCTCTCGTGGCTTCTAATAGCCACTGGCAGGCGCAACGGCTCTCCGCCATGTGCTGCGTCGGTATGGTCGACCGAAGGCATTCAGCCTTCGCGTCAGCAGTTTGAGTCTGCGCGACTTGACGTCGAGCGAGTTGCTCACGTCCGGCGAGGCCAAGACAACCTCGCGCCTCGAGCCAATGGCTCTGTGTGCGGCGCTATGTTACTCGCCTTGGGTGTGGAACTCTGTTACCCACGTTGGTTGTGTGGAACTCTGTTACCCACACCGGAAGCGCATACAGCGACTTCCTTATCAGTTATAGTCTGAGTGACCTTGCGTGGAACTTTGTTACCCACGCTCGGAGCACCGAATGTCGGTCTCCTTAAGCAGCTTCGCTGCTTGCGGAACTTGTTTTCGCAATGTGGACCTATGTTACCCACCTCTTTGGCACCACCACTGTCGAAGCGCATACGGCGCGACGACCTTCGGTGTTGGGATCAGCTGGCGTGGCAGACCCGCACACACACCGGACAGAGTTGGTGTCCACCGACCGAGTCAGAGGAGTCCGGGCCCTGGACTCCGAGTCGTTTGAAGCGACGTCGGCCTGAACAAGGTTCAGACCCGACTTGCGGCGGCTGACGTGACGTGGCACTTCGTTACCCACGTCGTGATGTCTCGTTGACGACATCAGAGGCACTCGAGACCTCGTGTGGCACTGTGTTACCCACACAGGAAGCACGGACAATGCCTTCCTCTTCAGTTATAGTCTGGGCGACTGCGTGTGGTACTGTGTTACCCACACAGGAAGCATGGTCATGCCTTCCTCTTCAGTTATAGTCTGGGCGACTGCGTGTGGTACTGTGTTATCCACACAGGAAGCGCATTCAGCGCCTTCCTCTTCAGTTAAGGTCTTGGCGACCGTGTGGTCCTGAGTTACCCACCTGGTTAGCGCTTAAAGGCATAACCACTGTCGAAGCCCGTACGGCGCGACGACCTTCGGCGTTGGACGCTGCTGGTGTAGCAGGTCCACACGCCGGGCAAAAGACCCACGCCCGTGGCATTGCCGCAGCGGAGCATGGCCTTGCTGTACGCAGAGCTGTCGGCGCGTTGACAGCTCCGTGACGCTTCTGCGTCCTGGCGGTCTGTATCAGACGCCCCAGTCATGACGGAGGTGGGAACATGACTCACCAATGCTCCGTCATAGACCTGGACTGGTAGGCCCTTCTCAGCCTTGCCACACCAAAGTCCGGGCTGTGCCTTATGTTTCGGCACAGCCATGTTGTTAATGGCGAGAACTGCGAGCGACACCGCGGTGCGCGAGCTCATCGAGCCGAAACGTTCAGGTCCGTTGAGGACCATTGATACTACCGTACCAAAGGCTAGTCCACGAAGGACCAGCCCACGACCGCCACTCTGACATAGAGTGCAGTCGAATGTCGCTATGCGAAGCGACGTTCCGGCGGCGTATCAACGCCCCAGAACTCATCAAACGTTCAAGGGGTACCGTACCCCCGTGCACCGAGTGTACTACCAGCAGCCCATCACTGCCCTTCACCGGTTTGAGAGAAGCACGTCTCTCTGGGCTAAGTCCCGTGGTGCGCACAACCTGCACACCCATCACGAAGGCTTCGCGCTCTTCAGTAGGGCATACTGCCTCTGCTGGTGGCCGGGGAGGCTTCGTCCACCTGACCGTGGCCTGCGCCACCGGACTTGGGGCCCACGGGCCGTCTTCTTCCCAAGGACTAGCGAGGGACACACACGCTGGTAGTGTCCATGCCCGCCGCATCCATAGCAGCGGACCAAGCTCTCGGCTGAGCTTAAGTCCATGGGTTCGGGCTCGCTGTACGCACCGGTATCAACGGGCTGCGTGACAGCAGGAGCAACAGCGTCATTGCTGCGATGCTCCGCCTTCCTAGGAGAGCCATCCTCATCATGACGATGTTCCTCTTTCCGAGGAGTACCAGCCTGCTTGTGGCTGTACTCTTCTTGGAGGGCGATTTGAATCGCCTCCTCCATAGTTGTCGCTTGCACCCGGATTGCTGGGTGCGAGCAGGACCGACTTTCAGGCCGTCCATGAAGACTGTTGTCTTGACGTCTTTAGGCAGACTATTCCCTGCCAGAGATGCCACCAACGTGCGCATCTCTTGCGCGTACTCCTGCAGCTCACGTTTGCCTTGCTTACACGCGAGAAAGCGCGAGTGCTGGCGGAACTCGTTGTTCGCCGGTAGGAACGCGGCTCGAAGCTGCTCACACAGCTGAGCCCAGGATGCAAAGCATCCAGGAGATGTCGTCTCCCTGGTGTATGCCCAGTGCTTGGCACGTCCACCAAGGTTGGACAGGGCAAACGCCACCCGAACTGGCTCGTCCGAGATGCGACCCGCCTTCATGGCGATCTCCACCTCACGGACCCAGAAGTGAAGGTTCTCTCCTTCCTCTCCCTCAAACGCGGGGACCTTCAGCCACACCGGCTTAGGCCTGGTTGCCTGGGGAGCGGCCATCGTGGCCTCCAAGCTCCCGCGGACGTGAGCGATGAGACCACGCTCGTAGGTCTCAAACGTGGTCACGCGCTCTTGTTGCTCGGCAGGCGTCGCCGCCGCCAAGTTGCGAAGGACATCTTGTCCAAAGATGCCTCCCATCTTCCGAACAGACTCGTACTGTGAGTCGTTCAAGCGAGGAAACTCGCTTCGGTCCATCGTGGCTCAAACGCTGAGCGCACAGAGGATTCAGGTAGCTCAATCTACCCGCGATGGTGTTGGATTGACTACGAGTGCTACCAAGTGTGACGGGGTCACACAGCACCTTGCACAGAGGAAGTGCTTAAGGGTATTAACTACCCGAGTGAACGTAAGTCCACGTGTTCCCGGCCTCAGTGGGAACGGTTTGCTACTTAGAGGAGTAGATTTAAGACTGATGTATTTATAAGTAAGATAAGCTTGGGTCACATACATACTAGAGGTTACCTATAGTGGAGCTAAGTAGTCATGCACTGACTGGTTCCGAGAGCACCTGGTACCGTGTATCAGGTGTCCACAAGAGTGACGGGTCACTCTTTATGTAACATGGGGCACACTGGATTGTACCCCGTTACACTCTGAGTGTAGGCTTTGCGGCCAACACAGTTGTGAGCATAGGGATGCAAATCCCAGTAAGCTTTAGGAGCAGAAGTCACTGTGGGTGTGACTGAGAGCCACGCCAGTCTCGTGGCTGCTCAGTGTGAGAATTCACCTTTGGGTGTATTAATTCTCTCACTTATTGGAGAATCACGCGATTCTCAGCTAGGTGGGGGGGGGGGTGTAACGGGGGTACAATCCAGTGTACCCCAGGCTACATAAGGAGTGACCCGTCACTCTTTAAGTCACCTGGTACGTGCTCTAGGAGCCAGTCAGGGCGTGACTACTTAGCTTCACTATCGGTAACCTCTAGTCCCAAGCTAAGCTTACTTATAAATACATCAGTCTTACATTTACTCTTCTAAGTAGCAAACCGTTCCCTCTGAGGCCGGGAACACGTCGACTAACATTCACTCGGGTAGTAAATACCCTTAAGAAGTTTCTCTGTGCAAGGTGCTGTGTGACCCCGTCACAACTGGTATATACTTTGCCTGCTACCCTGTACGGATATACCGTGGTAGCTATGGAATCCGCTGCATTGAAGCTGAAAAGTGGCAACATTAAGTTTGTTATCACTCGTCTCGATTTTTCAACGTTGCAGTCACTTCTGCAATCACTTCTACAGTAGATACATGCTGTCCCTCCTGGCATGAGCGTATGCAATCTAGTTATGTTGTAAGGCTAGCTTTCGCGTTTGGTGATTCACCACTTGAAGTGTTCTTTCTCGTTTTGGGCTGGCAAACGCACAAATTTTGCTACAATAAAGATTCTCCTGGCGAAGCATAAATGACTTTATATCTAAGGCACTCGTTATTTAGCCAGACTGGGTAACAAGAGACAGTACAATTACACCAGAATACAACCGATTAGCATGCCCGAATATGCCAGACTCAGGAAGAGCCGGACGTGTCATCAGTTGACGTGTCTTCGGAGTATACGTATAACCGGATGGCAGTGTGTTGGCTTTGAAACTGAACCCCGCAAGACGGTCAGCATCTAACTCTCAAGACAAAGTGCAGGGGGAATAACCTGGAAGTAGTCAACGCATCAAACACACTAACAAAAGACCAAATCATTGAAAAACTAGTTGCATTAAATGCACATGCACAGGTACCGATAGCGCAAATACTGTAGCTCCTTCCGACTTAGCAGATATAGGTTTTCAGCACCGGCAAATATCTCAAAAGCTAACAGCATATACATGCCACAATTGTAGCTATCAACCTGCACTCCAAGCTCGCTCGTGTATGGTCGAATTCGGTATTTTCTTGTAGCGAAATCTGGCAGCAATGCTACCATCTTCTCAGCGAGAGGTCGAACTTTTACGCCGTAGCTTGAGCTCATTGGATCATAGATAAAAACTTCTTTAAGCGACAGATCCATCATAACCGCACACCAGTGATTCTTGTTGCAGATGACAGGAATCAAAATCTTTTGGTTTGTCATGCCAGCAAACACGTCCTTCATAGTCTCCACCGCTAAGAAACCATTCATGACGTTACCGGCGATTGACGTGTCTACAGCAATCGTGTCTTCTCTCGCTGCGAACAACTTTAACATCAGCTTATTGACCGTGCTGTCGCCTAACGCAGACTTGCCGACGAGTTCGAGTGCTTCAGCCTATGTGCAATTACACAGCAGTAGATATTAGTATTTCCATTGCGGGGCCTGACTGTATGCAACTGCGTACCTGCACCGATAGTAAAGGAATAGATTTGATCTTGGATTGTGTATCAGGATCAAGATCAACACAAAACCATCGGGGCATTTGGAGTTCGAAATCGATGGTATCAATCCAAACGATAGCTTTTTCCACATATTGGATGGTTTTCATCGCTTTGTGCCACTTCTTCATGACACCCAGCGCCTCGGTGGAGTAGGTACCTACTCCAACAATTTCCACGACAATGTCCTTCTCACCTAGATTTTGATCACTTGATTCCTTGTGTGCCTTCTGAAGAGCTAGCACTTTGGCACTGCATCTATCAAGGATATCCTTTCGGAAAATTCGGGGGATGGACTCAGCAGAGACGATCTTTTTTGAGGCGGGAAGTCTTGCTACCTTGTGGGCAACTGGAGCTCGGGGATTTTTTGTGAAATCGAACAGCTTAAATCTGGACACAATTGCGGCAGATGTCTCGTATGTTGACTCAATGCGTACGGCGTCTTGTATGGTTGCTAAACTCAGATTATCCGAGTACAAATTTGAATCATCTTGCACCATCAAAACATTTTTGCGGCGAGCTGCTTTCTTGGATTTTGCACTTTGCTTTGGGCGACCTCGGGACCTTGGAGGGCTCGCCACATCAAATGTATCATTTCCGACCGGTTGCAGAGTCGCATGAGAAGCTGAAGTCTCCACACCAGTCTGACAAATAAGCTCGGCCGACACCGAACCAGACTCTCCAGACTGGATGCCAGACTCTTCAGACTGGATGCCAGACTCAACAGACTGGGTGCCAGACTCGCCAGACTGGATGCCAGACTCAACAGACTGGGTGCCAGACTCGCCAGACTGGGTGCCAGACTCGCCAGACTGGGTGCCAGACTCGCCAGACTGGGTGCCAGACTCGCCAGACTGAGGTGTAATCTGCGTAGAAGGCTGTGATAATTCAGGGTCTTCCACTTCAACCTCGCCCACGGTATCTGAGTCGAAGACATCGTCGCGCGTACCTTCACTGATTGTCGGCATCTTAATCGATGAAGAAAAATCTCCAACCTTGAAACGGTGGGCGACGGCCTTTAAATAAGTCATTGCTTCACGATATTGGACCATGCCTAAACCAGCCATCGAATCGCAAATTTCACTAGCAATAGGCAAGGCCTCTCGGTACTTCCGGTTCGAATCCCATGGCCGCTCATCGGTCACCAATACCCTTCGAACGGCAAAAGATTCCACAGTAGTAGGAGCATCACTGGCGTTTTCGAACTCTATCAACGACCGTACAGACGACAGGACCCATCGCTGATGCACCAGTTGAGTCGGGATAACAGTCTCCTTGTTTAGTGCTCTTCTAAGAAAGAAGACGTGTCGACACGGCAATAAACGTGTACTCATAAAGAGACACGAGCAAGTCCAGTCGTGAGTCGTAATAGTGTACTCTGCGTCTACCTCATCGAGGGCGTCTTCATCGGGGGATGTACTCTTCACAAAGTACACACCTGGCGCTCTCTCGGAAAAGGCGTAAGATGCACGATCAAGTGCGTAGCAATACTGATCGTGTATTAACTCGCATGCATGTTCACTGACGAGATTTGCAACCAACGTCATTTCGCGATCGTAACCAACATGCTGGACATTAACCTTCTTGTACACCTCATCCATAAATCGTCGCTCTTGAAGACTCTGGTAATACATAATCGACGCTATGCATTCGTCCACTGCCATAAAAGAGTTTACCCACTCCTTCAACTGCTTCCACGAGGCCTCCAACCTGTTGTTGGTGTTATTGCCAAGCGTCACGGTGTTTTGGCGCTTGTGTGCACACCACAGCTCGCGACATTTGTCCCAATTCTTAATGAAATAGGCGACAAAAGGGTGTCGGACGGATTCAAACGGTTCCACTATTGTGTTCGTAGTTTCACAGCGTTCAGACTCGGATGTGGTATGATTCCGCGCTTCTGTCGCCACATTCTGCCCGACCGCCACAATATTCTGCCCAACTGGTGCCAGATTCTGCCCAACTGGTGCCAGATTCTGCCCAACTGGATCTGAAGTCAATTGCCCAGATCGGGGGCGCCCCATTCCGCACACGTGCAACATGTACCGAAAGTGCTTCATATACTCTTTCTCGGTCTTCGCATATACAAGCAGGTTCATCAGACCTCGTAGCTGATCCTTTTCCCACGTGTTACAACCGTAGTCTGCTGACGCGATTTCCTCCCGCAAATACTTTAAGACGTGAAATTGGCAGAGCAGGGTAGTGACGTCAGGGAAAGCAGTCTTCAGTACCGATAGTTCCGTGAAGTCCTTGTCGATCAACACGCAGCGTAGTTTTGTCCAAGCCGGATTGTTACTCTTAAATTCTTCAAGCGCCGTCAGTAATGTCGGCCATCGCTCGTTCTGTAGTAACGCGTGCTGCACAAATTGGCCTTTTCCAAAGGTATCGTGAGCCATAAAAGAGAAAACTTTGTACTTTGAACGGTTTGTTCCGTGCGTCGCGTCAATGAGAAGAACTTCCGGAAATTGTTTGTAGACCGATCGCATGTGTTTAGTCTGTAATGTAATACATGTTGCAATTTTCTAATACAAAGAACATGTTAGATGTAATGAATATAATGTATTTGATTCACTAAATACACATACCTTTTCCCCGACATCGTCTACGAATATACGACCCACATTCCCGACATTATCTCCAAACTCGGCCATCCACTTCTTCAATCGTTTTGCGCTCGAACTTGGGCCGTTTCTGTTTTCACGAGCTTTCAGCTTGCTCACGAGGTTGTGAACATCCTGTGGCTTTGGATTACTATCTGAATTGTCTCTGATAAACTTCAGAATACTGGTCTTCTTTGCTCCAGCCTTTCGAAGCTCATTCACCGTCCGTAAGGCACTGTCACGAGAGTAATCCGGTTGGAAGGATGACTCTTGAATGCATACTCGTTCAGTGAGTGATTGTGCTCGAGCCGGCACTTCGTCACTTTGAGCACAAACGTGTGTTCAGCTTTGTTAATCTCTTGAACGCATACATTCAGCTGAAATAATAGTAACAAAGTTAATGCAAACAGACACGGTTAGTGGCTGAGCTTACACCGGTGATGCACGATTCATCCCAACTGAGCCCGATTATGCCAGTATATGGGTTTATTTCGCTACAAACCAAAACTATAGTAATCGCATACCTGTGCTGAGCATCCTTGGGCCCGTGTCTCCTGACGCGGCCGCTTGCTTGTGGCTTGCGATCGGTATGTGCCGTGGTGTGTACACACGTACGTCTTCGCGTACTGATCCCACTCGGCCGGGATTTTAGTCGCCGCGGAGCCCTGAGCATCTATCCTAGCATTCCGTACAGCCACTGAAGTGTTTGTTCTCACTCGAAATATCTAGCAGACAAACAAAACGTGATGAGACGGTATAGACAAACGCAACAGATAACTTAATAATGTACCTGGAGTGACTGCGCTTGGTACAGCGCTAGATAGGCCTCGAAGTCCTTCCACGACTGAAATTGTGTCTCTTGTGGTGGCGAGGCGAGGATAGAAATCTGACCCGATTCTTCACTTGCGCTACTGGTTACCGCCTCCGCCTCAGCAGAAGTCGGGCTCGACACTGGCTGCCAGTCACTCACGGAGCCGTCGGAGTCGTTGCTGGCGCTGTCGCTGTCGATACCCTCCAGTGCCAGGGGGCGCTTCTGTGCGCTGCGTGGCCGTGGTGCCATTTTCGTGCGTTTGGAGCCACGCGTTTGCTGGAGGGGGAGGATTTTTTGTGTGGGAGGGGTATACGCAGAGTATACGCTGTACCGAGTTCGGATATGGAAGATATCAGCAAATCCTAGCAAATCCGAAGATAACACAAGATTTGCTACGAGTGGGATGCTCCCAGTCTGGCAAAATACTCACTTCCTATATCTAAAACAATTTAGGAAAATATGAGGAGAAGCAAGGCGTGTATAGTATATACTGGTTTTGCTCTTATTGCGTCCAACAACTTGTCTAGCACGGAGTACATGTATGTAGGTTAGGCGAAAAACGTAATACATTACATTACCTTATACAGTAGTATACCGCCTGTTTATCCCTTCTTGATGCAATGCGTGCTACCGGTAATACAGTACCATCATACATCGATAAATACATTAGGGGGGGGGAAGCGCACGGGGTAGATGATAAGTGTCGCGCTCTGTATCGACGTACTTCCTCGCAACGATCCAACGTTCATACGTCAATGCTCACGCCGCCTTCGCCAGTGTTGCGGTGCGCGGCGGAGCAAAGTGCAGCACGTCGATTGTGATGTCGTCGTGGAAGTCTCGCCGCTTCCCCGGCAGCACGTTTTCCAGATCATCCGCTGTCGTGCCGTAAATATCTGCGATGCGTTCCAGCACCGTTTCGCGCAGCGCCTGGCTTACATTCTGCACGCCCTGGTCCCGGAACAAATCAACAAGCTGCACAATCTCCTCGTTCTTCAGCTCGCCAAAGAGGCCATCCGACCCAAGAACAACGAACTCAGGCTTTCGATCTTGAAGGTCGACTTGAAAAATGTCAGGGACAGCTGAAGATACCCGGTCAGTAAATTACTTTTGTTTTTATTAGAGTTGCAACAATGTCAGTGTACTGACCGGAAATGTAGGGTCGACGAAAGCTGCCACGGATTCGCAGACCGCGCGGCATGGGGTAACGGTTCACATCCTTCACCTTCATATAGGTATCTCCAATAGAGCGAGTGGGCTGAAGTCGACCTTTGACGTAGAAGTTGTTATGTCCAATCTCGCACACAATGTCGTAGTCCTCTGGGTACAACACACGAAGACGCCGCTGTTCTCGTTCCTCGTTTGCTGAATGGTCAAATGTAATCTGTTCAACGCTGAGGGATCCGTCGGATTCGCGATACGCCATGATGGCACGGCAATCGCCGCAGCTTGCAACGTACAACTTCTTCTCAATGACTAGCGCCATCACTGCGCACGCACCTACCGAGCACGACGACCAAGAGCCCTGTTCGAACTTGATCTGGCTCCGGCGTTTGAACTCCTCCTCCGTGTCCTTAAAACCCATAATGATGGAGTGCACCACGGGCTCGTCATTTCCAGTTAAATGAGAGCGGATGTTACTGTAAAGTTTCTTTTGAACATAATCGACCGCCTCTTCGCCGCCGTGCCCGTCATAACACCCGCAAAAGAATACGGGAGTCTCTGTGCATCTGCCTGGACGCACAATCGAATCCAGCACGTACTGCGACCTGTCTTCATTCTTGCAGTTTGCTGCATAGCTGTCCATATCGTAGCGCCAAAATAGAGCAGTTCCCCTGCTTGGAAGAACTTCCGAGACCTGTGACGGCACAGACGTGACGGGGATCTCCTCAAATGGGATCTCGTCGAGTTTCAATTTTTCCTTTGTCCACTTCGGTTGAATCATGGCGAACAAAGCAATGAGCATAGCGCTCCATGACGACTCTTGTGGCTGCGGCTTGTCTGATCGGTCCGCCGACAGCTCCAGCGACGCGCCGCTTGTGATAGCCTCCTTCGCGGTGGCCAAGGTCATCACGGTTTCCGCGGGATGGGGTAATTGGCGCGACATCAGGGTCGCCGTGGCGTTCGTGCTGTCTTCGCTCGTAGAAACTGTCGCAGCGGCTACTGCAGCCACAGCTACCGCAGACGACGTGGGGTCGGGGGCAGTATTTGCCGAGTGGACAACCGTATTCTTAGCGAGTGACCCCGTGGAGCGGGACTGCTTAGCGAGCGCCACGACGGCACTGGTAGTGGTGGGTGCGGTCAATATTCTGCTGGGGATAGGAGTGCGATATATCTTGGTATGCGGCTGCTGTTGAAGCTGGCGCTGTTGCCGCCGTGCCAGAGCTCGTTGTGCGCTGCGATACCAAAGCAGCGAGCGGTGTCGACGGGGGAAACTGAGCAAAGACATCTCCCACTGCGACGTATTTAATTATTCAAAGTCGGAAGAGCGCAATCTTGGCGGCGAGTTCCAGAAGACCAGTGTTGCGGAAACGCGGGGAGTGGGACTTGATATTCGTTATGAAAGGACGCCTTGCCTGAAAAATGAAAGAGTCGGCACTTAAAAACGCGGACTATGCGGAAACACAGGTCTCCAACTGTTTTTATTCCGCAGCTTTTATTAATACATGTATGGCATCGCTCTGATGTTGAAGTTTCCTCTTAGAAAGTATCAATTTAATATTCAACCAATTACAGCTCGCCTTTTACGAAGGCGTTCAACATGCGCCTCAAGCAGCGATAAATGTTGCAACGGCCTTGGGTTTCGACTGCGATCGCGTTGGAGGTGCTTCTTCCGACGACTTCGCGCTATTTAGTCGAGTCTTCCTACCCGCAAGTCGAGCGGGCTGCGTGCTAAAACTACTAAAAGTCTCGCCCGCCGCCTTCCGGGCCGCCTTGCGCTCCTTCGCCTTCTTCTGCTTAATCTGCTTGCTCTGACTGTCGCCATCAATAACACTCGCAACCGCACCGGAAGTCCCTCCACCGGCACGGACCGCTTTTCGTCCCCTTCTGTTACCTCCCGTAGCATCCGACCGCTTGCTACGACCTACATCACCAAACGGTGAGGCCGCGGTCTCTCGAGCCTTAGCCGCTTGCTTCCGTTCGATGTCCGCCAGTATCTGGCGCTGCTGCTCCAGAAACTCGTGTTCCTCTTGCATCTTCTGTACATCGGCCAGTGAGATGTGATCCGGAGGTCGGAACAGACCCCAGCTATTTACCGTCGAGTGTGGTCGCTGAGCGGGTGCAAAACCAACACCTAGACGCGCCTTTGCCTCGCGCTCTCGAGCTGCTGCGGCCTCTTCCTCCTCCTGGATTTCCTTCAGCGTCTTCGGCTGAAGTTTTTGCTCGGCCGTTGAGCTTGTCGACGTATTGCTCCAGGCTGAGCGCTTTCCGCGAGTTCCCCGACGCGCCGGTTTCAAGAATGCATCAAGTGAAAACGCCGTCACCTGTTCATGCTCGACACCGTCATAACCCAGCATGTGTTTTCCAGATACCGGGAGCGGTGTGAAGGAGAGTAGTGGGCTTGTGGATGGGTGGCTACCGATGCTTGCCTTGCGCTGTCCTGGATCATTGCCATACAGACTAACTTTGCGAAGCGAAGACTTTGGTAAGCGGAATGCATGCGGCGCGAGTGGGGTGGGGTTAGATGCTGGTGATGCAGAAGCCACGCGTTTGATCTGGGCCACCGAAGACTTCTTTTCTTCCACGAAAGCGGAGGTGGCAGATAAGGTCCACGGGCAACTGGCATCACCATGCTTGGGCGCTACCGCAGTCATGTTGGTAAAAAAAGACGTCAGAGGCACAAACTTGCTGTTTCGGCTCGTGCGTCGTCCTTTGGGCTTGCTAGGTGCCGCGGACGACTTAACAGGCGCACCCTCCAAACTGGTCGTCGCCAATAGATCTTCATCTGCTGCATATGACACTTTCTGAGTGGCAGATTCCGGTGGAATGGACCCTTTTTTACTGGTGCACTTGTTTGCGTGCTTGGTAGTTTTCCCTTCCTTGGTAGGCTTCTTGGTCACTTCACCCGGGAGTATAGCACTTGCTTTATCTTCTAATTCCACCTCAATTGGTGGCAGCATAATCTCAAAGAGTGTATCCATACGATCTCGCCCAACCGCATCCAGCACTGCGTCCCAGTTGTATCGCATATACTCAACGCAGTAGCTCTGTAATCGACGCGCAGCGTAGCGCTCAGCAAACTGCCACACCAATGCGCAGTTAATCACGTCCACATGTGCTGCGATCTTGCGCTCCACTAGCTCCACTAAAGTGGGGACCATATCCTCAGCAGCAATTTTGGCTACATCTTTGAAATCTGGGTGCACGGGTGCCACAAGAACTGCCGTGTGCTGATGCCCCGCTGCCACTGCTACGGCTTTCTTGACACCTGCAACGCGCTTTGGACTCGGCTGCCATGTGTTCCCACGCCCGTGCCCCAGTACACCTTGTTGTCCACAGCCCCACGTCACGAGATCACCCTGCTGGGTGACGACAGCGCAATGATCCTGAGAAGCACACACACTTGCCACGGGACCGTAAGTGCCTAACAGCACCTTTTGCGGCGCACTGGGCGACGGCACAGGTGGCACTTTGTCCCCGAACAAGCTAGCATTTCTATCTTGTGAGCTACTGCTCGGTTGGTGTGAGAGGGCTGGTACATTGTGCCCCCAAGTGAACACAGAGCCGCTAGCACTTAATGCGATGGAGTGATTCTGGGCGCATGAAACCTCCACAATATCCACAGCACGCTGCTTACACGTGGGTATCCATGTATCGCACATGACGGCACCAGCAACGCTGGTCGAAGCGCTTCGACCAGACGGTAAATTCACGCGGCTCGGACGGTAGGAGCCGTAGCCAAACTGCCATATCTGACCGAGACTGCGGCCATTGTGAGCGCAGCGTAGCACCACACAAGTGTGCCAATCCGAAAGTGCTAGCTTTTCTGCTCGCACAAAATCGTAGGCGCCGTACACGACGCACATGGGATGTCGGGGGCGTAGCGCATCGACACATTGAGGAGTAGCGTCTGCCTGATCTGTGCCGCAGCCTTCTTTACGCCCAAGTTGCCCCCGACGATTGCTACCCCAAGTGTACACAGCACCATCGTCGGCATCAATTGCAGCAGAATGACACCCTGACGCTGCAATATCTGCCACAAGGTGGAAGCGGAAAGCGTCAATACGCTTTGGTGTAAGGCGGCTCTGTGACGAACTTGATTTTCCCCGGTGTCCAAGCTGGCCGAAGCTGTTGGATCCCCAGGAGAAAACCTGGCCGGTTCGAGAGAGTGCCATGGTATGATTCTCACCCGCAACCACTTTCTTCATAGGTGTGGTCTCTAGTGATTCTAGTCGTGTAGGCTCGACGCAGCTGCCAACAAATTAAGACCAGAGGACATTTGTCAGTGATCACGTGTTGAGCTTTCTTCTAACAGCATACTTACTCAAATTCGCTTCCGGTGCCAAGGCGGCCACCTTTGCCGAAGCCCCACACGAAGCACTCGCCCGCTGCATTGAGAGCAATCGTGTGATACTTGCTGGCACTTAGTTGAACAATTGGTGAGTTAGTGGGGAGCTCCACTAGCCGCGGTGTAATCTGCACATCTGCATTTGGCAGGTGATACCCCAGCTGAAGGTCCCACAACCACAGATACAACAGCGGTCAGAATCTCGCAACATCATGGACAAGACAAAGAGCTCGGGCAGCAGCACCTGGTAGTCTCGCTTTCCGAACGTGTAGATGAGGCCTCCGTCACACGCTCCCTGGGAGTTTCGATGGTGCTGTAGTCTCGTGGACAACAGCTGCATGGGACTCTGTTGGGAGTGATCCCGTGTCTCGTGCAACAACTTCCGCAAGAATTTTTTGCCGAAGCGTGTCTGGGCATGGCGCAGAAGCAGTAGTGATGCTTCAAACAGAGAGCAACCAGTCAGCACAGCGTTAGCCTCAAAAGCTATAGCTGCGTGCACACTCACTGGATAAATGCTGGTGGTACAAGCTGCGGTGCAACGGCGTCCATCCAGACTCCTACTCGGCAATATCCGACCCATCAAATCAGGTCAGTTAGGCACCTCCTCGACGTAAGAAGAGCTCTCTACGCACCCAGTCTGCAGCCAGCATATTTGCTTCGTAGCGAAGAAGCAGCAACACTGCTTCGTCGTTTCCGTGTGCTGCCGCCACATGCAGTGCTGTCTCGCCAAAATTGTTGCGGTCGTCGGGGGGCACCGTGTCTTGCAGCAAACGCGCCAGAGCGGGCGCCGCTTCGGGCGACCTCGCGCAGGCCCACAGGTCCAGCACATTGGCGTGGATTGAAGGCTGCATGCTTGGGTTGTTGTACAATTTGGTGGTGCTCATTTCTGGGTAGGCGATCTTTTCTCTCTCTCCTCTACCTTTTGCAGCCTTTAGACGGTCATCGCGGATTTCTGCCACTGAGTGAGATGACCAACACGCAAGTCGGTCGTCAAGACACAATAGTTTGTAGGGGACTGTGTGGTACAGTACTGTCTATGTTGAAGTTAGCTACGTTGCTTGCTTTTTTTGTTAAACATTGTCTATTTTTGCTGCTTTACCCTGGCATGGCACACGCGATATGGTCCTCGGCGCTCAAGTTTGCGCGGGCAAGCGACGGCGACGGGCCAGAAGCAGGAGGAGAGGAAGACCCACCCTCCTTCGCTCAGGCAAACAGCTTGTCTCCAAGACCGTCCCGGACTCTTGACCCACCACGATTGGAGCGCGCCGTAATTTCGCGCACTCGGTTCCAAATCACACTACCGACTACATCACCGCCACTAGGTGCAGACAAAACGTCCTTGGCAAGCGAAATAGACCAGAACGGCTGGAGCAGTCCTCACGGTGAGCCATACCGCCCTCTGGGTCGCCCCGAACTCAACCTCAAGTTTTCGCCACGACTTGTGTACGGTGTCAGCCACACGCAGCAGAACTCTCACCGCATCCACGTGATCGAAGGAGGAGGGAGCTCCAATATTGGTGTCCATGGGGCAGTAGACAGCTCCGAGAAGGCTATAGAAAAGCGGGAGGCTTCATCCACCAGCAGCTCAGGGGCATCCATGGTGACTCTCGTGGACCACTTCGTAGCTTCGCTGGCATGCCGTAAGCGACCCCCGGATGAACGGCAAGTCAAACTCGCGCGTCGTCTTCAAGCAAACATGGATGGGTTTTCGTCTGATAGAATTCGCAGGCTTTATCGATACAAACCGTTTGTACAAGGGCTCGCAGGAGATAAGCCACAACATTGTCATCATTATCTGCGCGGGGATACATCTCTTCGGAAACTACGAGAAGCTATCGACGGGGGAACGAACCGGCTGAGATCGATACGCAACGGCGCAAACTTTTTACATTGCCCTCCATCTGAACATCGCGGTCTCCACGAGCTCCATGAGCACTATCTTCACGCAAGAACAACAGTACCACATCCATTGACGAGCTGTGGGAGCAGCAATGTACGTTTAGGAACTAGAACCAGTCCTGGAATGCCCCTTGGATCTAAAACGCCCAGTGATGAGACCTCTATGTGTCATACTGAAGACGACGATGGCCAAGCCACTTGGTATCTTCCGTACACGACAAGGCAACTACAGCGCTCCCCACATTGCCACCTCCCTTCTCTTCAAGGGTTCCGGGTTCGGATACGAGAGGAAGAGGAACCTTTAAAACCACTGCGAGCTTCCAGCAACGCAATGGCACAATCGTTTTCACGCAGACTTAGAGTGAGTGGGGCTGGGGTGCGATCTAATCGTGCATCCGTGTCATCATCTCGACATTCCATGGCCCCTAACAATGGGCCGCTCAACACCGTCAAAGGAGACAGTTGTGACGAAATGCTCGAACCCAAGGCACCAGCTCTCTCCAAAGGCACACCCTCTCCGTTTTTCATGACAATAGCATCGCCGTCACTGACACCTCCAGCGTCACACCTTCACAGCATCGAGAAACTGCAAGCGGCTGTGGACTCTCTGGGGGCTACCAAATGCCAGCAATCAGCACGGTTGGCTGCTACGTTAGAAATACTCGCGCAAGATCGATGCGAGTGTCTTACTGGCAAGTTCCGTAGTCTACACGTGCGTTCTGATGCTGCTGAGGACCTAAAACGAATGCGCGAGGACGCTGAACGTGATCGTGATCAGCGAATGCTTGAAGTACTGACTAAAACATCAGTATGGTATTCAGATTTGATACGCCGCCTGCTAGCTCGAGAAGGAACACCAAACGTTAACAGTGGAGTACAATTGACGCATCTCCATGCCGCCGAGCTGTTCATCGTCCAAGCAGTGCGGATCTTCACCGATAATGGTTGTGAATTTCAGTCGGCTCAACTATTTGAGGTCCTTTTGTACTTGGATCATGACGACTTGAAACTACCCCAAGTGCAGCAGCTCCTCGAGTTCCTTCGCAATGCATTGCATATTAACTATGAAGAATGGGCACAATTCTTTGCCGGGCACCATCTCCCAGAACCCACTAACAAACTTGCCGATGATCGTAAGGACTCACAAGGCTTTGCCGATGGAAAGCCATGTTTCACGACAGCAAACACGGCACGAGCAGCTGTATCGATGGATAGCTAAATGCAGATCCAATCGCGACGCAGGTATAACCGGAAAGTCGAGGCAAAAGTTTCGGCTTGTTAGTTTTGAGCTGGGATCGAACTCCTGTCCGAAGTTCTACGGGAGCATTATGCGTGTTGCTTTCGCTTCTGCTCTTCTATCCGTCATCTCTTGATTGCCTCAATTCTTTCGTCAAGCAACCTGCCCAATATACTGAGGAAGATGTTTTCATCTTGTACGTCATCATCGAGCGCGTCATTCAGAATTTCAAATTCGTCCTTGTCATCTTCGGCGCCCATGAATGAAGATGTTGGAGATCGCGAAGCATTTTGTTCGATCATCATTTTGTGACCGTTGGATGGAGCACTTGCTGGCGTCGCTATTGACCCAGCAAATCCGTTTCCCGCGTGCTTGACAGCATCTGAGAGAGCATGCGAAGCCATTTCGTCCCAATGAAGCGAAAATCGCTGTTTACCGCTTGCATTGAATGTGTGTCTTCCGCCAGCATTGGATGTTGAAAATTTGGCGCACTCCTGGGTGTCTTCGTCTTCTTCATCTGAGCTAAATGGGGCATAGCTTGCCCAGAAACCAGGGGGAGATTGAGCACCACTAGCGACAGGGGAACACCCAATCGATAATGACCCTCGGAGTGAAGGAGGGTCAATTGACACTCTCAGATTCCGAAACGGCGCTCGTGGTGACGCTGGTATTACAATTGGTGTAGTCATTGGATCTTCTGCAATAGTCGGATCGCTAGTCTTGGTGACAGGTGTTATAGTTGGTTGCAAGTTGGCGTGGTGAAATATGACGCCGTTCTGCTTGCGCTGCTTGACAACCTGCAGCTGATGAAATGCCTCAGTGCACATCTGCTCGAGCGTGGAAGGTGTATCTAGATCTTCACGACACATGATGCGAGCAATGTCGAACAACACGAGGTCTGCACGAACGCCCTTCTGCACTATCATACATGCGATGATCATGTTGCGCCGACACCCTCGTCTCAACGGGATCCTTTTCGCTAACCGATCTGCGTCTTCCTCGGCTGATAATGACAACACATAGGCTCGGTCCTCTGCACTCAGAGGTTTTTTAAGCTGCGGCCAATTATACCAGCACCAATCGCACCATCCAATCTCCAGAAACTGTGGTAAGCAGTAACCGTGGTCAATCGGTATCAGCTCGTACTCCGCATGGCCCGTGGCGGGTGACCGCCGTTTGCGCACAAGAATGTTTGCGTCGTTCCGGTCCGTGTTCAACAGCCGCATGTCCAACACAACAATCTTGTGGACTTGATGGGTCGAAAACTGGTTTGGTGCGAGATCACTTACCACATCATCATGTCGTACAAATTCCTGCAGCGACCCTACCTTGAAATGCAAGGCACCCGCACTGCCTGTATAGTTGAACACGGGGTGCCGAGACTCCACGAGAGATGTAGCTGGAACTCCGGCAAAGTGGTCCTAGTTGCCGATTTGCATAGAACAGAAACAAGAAAATTAATTCATCTCGTGACAGTATTGCTGCGAAACACATCCTCAGCTGCGGTATACCTTGTCCAGTACATAGGCGGCAAGCTCACGCTCGCAAGCTTCTCCAGACAAAATCCCCCGACGAAGTCCACTCTGTTAGTTCAGTTCAAAACCGTTAGTATACA
The DNA here is from genome assembly GCF_000142945.1 of Phytophthora infestans T30-4. Classification (NCBI taxonomy): domain Eukaryota; phylum Oomycota; class Peronosporomycetes; order Peronosporales; family Peronosporaceae; genus Phytophthora; species Phytophthora infestans. Next base: position 2,054,892 of record NW_003303731.1, on the reverse strand, counting down.
ATATGTCCATAAAGCAACAGCGTTTGCATTGCCGGGCATGAATCTTAACGCACCTGACCCAGTTGTCCCACCAATCCGCGCGGATTATTAGGCCCGAACGGCTCTTCATCTTGAGGTTTGAAGCAGCCCACGTTGCGGTGGGATGGATCCTTAAAGAAGTACGTGCCGCCAGTTCCGTCCATTGCCAACACTGGTGCAAGACCCAACGCGAGACCTTGTAGTGCCTTCGCGAATATATCCACATGACGCATTCATCAGATTAAGGGGATCACGCATGTACTAGTAGTAGTATAGCACAGTTAGAACATACCTGGTGCGTGATCTTCATAAGTGCGACTGGCAGCAGATGCGCACCGTACGGGTGGATATTTACGACAGGCATTTGCTCTGGCCGCAAATTCTGCGACGCTTTGCCGTTCACGCGCGAAGGTACTGACTTTTTTAAGATGGCCCCCTCGCCATTGTTCCTGCCACTACTCACATTACTAACACGCCCGTCGTCACACTCGTGCGTGTAAGCCATCGCCAGGTTTTGCGGCCTGCGCGCTACAAAGTCTACGACAGCATTGTCCTGATATATGCCGCACTGCTGTAAATTGTGCGCGTTCTTAAGCTCTCGCCCCTGGTAAAAAAGCTTCTGGGCGTTGGACGGTACGTTGAACACGACTTGCAACTGATCCTTGACGTCCTTGATGCTTGCCCACGGACGCAACATAAGTTTCTTGCGGCGCTCGAGTGGGTCGCGAAAGTCTTTGACAAATACTACAACAGCTCCGTGACCGCTTTCCAGCCACCCGCCGGGTAGCGAGCGCGACATTTTGGCCTCATCCTTCTGCATTGTTGGCCCGCTCAAGCGTTCGTTGTGGTCTGTCGTGGGCGTCTCCTGAACCTGAAGGAGTCCTGATAGACTGCTTTGCTTCGTGACTGTAATTATTATTTTCAGCCAATTGGACGGATCGCAGCACTTTTTTCCTGTAACCCAGTTGATATTTAATTGATATTGATTGGTCGTCAATAGATTTTCGCCAATCAAACGAAAAAAGTTTAAAAAAAGTTTTAATTGGTCTAAAACCCGTTCATTTGAGCAACATATGGTATCATGGACTGGGAGGAGTGAACAGCATTGGGAGAATGAGTGACGGGGTCACACAGCACCTTGCACAAGATCAAAAATCGCGTAGAATAAATAACGGAAATGCTACAGTCCATGCGTCAAATCCGCTTATTTTCCATGTAATACTCCATGTAATGTCCATGATGTAAAATATTTTCATTCGGTAATTTATAAAAACAACCCAGTCGTTGAGTGCAATTATTGTCCAACTCTCATCCGTGTATTGTCCACGATGTGATCTATGTAGTTAATACCGGTACAATACTGTATACCGGTAGCTGTACCAATCACACCAGCCTTTCATTTGCCAAACTCGCCCCCCTTCGAGCATTGCCGCCGCCGCCGCTCCGTTACCTGCACGCCGCAGCCTACGTCACGAGATCAACCGTTGCTGCAATCGCCGGCCATGTCGCTCAGTCTACCCGCTTCCGCGACGTCTGAGGTGCGTTATCTTGCTGTTTGTGGTCTCTGTGAACGTGTTTCTAACCGTGCGTTATCTATTTGCAAATACAGGGTGGACCGTCCGACTCCTCTTCAGATATCGACACCACGGCTTCCGCAGCCTCCGGCGCGGCTGCAAACTCGGACGACGCCTCGCCTGACACGGACGATTTCAAGCGTCCATGTATTGTCCAGGTCGTAGACTCTCCCTCCCTTGTGGAGGGCCCCGCAGACGTGACGTATCCGAGCTGGTCGGCGTGGAATGAGTATTTGAAGGCTTACTCGGTAAAGTCCCGCCAGGTCATCCGCATCCAGTCAACGCTTAGTTGCGTATTGAGAAACAAGCGGCTAGGTCAAACAGCGGCAGCAAAGCAGGGAATGGATGTTCCGTACGTACCAGAGACGTGGGGTGCTTACCAACGCACATACATCTGCACACATGGCTGGCCAGCAAAAGACAGGAGCAGCGGATTGCGAACCAAGCACTTCGTCCGAGGATGCGGTTGTCCATTTCGATTTGTGGTGCAGCTCGTGCAAGTTGACGGCTTATGCTGCCTTCGCGTGAAGAACGGTGTGTACCAGCACAACCATGCGGTGGGGACAGCGCAGTTCAAGACGTACGCGGAGAACCGTAGGTTGGACGACACGGACACGAAGGATGCTGTGGACAGCATGGTGATGTACGGTAGAAAGCGCGCACGCATCTATGAGTATCTTCTGGGGAGAGGCGAGAACCTCGTCAAGAAGGATGTGGACAACATTGTGCAACGTGTTAAAGCAGAGATAAGAGGAGGGTTGAATGACGACGACGCTTGCGCCGCAACTCTCGCGGAATTCGCAGCTATTGACGGTAACGTAGTCACGGTGGACGAAACTGATGCGGGACACTCTGGTGTGATCAGTATGACTTCCAGACATATGCGCGACATGGTTACTAGGTTTCCAGAGCTTTTGCTTGTGGACTGTACCCACAAAACGAATCGGTAAGTCCTCCCATGTATTGTGCAATTATTTGTCCATGTATTGTCCATGCTTATTTTAATGTCATGCCCATGTATTGCGCGATTCTTGTCCATGTAATGTGCATTAGATACAACTACCAGCTTTGTACCTTCATGATGATAGACGACAATGGGCGTGGGCAGCCTGTACAACAGTCTTTGCTCGAACGAAACGCCGATTGGCAGATGTCCCGAGCGCTGGATCATCTATTTCGGATTGACGATAAGATTGGCGACAAGGTTCAAGTTATAATGGTCGACAAAGATCTGAATGAGATCCGCGTGTTGCGTCGGTACTTCCCTAAGTCGCGCGTGTTGATTTGCGTCTTTCACGTCATCAAATATCTCCGCGCAGCGTCCAGGAAGCCAGAATATGGTAAACTTTCGTCGGACGATCACGACGCCATCGACGCATTAGTCCACAACATGGTATATGCCTTAAGTTCAGAGATCTACGAGACCAATTGGACCTCCATGAAGGCACTTTGCACTAGGACTGGATATATGGCATTTTACAACTACATGGATGAAAACTGGAACACTTGTACGGAGATGTGGGTCATGTACCAACGCTCACGGCTGGCACATTTGCGCGTCCACACGAACAACCATTTAGAGAATTGGTTTGGGCATTTTAAGGACGGGGTAAACTCCAACATGACCATGCCGGACACCGTGAAGGCCCTTGTGGGTGCTGATGCCAGGACTTTCAGTGAATACGTGTTCGACAAGACTAGGATCGGGTTACGTGTCAACCGCAACTACGACGAGGAGATGTGCCAAGTTTTGCGCTTTACGACGCATTTCGTAGCAACACACGTGGAGAAGGAGTACGTAATGGCATGTTCGAAGGTCGACAAGTTCAATTTCGACTTAAAGTCAAATCCAGGCTTCGTGGAGGTGACGGGTAAACACAAGACGCATACTGTGGATTTGAAAACGTGGAGCTGCACTTGCTCGTTTGCTTCTGCAATGCGTCTGCCTTGTCAACACGCGATCGCGTTTCGGAAGTGGAGTAACGCCCCAGGAAGCGTAATACCGCTGAGTTGCATCGATGAAAGGTGGGTTAACTCACAATTTATCCACGTATAAGCCGTGAGTTGTCCATGTAATATCCAATATTGATGTTGTACTGAGGGTCTGACATGTCATTCATTTAGATGGTTACATCCTGCTGAACAACCGATGACTCCGCGGCCTTTTGTGCTTAATGAGTTTAAACCAGGGGAGGCGAAACACAAGGTGCTTGACGCTAATGTCAAGTACAAGGAGGCAGTCAGCGCGTTCCAGGCTATATGCAGTGAGCTAGCCGATATCTCTGATGACGACGAGTACCGTGAGCATTTAGACTTCGTCGTGCAACAATGGAGGAACATTAGGCAGCGCAAACGTGTAAAGGTTGAAAAAAAGAAGGTTCCAGTCACGAGAGAAGAAACAGAAACAGATGAAGTGACCTCTCCAGTGACAACCAGCCGAAATCGAACCGGAACCAAGCCCGAAATGGAGCAGCTTGCGCTTGAGACCACTCCTGATGACAACGAAGAGAAAAATACTGATAGTGGATTGCGCATCCGTCTGAACCCCAAAGCTGCGAAGTCTGGTAGGCCCCGGCTGAACAGAAAGGAGAGAGAAGCAGACGACAAGAAGAAACGAGCGTTGTTTAACGAGTCAGAAGCCCATAGAAGATGTCTTGGAGAGGTGACATTAATACAACTTGCGCGCAGTCTTCAACTTGAGAAGCCTCCACTTCAAGACACTCTACGTCGTGTTCTGCCACTCCAAACCAAGTACAACAACGCCGGTAGCAAGAAACCCAAGTACACTAGAGAGAGAGTGCGCCTGTGCTGAATGAAAACGCGTTCTACCTACTTCCACCCAAACTGTTGGACAAGTGCGTTGCCGTGCTGCCTGTGAGCAACACCAATGAAACAGCCATCGATGTACTCACCCAGAGTCAAACTACACAAAAAGACGAAGAAACATCTACAATACCTGGACAAATCATGGACAGCAACGGACAAAACCCGGAGATCGAGTGTGTCTACATCGCGGGTATCGGAACATTTTCACGCGAACAGATTGAGGCCATGGCATACTTAGCAAACGTGAAGCGTTCGTGTGATGATGGAATGGCGTTTACCAAATGGTTAACACAGGATGCAGCCAGCGCCATACCAGCAGCACAACAATCGACACTTCAGAGCATGGCAGAGGCCATTGCTCGCGCCTATCCCCAAGATACAATCCCAATTGACGGCAACGGTTACCACTACGCGATGCTGTACCGTCTCAAGCCGCCCCAATGGGCTAATGATGCGCTGATTTTGGCTTTTTGCGCGAGATTGTACAGGACGGGCACCGGCGTTCGCATCGTCGGTGTCGAGGCAGCCTCGGCGTCAAAGAAGAAGAAATCTATGAGTGAAAAAATGAAGACAAAGGTTCAGGAACTACTCACTGAAGCGGATGTACTGCTCATTCCTGTAAATTTTGGGAACATGCATTGGTGTGCAATGATCGTGGATGGCAAGCAGAACAATGTCCTGTACTACGACTCAATGAACCTGAAGACGTACAAGGACGTACTGGACCGCATGTCGTGGGATCTGGCTACTACGCTCAGCGACGACTTCAAAGTTGTGTCCGTCAATGGACCGATCCAGACAGACGGATACAACTGCGGATTCTACGTAATGTTGAGGTTTTGGCGATATGTAGACAAGAGTGTGCCGCTGGACGTAACTCCGATTGGTCTTACGCTGTTACGCTTCCGCATCCTTCACTTCGTGCTTCACGGTAGCAAGCCATAATGCAACTAATACAATCTCATTTCTATTGAAACTGGAATCGACCCGCCTAATGTTCATGCGTATGGTTGACCTCCTGACTTCTGTATACCGGTATGTACGAGAGATGTCAGAGGACTTTCGTTTGCGAAGGTCTAACAATATCCATTCACTATGGATTTTAAAAACAGTGGTAAGTAATTTATTTCGACACATGGACATTACATGGAGTATTACATGGAAAATAAACTGAGTCGACGCATGGACTGTAGCATCGGCCAATAAATAAATCAAAAAGTTACATTTTTCAAAAGCAAATAGTCAATTATTTTGGAAAGTTTTTTGTATTGTAAATTTGTTTTATTCGCGGTTCAGTGCTCGCAGTCGCCGTTCGAGCTGGTAGAGGGTGATTGGTGATGTTGAAATACAGCCACCCGGTCTCTGTAGCAGTAGCTTGTCCAGTACTTCGATGAGAGAGTCGTGTTTCAACGAAATGCTCCACTTACGACGCAAATAATACGTCCTATTTTGAATTTTGCGACGCTCCTTTTTCTCTTTTTGACGCTGTTTGATTGCGCCCTTGCTGCAATCACGTTTTTTTTTTCGTGTCTATTTTTCGAATAGACAGTTGAAAATACCTTTCGGCACTTGTTGCAGCGTCGCTTGGGTAAGGGCCCAGGCTGGCCTAAGCTCTTCCTCTTCTTCGTTGTCGCCTCCATTTTCTGGAATGAGAGAATGGCGAGGGCGGACTAACTGCATTGTTGAATTGTAATTTACAACGTAACAATTGTAATTGTTCGATTGTCAGTTCCAAATTGTCATTTGCATTACATGTATTATAATGTATTTATTATTTGTTTTGAAAAGCAACGAGACCAATTGACCTTTTTTATATTACTTACACCTCGAGCTCCGTAGCCTCGAGCTCCTTAGATTTTCCCAGATAGATGCCATCGATCGTCTCGACTGGAGAAGCCGTCGAATTTGTACGGGAGCTGTACCTCGCGCCGCGGGACGCGGTGCGACTCGTTGTCAGCGAGTTTCACATCAACCTCGCCGAGACCGTCGACAACAGGGATCTCCGAGGGCAACACTGACAAGCACCAAGCGCTGAAGAAGTAGTTCGTCGCTTCTGGGTACAATCCAGTGTACCCCATGTTACATAAGAGTGATCCGTCACTCTTGTGGGCACCTGATACACGGTACCAGGTGCTCTAGGAGTCAGTCAAGGCATGACTACTAAGCGTCTAGTTTGTATATCGCCCAAGCTAACTTACTTGTAAATACACCAGTCTTACATCTACTCTTCTAAGTAGCAAACCGTTCCCTCTGAGGCTGGGAGCACGTCGACTAACGTTCACTCGTGGCGGATCAGCGTACTATCGAGTAAGACAGATACTGGTAATAATATGCACGCCCTTTGCTGGGGAGATAAAAAAACAAGATGCTGATCTCGAATTCAGGCACAAAACTTCCAGGTACTGACAGCATTCGCATCCGTCATCGTCTTGTGACTCGCAATGGGAAGACCGGGACCATCCGTTACGAGAAAAAAATCCTGCGGCCACAAATGGTGGAGCGCTTTTTCTCAAAGTTCTCTTCCATTGATGTGCATGATCACTTACGACAAGGGTCCCTCGCTATCGAGCGTGAATGGATCACCCGTAGCTCGATGTACAGGGTATTTGCAACCCTATTGGTAATGGACGTCACTGATTCATACCTTGCATACCGATATGAGATCGCTGAAAACTGCCTTCACGACGAAACTATTCTCGATTTTTCAGACTTTGTATCGCAGCTCTCACATCAGCTTATTTTCAACGAGCACACCATGCTCCGCTCGACACGCCGAACTGTTCTAGATCCCGACGAAGACCACGCGTCGGTAAGAGCTCGTAATTGGTTGTCATCACAGCGGTTTTTTGCTTCAAACTAAATTTCGATGTTGCAGGCCTCCCACGTTCTGAAGCCGTTAATCGAGCTAGCGCAATACGCTCGCGCACGTTCAGCAGGCAATCGTGCGCAGCGAATGTGTTACATTTGCAAATGCAAGGCATCGTATTATTGTGTAGCGTGCTCGGATCAGGCACTGGGGATTTTCTACGGTGTATGCGGCCCTCGTTCCCAACGCACTTACTACAATATCCATTTGTTCTCCACTTCAATCTGAACCTTTTACGCATCACATATGTTTATCAATACAAACTTCTATATAAAACTAACTTTCACAAGCATACCCGTATGCTTTCGGCCTGGATACCGGTACGCTTTTTCGCCTGGGGAGTAAAGATTAAGGGTATGTACTACCCGAGAGGGGGAGGTAGCAACCCACTGTTGCATATGGGTTTTAGGATACCGAACGGTAGCTGTTTTGACAATGTTCATGAAGAAGAGACCAAGTAGCTTTTCAACCTGAACCAGGGTTTTCACAGAGGCAAACACTGAGTCAGCAGCAACGGTTCGCCCTGTTCCTTTGTACGGCTCAGCGAGGCGTAACACGCTGGAAGTTCCTTCCCCGAATTGACTGCAGTATTGCTTTTGTCGCCGTCTGCTATCGCCTTCAACTCCGTACCCTTTCCTTTGGGCATTCTAGCGATCTTAGTCATGTGTGGGAGACCGTCGTGCGCGTATTTAGCCTCCTTGTCCTTCCACGCACTCATGCATTCATCTACAACCAAAATGTTTCCAGGTGAAACGCATTTTGCACGTTGCGCATTGTATTCATCAATAAATGGGCGGATTGACCACCACGGATCATCCGACGAAATATTGTCTGCAAATGCAAACGTGTAAATGATATTCTCAAAGGCATGTCGACTCATACGAAACCGTTCACCAAAATTTGCTGGAATATTCACAAATCCATCTTTCGCCTCACTCTCCCAATACACTCGTGTGGGTCCTCGACGGGGCTCAATAGCCATTGCAAGTCTAATTCCAATCCATCGAAACCAATCGCCCTCGTCGATTGCACGATATTTGCTGACCGCCAAGTTGGCGTTGGTGTACTGCAGCATTTTGTTTAGCGTTTCCATCGGATACATCAGATAGAAATTTCGAGATACAGTTCGCCCCCAAGCTGCAGACGACTTGGCCATAGCAAACTTGTTCTACGCGGACGAGTATGAGAGGCTTGATCTACTAAAATCGAGTCACAAGATTCCCATTCACGACCATGGGCAACAATGTGTCCCGTCTCAGGATTGCTTGGCAAGCCTGGTTGTGGTGTCTGGGAAGCTTCGTCACCGTCAAGTTCGCTGTTGTCTGTATCACTAGATTCGTCTTCACTAGAAGACGCTCGTTCAGCGCTAAAAGAATCAAAATTCGCTGTAGCAGATGAACAAAGAAGCTCGGTAAACGTGCAGTTTGAAGTAGGTGCACCGGCGTCACCACCAGGAGGACCTGCTTGGGGCCGAGCCGTGACGACCTCAGCACTAAGTGACCGTGCAGCAACTCTCTCGATGCATCCCGTAGACCATTCAACCTCGTATGTGTGCTGCCGACTTTCTTTTAGCACCTGGAGAACGACACCTCTCTTCCCAGTGTGCTTCTTGCTTTTGCCACAAACTCGAGCTCCCACCTGCAATTTTGACATGAAGAATTCACCAAATGTGTCGCGAAAAAATGCCGGACTCCAACATCCTTCTTCTTTACCGTGTTCGTTTCACTGTTGCCTATTCATAGCGGTTCGCGAGAACTTTATTTTTGAAATTAGGCATGCCCGTATGCGCTGGGGCATACGGGCATGCCTAATGGGGGGTAAAGATTACTTAAGCACTTCCTCTTTTGCGTTAAAAAGATAGCATTTCATGTAAAGATCAAAATTATTATGTCATTCGTACAAACAACCCCCAAATACTACAGAAAGTATTATTAGTAATGGCAAAAATCAAGTTTACATCATGACAATTTTTAATATAATTTGTGAATACCTAAATAGTTAAATGATCCACCTGTTTCTAAATAGACCACCAATTTGTATAATTTGGTCGTACTGCATTTTTATCGCACCTCGAGCTCCGTAGCCTCGAGCTCCTTAGATTTATCCATCTATCTCAATCGGCTCGGATGCGTTTGTCGAGTCGGCCGCCGGCGTCGTGCGGGCGTATGACAATGTCTTGGATACGGTCCAGATGCCACTCAATTCAGGCTGTCCTTTTTATTAATAATGGACTGACCGGATTCGCATTCAGCGACCAAGAACTGACCATCTACGGTACGAACCCTCTATGACGGTTGGGATGAGTTCGCAGAAGCCTCAGCGACCCTTTGAAGACACGTTCACCGTCTGGGACGAGGTGCGAGCCGTTAAAGATGCTCATGAGACGGTGCAAACGACGTTTGGCGTGCAAGAAGATCCATAACGGATCATTGTTCACTTGATATTTGTAAACTTGATTAGGACTTGTATTAGGAATAGACCCGAAAGGGTAAACATAAATACAGAACAGAATTTCCACTCAAGCACACAGAGCGACGTCCGGCTTCAAGGTAAGCGTCTGGTCAAGCTTGTTTGAGTGTGTTATACCTGTCGGTGAACTCGAAGCTCTGTAGCGAGGGTTCATCCGGCAAGACCAAGAGACTGTGTATTTTGGCCGATTACTACCGGGAGGATTTACGCGACGGCTTATTGCTGCCTATTTGTACGACTAGGAGTGCTTGAATTGCATCCCTTTTATTCTTCCAGCCGAGTGTTGAACACTCGGTGCCCGCGTAAAAGGCTTACCCGTGCCTGGTGCTCTTCCGCTGTTGGGACCACGAGGATTCATAACACCTATTAGCTTTGTTCGTGCTAGTAGCGTGTTCTTATTTTTACTGGTTGGCCTAAAAAGTAGTTTACAAGGCCCAGTCTGTCCCGGTGCAAGGGAAGAATTGGGGTCTTCAGGTCCACCCGAACGATCGTTTGCTATCCTAGCAGACGGATACGTCCTAACTACATTTGTAGCTAGAGTTCATGTGGGAATTCCAACACCACATCTGAAAATCACTCATATGCAGGTCGACAATGCAGCACGAGCTAGCCGCGTGCCTTTTCTACCTACTTTTGTAAAAGAAGCTACCTACTTATGTTATCGGGGAGGATCTATTACCAGAAGTGTACCCAGGATTAGGTGCTGGATTTGAAAACTTAATTCTCGAGTACGAGCAAGATCTCTCGGCGGGGTCCAAGCTGAATCAATCCCGGTGGACACCACAACTTGAGACATCTAGGAAGCTCATAAGCAAGATAGACTTAACTCTTAGTAAAATAGACTCTGATTTAATTTGAAACAGGGCGGGAGCCCTGTACCTCTGAGAACCACTCGTATGCAGGTCGACTCCTGACTGGCTATAACATTTACTTTGTAACCAATAAGAGAGCAACAATGCTAACTGCGTGCCTCTTCTACCTACTTTTGTAATTGGGGGGCCCATTACACTTCTTATTATCAGTGTGGCTCCATTTGCTTAGCACGCTACACACGCCCTCTGTAAGCGCATCGCTTTTTGCTTGGCCGATCTTTTGCTCAAAGCGACGGTAACAAAAGTACTCGAGCATATCTCCCTACAGGAAGGAAGCGTGCTTGAGCACGCGCACATCGTACGAATATTATGCACGAACATGTGAAGTTGGTGAGCGCAGGATTATGCTCAATACATCTGTCTAAAATGATTTTGAAAAATATCATTTTAACGCTGCTTTTTACCTGTTCAAATTTTTAATTTTTTTGTGTGAGAAAATAAAAATATATGAGCACTTTCTTTGAAATTTGTAGAGACGAAGTACCTACTTTATTGTGGACCACAAATTTCTCCCCTAAAATAATCCTTATAGGCCTTTACTGTCGATTCCGTCCATAATTGCCGATGCGAGGTGGGGTATTGTGCGTTCTTCTCAAAATGAATGAACGCGCACGAAATAGCGCAAATCTGTTATTGACTTTCCTTGAGACAAAATCCATCTAAGTACGAAATACGACTCCTTAAGTACGATCTGCGAAAAAAACAGGAAATTTGTACACTGTATTTGAGTGACTCACTGAGGACCAAAACGGCAGAATTCACAATAGCAATCCACAACTAATCGACGAGTGGTTCAAATTGCGATCTTAGGTCAACCTATTGGCTATAATGCGACCAAAAAAGTGAAACGCTCAAAATCTGAGTCAAAATAGCGTTTGTCGGGCTTTTGCCACAACGAGTGGGAATGCTCTAACGTTAGCCATAAAAAATAAGATAATCCTTACGTTTTTAGCTAAAAGACTTTTCTACCAATCGTCGAAAGGTATAATTTCTCCCCTTTGACCAATCGGGAGGTTTGAACATTCAAAAAGAAGGCGCGAAAAGTCGGCGCTTCATTATGATGGCAACGCCTTTCGCCGATGCGCCGTCCGCGTCGCTGGTCGTCCGACGTGAGAAGCGGAGGCGTCGGAAATCCACCGGCGCTAGGTGCGACTTTAGCTGTTTCGATGATTGGGTATATAATGGGACGATCTTCTGACTAACCGTAATTCTCTCGTCTTCTTGTCTCCCAGCGACCCCGAACGGAGGCCGCGGCGAGGCTTTACGTTCAGCGACAAGAAATGTGAGGTCAATAACGAGGGGCCTGCAGAGGCCACACCTGTAGGAAAGAGGAAACCTGGCACACCCGCCAAGGACAACACATTCGTCTTTCGCTTACGGAAAGACGATGAGAAGGATATCGGTAAACTGCACGCCGTGGACGCGGCTGCCGTATCCGCAGCGCTGCGATCCAAGCAGGAGAAGGTGGCAAGGGCCGAGATGCGGCGATTGGTTAGGTATTAAAAGCGCGAGGAGGCGACGCGCGAGGCGCTGAATGAGGAGGAGATGAAGCACAAGAAGCTGTCCACCGATCAGGTCTCACTCTATTACATGGTGCAGCGTCAAGTCAAACGCGAACTCCGAAAAGTTAGAAAGGAGTTCCTCACCTCAGCAGCGCGCCGGGACATCATGCAGCTTAGTGAGACTAGTGTGCAGGCCATGAAGCAGGAGCTAATTTCATTCATGGACGAGCACCCGCCAGGAAACGTCGCGGTACGATTTGCATTGTTATGAGTATTATCAACATATTAACATTATTACCTTTCATACAGATCAAAGTTCCGAACCCCGAAAACGCCCGCATGCGGGCAACGATCGAGACGTACGGCAGTCTCGAGGCGACGTTGAGCGTGGACATCGCCGTGGAGAGGAGGCACAACGCTGATCTGCACTTGGTGACGAGCCATTGCAGTCAAGTACGGGATTATCGAGGTCATCATGTGATCGACCGATGCCTCCGTACTTTCATCCAGCATGGCGCGCAGCGAATCTTCGGTGAGTGGTGGTGGACCACCAGCTGGGGCAGGAGGAGCAGCAGAAGCCATCTCCGCGGATTCAGCGACGACGGGGAGTGCTGCAGGAGCTACCGCAGGAAGTGAAGAGTCTGGGGCAGCGGGCGCCGGAGGACCGGTTGATGACGCTGCTGTCGGAGGAAGTGCAGCAGACTGAGGGGCGTTCGAGCCCTCGGTCTTGCCCTCCTGAGAAACAAGTCGAGTAATGCGAGGTGATGAGCAAGGTACCGATGATTCAAGAGAAGGATGGGCTTACGTACCTCCAGCTGCTCACGCCCGCGACGTCTACGAGGATTGAGACGCTGAAACGCGTCGGACACGACTCGATTCAGACGCTTGGACATACGGTGGCGAGATGGTGAATTGAAGAATGAAGAAATGTCACAGCGGGCACCAGTACTGTGGCTTCCATTGCGACAGGCGCAGTTGTGGTGTAGTGATTTCTCCGTGGTTGCGGATTATCACCCGTCGACAAAGACGTGACACCGCCCAAGATGTTCAAGCGACGAACCCTCGGTCAGGTGATGTACGGAGACGCCAAGGTGCCAGGGACTCGACGGCGTCACCTCCGAACGTTCAACGAGTATTGGATACGGGCATATGTCACTGAATCCAGGCTGTCCTTATTATTAATAATGGACTGGCCGGATTCGCATTCAGCGGACCATCTACGGTACGAACCCTCAGTGGCGGTTGGGATGAGTTTGCGGAAGACTCAGCGACCCTTGGAAGGCACGTTCACCGTCTGGGACAGGGCGCTGACCGTTAAAGATACTCATGCGACGGTGCAGACGACGTTTGGCGTGCAAGAAGATCCATAACGGATCATTGTTCACTTGATATTTGTAAACTTGATTAGGACTTTTTATTAGGGATAGAGTCGAAAGGGTAAACATAAATACACAGCAGAATTTCCACTCAAGCACACAGAGCGACGTCCGGCTTCAAGGTAAGCGTCTGGTCAAGCTTGTTTGAGTGTGATATACCTGTCGGTGAGCTCGAAGCTCTGTAGCGAGGGTTCATCCGGCAAGACCAAGAGACTGTGTGTTTTGGCCGATTACTACCGGGAGGGTTTACGTGACGACTTATTGTTGCCTATTTGTACGACTAGGAGTGCTTGAATTGCATACCTTTTATTCTTCCAGCCGAGTGTTGAACACTCGGTGCCCTCGTAAAAGGCTTACCCGTGCCTTTTACCCTTCCACTGTTGGGACCACGAGGATTCATAACACCTATTAGCTTTGCTCGTGCTAATAGCGTGCTCTTATTTTTACTGGTTGGTCTATATAAATAGGTTACAAGGCCCAGTCTGTCCCGGTGCAAGGGCAGAACTGGGGTCTTCAGGTCCGCCCGAACGATCGTTTGCTATCCTAGCAGACGTATTGTTGTGGGTTGTGGGAACGTCCTAACTACATTTGTAGCTAGAGTTCACGGGGGAATTCCAACATCACGACTGGTGCCGCGACCGGGGAACAGAATGAGGTCATTGTGAACGGTTTGTATGGCCTTCCAGTTTACGAGCTACCAAGAGAAGAAGAACAAGAAAAAGAAAACAAGAAACATGGCGAAAGGATAACCGACGGTACCAGCTACGCCTGCCAAGACTTGCGGAGCTGGCAACGAGGGTTTAAGTCCGGACGTGTCGGCTGTACGCTTTGCAGCCGCCACCGAGCTTTCGGTGAGCTTTGACGACGAGGCGGACATCGGTCCTGACCCCCACGATTATGACGCTTACGAAGACAAGACGCCCGCTCCAGAGCCAGGCGCAGCGACACCGGAGACGGTCACGCTATCGTCGGGGCTGAGCGGAACGACCAGGTCCCTTTCGAGGAGCCTCGCCGACGAGCTAGATGATGCTGCGGGACCAGAACCGGTCTATGAAGATTATGACGATGAGACCGAGGGTTATAAACCTTCGGTGGCGAGTGCAAAGCATTCAGCATTGCTGAAAGCACCTCGCCCACCTATCAACGGTGGTACACCAGCCGCCAAGCGCGTTTTCGACCGCGTACAAGCGCTGGTGCATAATGATGAGTGGATGCAGCTGTTCAAGCCCAGAAAGACCGACTGACCCGCGTTTGCGCAGGAACTCCAATACCCAGTCAACTCGGTATCGACTAGCTAAGTTGCCGAGGATTCAGTTTCGCTACTGTTGTCGCTGGGCTTCGAGAGCGAGACGTACCCATCGACGATGTCGCTCCAAGATTGGAGTCCACATGAAGCCGGAAATGCTCTCCAGAAATGGAAGAAGAAGCTTCGGAAGGCGTTTGGCGCTGTTGACATCAAGCCGGAAAGCAGCCTGTGAGTCGACCGACCGTTCATGACGAAGATCCGTCCACGATTCCGCTGCCGCAGACACCCCAACGACTCGACCATACTCCTCCGACCAAGCGTGGAATCGATCGTGGTGCCTTTGGCACTACCGAAGCTTCACCGTACTTTCAATACTCGCACATGGTTACTCCACGTTTGGAGAGCCGTATGTACTCGTGTACGCTGATAACGAGGGTTCATTCGGTCACCGGGGCGGTGCGCGAGCTTCCAAAAGTGGTGCCGGACGTCGTCAGGCTGACAGCGATGGTTCATCAAGTGACGATGACATTTTGCTGCATACACTCGACGAGGAAGATCCTCAAGTCGAGTTGATGCGTCAGATGAATGAGCTGGCGACGCTGAACGACGTGGACCCGACACCGAGGATTGAAATGGCATCACACCGACCATTGGATCGCATCAAGCCGTTCTCAGGCTCTCGCAACAAGAGCGAGAACTGTATGCAGTGGCTCCGTGGGCTCGTCAACGAAATGACTGGAGTGCACACAGATGCTGACAAATGGTGCATTCCATTTGAGATAAGTCTCCGGGGTGGAGCCATTCATTGGTTCCGTCAACTTCCGAAGAAGACGAAGCGCAAGTGGAAGCTGTTGAGCGATGCTTTCATCCGCTATTATTGCTCGCACTTCACGCAGACGGCACTGTCCCCGTTACTACTCTGCAAAGCGGGAACGTAACGAACATCTGTGCGACTACATAAACAGGCTGAATGGCTACGCTCGGATCGCCCGTCTACACTTCGAGAAGAGTGGTCGCGACGCGAAAGAACATGTACAGCAGTTCCTGGCAACGTGCGATGATGTCAAGCTGGCGGAGAGGCTTTACCACACTCGAGTCACCGACATTCACGAGCTCGAAGAGATCATCGAAGATGCTCTCAAGGCAAGGAACGAATGGCTAAGCGTGACAGTGAGTATCGATACTCCAAGAGTCGAGATGGACGACGAGACGATGCGTACACCCGCAGCAACCGACGTGATGACCGTCGCCGCGATGACAGCCACAATAAACCGAGAGTGACGCTCATTGAAGCCACGGTGGATGACCTACTATCTGAATTGGAGGGTCGTGAAGTTGCTCGGGGGGGGGGGCACAAAGTATTCAAATGAAGATCCGAACGCTTACAGCGATGTCCAAGACGAGTATAACGACTTTCAGCCTGAAAATACGGATGGTGATTTCTCATTGGGTGAAAATGACCGATACCTCGCCGCGGCTAACAAAAATGAGCGCCGTGCAGCCGCTGAAGGCACCTACGCACGTTCAGATAGCCGTCAGACGCGTGGAAACACGCCTGATCGCGAGAATGGCTTCAATCAAGATCGCCGAGGTGGCGACGGTGGGTTCAATCAAGACCAACGCGGTCGGCGCGACAACAGACGCTCACAGTACGGATCATGCGCGGTGTGCGGTTGCATGAGTCACTCCGCCCACTACTGCAACAAGCGACGCAAGTTCTGCAAACAACTCCACAATGCTGGACAGTGCGAACTTTCCCGCAACTTCCAAGACCTTGCCAAGTTCGTGCGTACTAAAGGCATGAAGGAGGAGCCCCCACCGGAGCTCAAGGCCGTCGTTCAGGAACACCATTTAAACTAGGCAGCCCGCCAACTACAACTGGGTCGGTCCCTATCGGGCTGCCACAGTTAACCGAGCTTTTAATGGAAGCAGAGTGTATCTTTGCTTTCATGGGGCAGAGTGAATGGCCTGATAATTGTGTAACAAGTGTGAACGCGACGGAAAATGAAAAGGAGAGAAGTCGAATCCTCGGTGGAGGTGTTGGAGAGAGAGTGGAGTGTGCTGATGCTGATGAGGACATCAGCGAGGGCTCGTTCGGCGTGGTTTCGAGTGCAGCACGAGACGAGCCCAAGGGTCACTCCAAGGTGATGAAGTTGAACCCTGGCGAGAGACAAGGGTGGTGGTCGGACAGGAAATATGACCGAAGGATCAGAATGAGAGCTCTGATGCAAGGCGCTGTAAACGACAAGCGGGCGAGGATTCTCCTCGACACGGGAGCGAACGTTAGTGTGATCACTGACACCTTTGCCGAGAAGTTGCGGCTCCGAGATGTACCTGATCACGAACGCCGTATTGACATTCAAGGAATCAGCGAAGGCAAGGTGTCTACGACGCGACGAGCGTGCGTATAGATTACGCTCGGATGGGAGATGATGTACGAATTCGAGATGTGGGTCATGGCGCATAGCGCAGGCGTAGACGTGGTACTCGGGACCGACTTTACGATTCCGGCTGGGATCCGGCTGGACCTGTTTCACGGCGCAGCGCAATTGCCGCACGAAGTTCAAATTCCACTGATCAAGACCAAGAATACGATCGACAGTGAAGAGTACGGCTCCCATGTTAACGCCGGGCCACCTGAGCGTTTGGATATACAAGCGCTCGAGTGGCGAGAATATCGACTAGCGAAACGTCAAGTCGGGCTGGAAGAACACGTACGGTGGGTTCGTCGAACGGACAAGCTAATCCCGTCAGTGGCGAGGTTTCGACATGGACGGAATCAGAGTATTCGGTTGACCAATGTTTCCGACCAAACTGTGTACCTACCAGCACACGACTCGATCGCGATGTGGATTCCAGATGGGGATTTGCCGCGAGGTGACGGCTGTGTGCGTCTGGACTCCAAGAAGTACCAAGATTGGCAAGTGCTGGCCTATGAAGGTTGCAGAGACCGCGAGCTGTTTCAGCGTGAGTGTGAAATCTACGAGCAATGGCTTGCAACTCAGCCTTCGGCAGTCGAGCGACCAGACTATCCAGAACCCAGTGAGGTGCTAGCAAGGCCTTTTGAAGACTCGCTAAAGGTCTCTGGAGATCGTCTAACATGTGCAGAGCGCAGAGCGATGACCATTGAGGAACGTGAGCGAGTGGAGGCCCGTCTGGCGTCTGGGGTGACAGCCGGGGACTCAGCTGATGTCCAAAAATTTCCGAAAAGCCTTTGGACACTTACACGATGGCTCACGGCAGAAGCAATAATACAAACGAAGCCTCGGTAGCGCGCGCACACGATCTACTGAGCTTGGTAAACGTTGTACATACGCCAACGAGTGTTCGTTTCGAGACTGGGGTGACAACAGGATCGACAAGTAACAGCACTGGATCAGATGGAGACACCAGTCTGGACGATGATGTCTCGGCCTTGCGCGCAGCCAAATTAGCGAACGAAGCATCGGTGGTTGCTCCAGAGGATGCGGACGGTGCTGAAGGTGATGAACCCGGCACCGAGTGTTCGTTGCGAGATTGGAGCGAATGCCGAACTGTCAAGCCAGTGGTCAGCCGAGTCAGAGAACAGAAGTCTACAGTCCAATATGTCGGCTGCCTGCGCATTCAATATTGCGAACAAAGACTCGGCAGGTGGCCCAGAGATGGGAAACCAGGCGGAGAAGGAGATGGACCCATACCCAGTGTTCAAATCGAAGCGGATACCGACGCTGAGTCGAGGGAAGAGTCCGTAGCGATTTTGGACGAGACGTACATGTCGGTTGCTCGCGTGTTAAGAACCGGAGGAAATGAAGCAACGGAGGACACAAAAAGCGATTTCTGCGAGCATCCAGCTAGCAACATCGGTCTGGAAGACTACGCAAAGGAGTTGGCCTTCCTGCCAGACCTTACCGAAGAAATCAACACAGCGATAGACTACAAAAAATGCACCCAATGTTGCTGATCCCCAGCTGTCGACCGATCGCCGAGAACGTCTGGTCGCAACGCTAAAGAACCACGAGCACATCCTGATTGCTAGTGGTAGCTGTGGTGTAGTAGAACACACAAATATCGTCAGATGTGGATTCCTTACACAAACCACAACGAATCGCCGAGTTAGGTCGGCGGTTTGTATGGCCTGCGCAGAGGGTGGTCCCTCGCGGTCCGGCCTTCCGGGACAGACGAGTGGCTCGCTTCCACCCGGTTCCGACTAACCAAGTCAGATCACTTCCGAGGCTCCGCCGA
>NW_003303731.1:2032461-2035332 GCF_000142945.1 Phytophthora infestans T30-4 | reverse complement strand
CGGATAGCATATCCGGACAGATCGCCGAGTACTTACCGTGATCCTTGGCTCCTAAGCTCTGGGTTATCAGACCGAGCCGATTCTTGACCTAAAGTAGGTCGGCGTATGGTCGAATCTGGAAATCCCCTACACCACAACTGCCCCGGTTATGATACGAGCCGAGCTGGTGAGTGTCTTAATCCTTCATTTTGTTCTGCCACCGTTGGTCCGTACTCGGCTGATGACGTCTCGCGGCTCCCCACCACCTTCTTTGGTATGTTCGTTGCTTCCGCTGTCACTCACTTGGCAGCTCCTTACTCTTCGCATGTTGTTCCAGCACAACCCGTGGCACCATCCTTCTTCTCCAACTCCTCGTCGAGGTGAAGGCGTGCCAGCTGAGTCGATTCCTCGACCCGTCGGTACTCGTGGGGTCAGCGACCGGCATGAAGCTGGGCTGATTGACCTGACAACTTCCCATGAGTCTGACGCGAAGTCGGCAGAGTCTTCTCGCGTGCGCCTTCCTGGTCCACCGAGCTTGCCGGGCGACACCACTTCGGGCGCCACCAATCAGCCAAGCTCGGCTGCTCCAGTGAGTCTTGACCCCCTCATGGCCAGAATTAACGAGCAAGGGCATGATCGCCGAGAAGAATTGACCTTCTTGATCCGTCCGTTCCCCATTACTCCCCCGTTAACCTTTCGTGGGTTCCTTCCGGGAGAGACTGGGTCCAGTGTGCTCACGATGTGGATCTAGCCGAGCCCTGGCGAGCTTGGTGGCTTACTGACCCGGCGGTCCATCCGTACAATACTTGCTTCCGCGCTCGGAACGTGGACTTCTTGGTTTTCGCTCCGCGCGGTATGGATCCTCAGGTTGTTGACGACGCGATTGAAGAAGATTTCGATCTTGCTGAACAAGCGCCTCCTGCCTATGCCCCGGGTGCTCCAACTCGGCTGAATCGTCAAGGCATCCATATCTTCACTGGGTCTTCGATCGGTGAGCTCGGCTCAGATGGCGAGAGTGCGTCTGGTGACGACTCGGCGGACGATGGGTTGGGTTCTCCCAATCTCCGAGGCGCGTCTCCGAGTATGTCTCCGTTCGGCACCCCACTCCCCAGTGGAACGGATCCTCAGCCCACTTCCGCCGCGTCGGGTCCTGAGGCACCTGGTTCGGCGTCAGCTTCGTTGGCTAGCTCGGCGATGATACTTCTTGCCACGGCTGCGAATGTTGCATCTCCTTCCGCAAGTTCCCAAGGGATGACGTCTGCTACGACGCCACGCCCCCAATCGTCGAGTCCGCTGAGCTCTTCCCAGTTGCCTCCGTCGGGTTCAACTCACTTGGAATCCGGATCGCCGACTTTTTAGTTTTCTTCCTTTGACTGGGCGTCCCGTAGGTATCGTTCAGGACTTCATTTCGTAATTATTCAGTATATGTAGTTTCGACACAGTAGCATTCCATCTCAACTCGGCTGTGTCGTCCGCTGAGTTGGTGTAACTTTTGGTGCAATAGCTGTTAATCCTCATCTGCAACTTGCACCATTTGCAGACGGTTTTCGCGCTTCTTCTGTCGTAGATAGTCAAACAGGAGACCCCCACATGACAAATTCGACAGTGGTTCCCAAGTAGGCTCATCGTAGCCGATCCACTTAACTTTAAACTTCCGTTGTGATCGTGACGTACTTGTGGGTAATGGTAGCTCATCGTCGAGAATTGCTTCGACTTCGTACTGGTTTGTACTTGTGTCTGGTTCCCAGCTGTCTTCAGGCAGTAATTCTTCATCAAAGTCAAATCGCTGAGTCTCTTTGAGGTCGGCGATTAGCCTCGTCTTTGGTCTTCCGCCGAGTTCGGTGACTCCTTCAGACGTGATACATGGACCACTGGGTAGAACCTATATCCACTCTTGTCGGGTAACTCCAATTCATAGGCGAATTCTTCCACCTTCTTCTTCACCCTGAATGGTCCATGCCATCGGTGGGCTAACTTCTTGGTCAGGCCCGACTTGACTCGCTCCATAAACAACCAGACTTGATCTCCTTCTTTGAACAAGGATTTGGTGGATTCATCGCCTGGTTCTGCAACTTCATCTTCGTCATCTGCTGTGTTGGGAATGGATCTTTTCTCCTTCTTGCTCAACGCTTCGTTGTGCTCTCGAGCTCGTCGTGCTTTCTCTCGCACTTGGAACTCAGCTGCTAATCGAAGTGCCACTTCTCGTTGTCTGTTCGCTTCTCGGCGCCACTCGACTGCGTCCGCCGAGTTGACTGGGCGTCCCTGTCCACGTCGTATTGAACTGGTCATAGCCTTGAGTGTAGACTTGGCGTCCCAACCATGCAATAGATAGAAAGGGGTTTCTCGCCGAGTCGAATCTCTTGAGTTGTTGATAGCGTGTACCATCTTCTCGGCGATGTCATCCCAGTCGGCTTGAAGTGGGTGTTCTACGTAGACCCGTATAGTCTGAACCATTGTCTTGACTGACCTCTCTTGTTGACCGTTAGCTTGTGGTCGGTAACTCAGCGTAGCTCTTGATCTCGACTGCATCATCTCGGAGAACTTTTGGAACACTTCACTCATAAACCTTGGATCTCGGTCGTGCCGTATCAGAGACGGAGCCCCGAACTGCCTGAAGACGCATTCCTCAAATACCTTGGCCACTTCGAGTGCTCCGGTGTCATTCATAGCCTTAGCGATAACGAACCCCGTGAAGTGGTCCTGGAACAGCAGCAGTGCAGTATTGCCCCGCTGAGTTCGAGGAAGGGGAATCACGAAATCCATTGACACGACTTGGAATGGATGGTCTGACACCACATTTCCCGGCGAATAAACTCTCAACTGTGGCTTGCTCTTACTGGTATTGCAGTCCTCGCAGGCCCTAACATGTTTCACCACGTCGGCGTAAAGACC
>NW_003303731.1:1995777-2031445 GCF_000142945.1 Phytophthora infestans T30-4 | reverse complement strand
ACGAGCTTGCAACAATTCAGTTGCGTCCAAAGAAGGCAAGAAGATACGGCTACTACAGGTGAAGAATCCATGGCGGAAGATGAGCTGGAAGGGACCATCCACTGGCGAGGCCCAAGGGCTGCTCGAGAATGATATCAACCCAGCTCGAAGCAGCCCCTTCAACAACTCGTAAAGTTTGCTCAAGTGGCGGAGAGGTGTCCGCCGAGCTCTCTGCTTAATGGGTGCGTGTCCTTGAACGTCGATGTCGCACAATGCTCCGTACGCTGGAGGCGGCAGGGCATTACCACTTGAAATCATTATCCCTTCGTGCTTTTGTAGCTCTGCCACCAATTTAGCCGACTGTGCTGGCGTATGACTACTCGACTTGACGTTTGCAGCGCCATAGTCGAGTTCGGTAGGTTCAACTTCAGTAAGATCGGGAAGGAAGGCCAGCTCGTGAGCGTAGTCCGTCAATTTCAAATCTGTTCCACTACGCTCAAAGGCGTTGGTCGTACTATCGTCAACATCATCCTCTTGCTCGTCTTCGGTCGTAGCGATAGCCAAGTAGTGTTGTCTTAGAGTTTCCGTTGCGTCTCTCGTCGAGTTGCACTCGTCACCTTCATCGTGTCCTAAATCGTAGTCAATTCCGCCGGGGTCGAACACCGTCGCCGCTGAGTTCGTCACTCCGATCTCAGCTATAGTACCTTCCACCAGTAATACCTCTGGTAATTCGTAGTTGTCGGCTGTGTCAGGGTCCGTATTCGCTGAGTTCACTGCGATGGTCGATCTGACTCCTGCGTTCCCAAACTTGGCTCCGAGGTAGATGGTATCATCGTCATATTGTCTAACCACTTTCGGACAGGTCGTAGTTTCCATAGTCTCCAACGCTGAGTCCGTCGTAGCTGGGTCGTCGTTCGGCTTTATTCCTTCAGGCAGTAATACCTCCCGATTATCATAGTCCTTGGTCGCGTCGGAGTGATCAACCGCTGAGTTGGTTGTGACGGCAGAGCTAACTTCTGTGCATGCAAACGCGTCTTCGGTATAGCTGGCATCCTCACCGCATGCTGTGCCCACGTCCGAGGCGCTCTCAGTGTTTAGATCTCCTGACGCCGAGTCCACCGCCGCCGACTGGGTAATGCAGGCTTCCGGTGTACCCATCGCTGAGTTCACCGCGGCTGCAGAACTTGGTCTAATTATTCCAAACTTGGCTCGGTTGTCAGCAACGGGTTGAGCGTCACATAGGGCGTGCTCCGAGCGTTCTTCAAGGTCTCCTTCCGTTATAGCTGAGTCTTCAGTCGCCGACACGTCTTCCGTGGCCCTTACTTCACTTGTTCCTTCAATCGCTGAGTTCGTGTTGACGTCAGAAATGGCGCCATCGTCTTCAAACTTGGACAGCTGATAGGAGACATCTTGCCCATCGTGTAGCACCGACGTACGGTCCGCTCGGACGTCTTCCAGCTTGAACGCTGAGTTTATAGCCGGGTCACCCCTTGTCACTCCTGAAGTCGATATGACGTCTGCGTTACCGCGACGCTTCTCGTAGTCGCCGGCTTCAGCGTCGGCTTCGATCCTTCTCCAGCGTTCGGCGCATGTTAATTCTGGTCCACTTTCCACTGGAGGAGGTCGTCTTTCCACCGCCGTCGGAGTTGGGTATTTTCGTCTTTCCACAGCTGGCGGCTGGTGTGACAACCAGTCGTCGTAGAGTCGTTGTTCTTTCTGCAGCAAATCTTTATCCATCGCCGACTCAAAGGCCAATATCTGCCAGTCACGGTACTTCGCCGAGTTCACGCGGACATATCCCTCATTGGCCAGTACTCCATGTGGCTGCCATTTTATCACATAAAAGTGAGGTGGGCACCAGACTGACGTCTGTCGTACGTTCGTAATCAGGACATGGGTTGGTCTTCCTCGGCGATTAAAAACAACCGTCGACATCCAACCCTTCGTCCGTCGCACCCACAAGTCATGCGTCGACTCACTGGGTTGTCGCCTGGGCAGTTTGAACTCAGCGGTCATTCGACTTTCGATCGTCAACCCGTCTGGTGGCCCACATGGGACATTTGGTCCGAACTCGGTCTTGGTCGGTGCATTACTTGATCGGATGAGTGGGATTACCATCTCATCGGGTAGCTTTACCGCCGAGTTGTACAGATCCAGACGGATTCCAGCTGGGATCATGAAGTCGGTGCCGAGAATCAAATCGACTCCGGCATGATGAGGCATTATCCATACTTCAAACTCGTATGCCACCTCCCAGCCGAGTGTCACCTTCACCACTGCTCTTGACGTTGTCACCATCCTGTCTTTACTTATTCCTTGTATGTCAATTCGCTTATCTCTGCTGGCCACTCTCTTGAGACGCAGTTTCCTCGCGAAGTACTCACTTATCGCCGAGACATTTGCTCCGGTATCCAATAATATCTTGGTCCTTCGGTCGTTCACTGCACCCAATACGAGGGCTCTCATTCTAGCTCGACGATCAAACGTCTGTGCTGACCACCATCCCAGCCGTTCTCCCGGAAGCAGCTTCATTATCCTGGTACGATGCACAGCTTGGTCTGACTGCCGAGTTACACTTGCAATCGCTCGGTTGTTATCATCTAACTCACCGAGCTCACGTTCAATTCCGTCGATTTCACACATCCAATTGCCATCCCCGCTTCTTCCCTCGGGCCGTCCTGCTTCGCCTACGAAGGCAAACAAGAAGTTCGCCTCAACTGCAGGTTCAGCTGACTGTGGCAGCCCGGCATATTCCAACCCAGTCAGTGTTGGCGGGCCGCCGAGTTTAAATCACTCGGCGCGTAAAGGTTTTGCAGGTCTTCTGGCACTTGCGACTTGTCGACAGAGTTCTTCACGAACGCAGCCAGCTTCTCATATTGACGAAACAGCTCGCACTGGCCGCCTTCATGGACTTGTCTGCAGAATTTGCAGCGTCGTCGACAGTAGTGAGCCGAGTGCCCCATTCTTCCACAAGCTGCACAAGGTCCTCGTTGGGTGTTGTCGCGTGATCCATCTCCACGGTTCGACTGTTCTCGTTGGTTGTACGGTCGCGGAGGTCGGCTCGCTGAGTTTCCCTAGCTTCGGTTCGAGCCATTCTGGTCTCCCGCCGATTACTCTCGGCGGTCCGGTGTATTTCCTTTATCATTGGAAACGCCGGCGTCAATGTAGTCGTCGTCTTCCGCTGAGTCGTGTCCTCCGGACTGGTCCTCATCATCCCATTCGTCTTCGGAGTTGTACGGAATCGGCGGGTTCTGATCGATGAGTTCCTCTCCGTCGGAGTCAGCGTCAACGACAGTGACTCGGCGGTCGCGGTTTTCTTCCTTGCGACTTCGCTTCTCATCTCGGCGGCTCTGATCCTTCCGCTTGTCATCTCGGCCTCGTGCGATCACGAGTCGGTCGCGTTGCTTCTTGCGCTTCTCGCCGAGGATCCGACGATTGATTATCTGATCCACCTTACTGATGTCTTCCAACTGCAAGGGGTACATCAAATCCATCACATCGTCATCACCACAGTGCAGCAAGAAGTGTTCGACATGGTCAGCTGCGTCGGCGCCACCCTTCTCGTACTGGATCTTGGCCGTCCGAGCATACCCGTTGAGTCGGATCAGGAAGTCGCAGATCGGTTCGTTGACTTTACGTCTCGCCGAGTAGTAACGAGTGCGGGCGGATTGGTCGAACTGTGAGCAATAATAATCCAGGAACACCTCGCTGAGTAGTTGACAACGTCGCTGCGTCTTCTTCGGCAGCTGCCTGTACCAACTCTTCGCCGGGCGTCCCAAGCATAGCGAGAAAGGCTCGCACCATGCACTTTGGGGCATCCTGGTGCTCTTCATCTCGTAGATGAAACGCTTGAGCCACTAGAGCGACGCGTCAGAGCGGTAGCGCTTTCCTTCGAACTCGGCGATTTTGTCGAGCGAGGCGTGGGTTCGGACTTCGAGGTACTGCGTCGAGTCCTCTTCAGTCGCGTCAAAGCTCAAGTTTCGGATGTAGTCCTTCACGGTTTCTTCACGGTTACCTCTCACGTCGAAGGCGTCGTCGTCTTCTTCATCCTCCTCGTAAGCCTCAGCCTCATCTGCAGCGTCATACAATTCACGGTAACGACCTACATTTCGCTGCCCACGACTCGGCGCTCGCTGAGTCGGGTTTAGCTTCAGTGGAGTCAGCATGTGAGAGTCTTCGAAGTACGGAGTTCCTTGCGTAGCGCGGAACACTTCACGTCTCTTCGTCTCCGGGGTCTTCGGCAAAGGAATCTTGCTCGGGTCCTCGCCGAACTCGGCTACTCGGCTGTACACCTTCTTCGTTCCACCAGGGGCCTTCTCCAATCCAAACGCCACTCTCAGCTTCTTCTTCCATTGCCAGAGTTCGGCTCCGCCACGGGTCAGACTCCAGTCGGACAGGATGAGGCTGTTTGGTCGGCTGTTGCACCGATAGCCCATCGCCTTCAACAGCAACACAGTTTCTTCCACCAACTGGTTGATGTTGGCTGCACGCACCGGCTGAGTTAACTCGGGACCCAACATCGGCCACTTCGTCTGCGCCATCGCTACAGGCGCGAACATCATCATCCATTCCGATCTCGTTCTCATCTCCTCGCCGAGTCGAGCCAACACTTTATTGGCGCTCGGCGTATCGGCGTTCTTCGTCGCTTTCGGAATAAGGGGCGGACGGTCCCCTTGAGCAACGCCATGTTCTTCTTCATCTTCTTCATCGTCCGCACCTTCATCGAGCTCGGCGGATAAGTTGCGCTCGACAGGACGTGGGGCTCCCATGCGTCCCACCTGCAGCGTCAACTCTTCCACCTCGCCAAGTAGCTCGGCGGTAGTCTTCGTTTCTCCGAGCTCAGCGGTCTCGGCCTTCTCTTCATACTCTCCTTCACTTGCATCTCCGTTCTCGCTCTCCTGGTCTTGGCCATCCTCGTCGAACTGGACGGTTCGTCCCACCTCCATCGTCATGGCAATGAGTCGTTGATCCGCCGGGTCCGACCCCGCGAGAGGCGATCCTCCAGCCGTCGCTGGGCTTCCGTCGCTCGGAGTTGCTGATCCCTTGACCATTCACTCTTCTCTTTCTCTTCTCTTCCTCTTAACTTGGCTAGCTGGCACCTATAAAAACAAGCACACACTCCTGTTCCCGGGTCGCGGCACCAGTTGTGGTGTAGTAGAACACACAAATATCGTCAGATGTGGATTCCTTACACAAACCACAACGAATCGCCGAGTTAGGTCGGCGGTTTGTATGGCCTGCGCAGAGGGTGGTCCCCTCGCGGTCCGGCCCTTCCGGGACAGACGAGTGGCTCGCTTCCACCCGGTTCCGACTAACCAAGTCAGATCACTTCCGAGGCTCCGCCGAGTTTGGTTCGGCTGAGCTCGTTCACAACCCTGTGCCCTCCACCAAAGGATGGACGACGGCGCGCGAGCGCTTTTACAGGTCACCGAGCGCAGAGGCAGCTCAGCTAGAAGTGTTACGGTACCCGGGCTATCCGACGTACCGGCCCGCTGAGTATGCGGGACTTTCTTTCGCGCGTAGCGAGACTTTGTCCTACCCGGACCGACCTAATCTCTTGGCGCTACCAGTCAATACCCTACAAGCTATGCCTCTCGAGTATTGACGGCAGGCATAATCCAGCCCTATGCAGGGACTTACCGGAAAAGTGTACACGTGTCTTGGACTAGGAAAATTCTGCTCTGTTATCTTCTGGGAGCCCTTTCGGCTCCCCCTATTTAATCCTATGCTTCTCATACAAATATCTAATGAAATGTAGTCGTTTCGGATCTCTACCGACCCTTCAGCTGAGTTCCGGCGACCGTTGAGCTCAGCGGCTGTCCGGATAGCATATCCGGACAGATCGCCGAGTACTTACCGTGATCCTTGGCTCCTAAGCTCTGGGTTATCAGACCGAGCCGATTCTTGACCTAAAGTAGGTCGGCGTATGGTCGAATCTGGAAATCCCTACACCACATAGCGCACTGCTGCCGCCAGCCTACGGCGCAGTGTGCGATATCGACACACAGGGGCATGCTCCAATCAAACAGCGTGCCCGACGTGTACCGCTACGGTTCATCGGCAAACTGTACGAGCTGCTAAGGGCTTTGTTGACTGATCGTCTTTTCAGACAGTCCATAGGCTTCGCCGATCGTGATGAAAAAGAACGGGCTGGATATCCGGCTCTGCATTGATTACAAGATGGTGAATGCCATCACCGCAATCATGGAATATGCAATGCCGCTAGCTGACGATCTGTTGACCGATCCCGAGCGCTACCTATGGTTCTGCTCGCTAGATGCTGCTAGCGGCTTCTAGGCGGTCATGATGACCTTGCCAGCACGTAAAGTGTCGGCGTTTGTCTGCGCACCCGGACACTTCGAGTGGTTACGAATGCTCTTCGGGTTAAAGAACACGCCGATGATCTACCAGCGCATAATTGACAACGCGCTCTGGATGGGGGGGGGGTCGTCCAGCCAAAAGGAGATTGGTTTGGCCCGAATACCCGGAGAGAATGCGTTTAGCTGAAGAACAGGCCAAGGAACGTCGTGGGCCAAACGCCGAGGGTTCGTTTTAAGCGAAGATCGCGGCAGACCGCGAAGCACCGATGGAGGCCGACCCTGTATTGCAGCTCGTCAACAGTCCCGTCACTGACATATTTACGAGCGAGGAACCAGACGAATCATCGCTGGTACCTGTGTTTGGTCGACGATCGTTTGTAGATGATATTTGCTTTGGTGGCGAGGATTTCGACAGCTGTCTGGTGACGCTAACCCGATGGCTGGCAAGATTTGCTCAGTGTCGGATTAGCATTAGTTTCACCAAAAACATCTTCTGCCAGCCCAAGGTGGACTTTCTGTCGCATAAAATTTCGCCAGAAGGTATCAAAACTGATCCGAAGAAGCTTGCGGCCATTACCGAGCTTTCGTTTCCAGCGAGCAAGTGGGGTATGCAGTCGTTCCTCGGAGCGCTTAGCTATAACAGCCGCTTCATTCAGGACTTCGCTGTCTACGGTGCAGCGCTGCACTAGCTGGAGGATGAACACTTTGTTGCTGAAGATGGCCTTTCTGTGGCACGTCGTTCCTTCGAACAATTGAAGGCGAGTGTTTCACATTCCCCCATCCTCAGGCACTTCGATCGGTCGAAAGGAAGTTCACGTCATACTCTTCGCGAATGAATGGGCGTTGAGCACGACGCTAATGCAAGAACACGAAGGTAAGTTGCACCCCATACGATTCCTCGGTCTTGTGCTCAAGGAATCCGAGATGAATTATGATCCTGCTGAGAAGGAGGTTTAGGCGTTACTTTTGCTGTTGAAGATCTGTTACGTCCAGCTGGCAGGAAAGACGCTACGTGTCTATACACGAATCTCGAAGTTAAAGTGGGTGCCTAAATCGAAGTCTCCTTTCGGACGCGCGGTCCAGTTCGCAGTGGCACGTGAAGGTACATCGCATTAAGGAGAAAGATGTCGCCTTCGCGCAGCTAATGCAGTCCAGCTTTACAAGTTTCGTCGACTTGGAGACTCACTCGCGCCGGTGGGACCTCCAAGCAAGGGCTTACCGACCATACGAATGGACCCGGCATTGCTTTACGCCAAGCTTCCCCGTACTTACTGTGGATTCGTCATGTTTTTTTTGCGGATCAGCGAAGACAGAAACGTACGAAGGCTACAGGAGCTGTTCATGGGTGTTGTGGAGCCTTCCTGAGTGGAAGATAGTGACCGCTGCAAACGCCTACCTCTCGGTCACCACGGTGAATGCGGCGGAGTACACAGGGATGATAAACGGTGTCAAGGCTGCTATTGCGTACGGTGCCGAGGATTTGGTCATCGTTGGTGACTCAAGGCTCGCGATTCAACAATCACTAAGCGGTGATCGCATGCAGGAAGAAAACTCTGCTAGCGCTGCTGAATATTCACAAGGAACTCGCGGCCAAGCTTCGACCAGTTAAATGTCTTCACGTTGTACGAGAATACAACGCTGCCGCGGATTCATTAGCCACCGAAGCGCTGGAATCGAAGGTCAGTCGTGTCATCTTGGCTGAAACTCGCAAGTCGGAATTGGCGTCGCTGAATCGCATCCAGGAAATGATCTACGAGCCGGACGAAGACTCGGTAGATATTTCGTCACGTGGGCAGAGCGTCACGTACATGTACTGTCAGACAGCGAGTATTCAAAGTGGAAAACGTTCGAAAATTTCGTGGTGTATTACAGCTCACCAACGTACGATTTTGGTAATATTGCAGTGATGACTAGGCGACAGACGAAAACCACGAAACGCGTCAGATTTTCAAATGAACAGTCGGAGGGGGTCTCAAAAGCTCAAGAACAGCATGAAGAACGACGAGAAGTGTCTAACGAGGATTCAATCGGCGAGGATTTGCTAGACCATCCTCACAAGACTGTGCCAGCGGCTTTTCCCGATGCGGAAGATGTTGACCTGGTAGCGATACAGTGTGAGCGACGCAGATGGATAATGGTGGCACAAGACGAGGAGCAGAAGTGGTCTAACATCAAGAAGGTGCTTCAGGGCCAAGCAGAAGAGCTGAGTTATAAAGAAGCTCGAGCTGCCTGAAAGTATGCTGACCGATTCGTGCTATCAGAGGACGGCGTGCTACACTATTTTGGATTGAATCGTCGGTACGACCACGGTTGGCAAGGAGAGACCAAGCTGCGGCTTGTGGTACAGACAACGATGATTTAAGAGGTCTTGCAGAGCTGTCACGACTCGCTGGAAGGTGGACATCAAGTGTGGTTAGAGCGTTCCATCGTGTTAAGTTCATTTATTATTGGATCGGCTTGTACGCTGACGTGGAGAAGCATGTGAAGTCATGTTCGGATTGCAGCTCGAGTAAAATCCGTCCGCAGCTTCGTGGGTGCTCGCCTGGCAGCATACTAGCCGAACGACCGTTCCAGATCGTCTCGATGGATTTTGTGACCCCGCTTCCGAAGTCTCGCAGGGGCAACACGGCGTTGCTTCTATTTCCGTGCTCGTTCACGGGATTCGTTATTGCTAAGGCTATGTCGGATACAACGGCGCTGAGTGTTTCTCAAGTGTTCGAAAAATGTGTGTACCGACGGTTCGGTGCCCCATCTTTGATCGGGCACGACTGCGACCCACGCTTCATAAGCAAGGTTTTCCAAGCGTTCGCGGAGATGATGCAGTCAAGGCCACGAGCAACGTTGAGCTATCGGCCACAGGCTAATGGACAGCAGGAACGCTCGGTGAAGTCGGTGATGGGTTCCGTACGAGTGTACGCAGAAGACCCTCTACAGCAAGATTGGGACGAAATCGCGGAGAAGCCGGTATTTGCTATTAATACTTCTCAGGACACTACAAGGAAGGAAACACCGCTCTACCTCGTTCACGGCTGGGATGCGCAGTCGACGTTGAGGGCGATGTCGTCATCACTCAAACGAGGACCCGCAAGCAGTCCGACGCACTGGCGTGGCGGCGTGAGATCAATCGACAACATGAGGTCGCCCTCACTATGGCCAAAGATTATCAGGCTGTAGAAAAGGAGCGATGGGCTAAAAAGCATAATGATGCCCTGAGCCGACTGGAAAAAGCCGCTGTACCTTGACCAAGTGGAAATGAACACTCGATGGACCCTCCAGAGGCTTCGGAAGAGACAGATGATTCTGCAAGAGCCCCACCGAGATCTCTTTTCGAGATTGGGAGCCGGGCGTGGCTGTACATGGAGCGCGTCAAACCAGGCCTGACGAAGAAATTAGCTCATCGGTGGCATGGACCTTTTCGGATCAAGCACAAGGTGAAAGAGTTTGCGTACGAGCTGGAGCTGCCGGACCGAAGTGGATATCGCTTCTACCCAGTGGTGCATGTGTCGAGACTCAGACTGTCAACGAATTCAACAGTCGACCGAACACGCGGTTGGTACTAGACGCGACTAATGAAGCAAGACTCGATTTCGACGAGGAGCCGTTGCCCGAAGACAGCTGAGAACCAGATGAAGTTGCCGGTGAATACGAAGTCGAGGCCATCCTAGACGACAGAACACCACTGTCGACGAGCACGGAGCGTGCTGTACGCGAGTTCAAAGTCAAGTGGGTTGGTTATGAAGATCCAATTTGGGAACCAGCATCCAACTTGTCATGTGGAGGTCTGCTGTACGACTATTTGCGAGCCAAGAAGAGCGAGAATCGGCTGCAGATGGCGCAAGTGGCGGACGAAGACTAGCGTGACTGGATCCCGTGTGAACTGTTCACAGCGCGATGCAGCCTGTAGTAACAGACGAAACAAGCTACTGCAACAACAATTTGTATATGCATTTGAAGAACAACATGAACATGATTACGCTGTGGAGGTGGATTAAGAATAAGAAACATGAATGCCAATAGAAGAGCGACCACTGAAAACGAAACCTCGTTGGACCCCTCAACAGCTAGCTGGGATATCGGAGAGCGTTGTGGAACATGCTGCGAGGATTCAAAGCGACTCCATTTGCCTAGCAGCAGCGGCAAAGAGTGTCAACGAAGTCGAGTCTTCACTCTCCTTCCCCTCTTCGTCGGGAAGGTGAACCTCGGCGGCTGGAGCCGCATCCGGAGCCTGCGAGCCCTCGGCACCAGCTTTAACAGAAGCAGCAGTCAGGGCAGGACGTGGTGTAACCGGTGGCGAGTCAAACAGATCGCGCCAGGTCGGAAAAAGTTCAGGTGGAGCCAGAGCCGGATTGACGACCACGCTGCGGTACACATCCACAAAGCGCGTACCACGTGGGTTGAAGAGCTCCGGATTCCACTGGCACGGGAAGTACGTAGTGTTGTATGGGTGCTAGTGCGACGCGTTCATCCATCCAGTACGCCAAGACTGGCGAGCGGAACTTCAGAAAGCCAGTCAGAAGTCCGTAAGGTCCGCGACAAGTTTTCGATAGGATACCACGGCTTCGACGGCCCAAGAGCAGCTCGGGCCAAATGAACGGCGGATCAAAAGAACTGGAGAAAACCGAGTCACGACTCCACGCCATGTACTGCTCACGGTACTTGTTGCGGAGACGATCGGCACGACGGTCGCGCTCACTGAAGAGCTTCTTCAACAGAGCACTCAGTACCTTCAAGAGCTCCTTGTCGTGAGCAACCTTCTTGGCTTCCTCGACGAGACCTCGCTCGATACCAGCTAACGGAAGCCAGTGGAGACGCTCCCATAACGCGAACCCGAGGTCGCCCTGCTTGCCGCCGTCACCCCGAAGATTCGCCCAGATCATCTTGAGGCGGGTCTTGATTGGGGCACGCTGGGAGAAAGGGACGCTTGGGTCGAAATTGAGAGTATCGAAGAGACACGCCTGGAGGGGATATAGCCGCCGGAGTTGCTGGTACAAATGATCGGATTTCGAGTAGTCGAATAACGCTTGGAGGCCTTCCAACGTCGTACGGACGATTACTTCACCGGCTGGTTCCGGTATGATCGTGCTCAAGAGACGCTCGAAACACTTCTTGGCACCCGCATTGGTGAGCTTCATGTCCAGATACGGGAGAACCCGCGGTGGCAAGGTGGACGTAGCAGGCACTGTAGGGCGAGCTCCAGGCAACGAGGCAACGGCTCAACCGACGATGCACCGCCACGGCGCGGCAACGAAGTGTAGGTGGCCGTAATCTGGCGTCCAGGCCCAGCATCGAGAGCTCGAGAAAGCGGGCGAGGAGACACCAGAGCTGCAGGAAGAGCTTGGGGGTCATGCGAAGACGCGGCAGCAGACTGTATGCGTTGCAAGGCAACCAACGTCCACTGGTCCAAGTCCAGAGCTTCCAGATCCAGTTCACCCGCAGTGAGACCTGTCACAAGGGATTGTGAGCAAACGTTAGTTGCTGAGCTCACGGTGGAAAGAATGACATGTGGAACGTACCATCAGCAGCCAGACGCAGGACCTCCGGATCCATCCCGGCCAGACTCACGTGTGCACGGATAGTACGGTTTACTTGGAGGAGGTAAGTGTTGCGAGATTGCTGATTTTCGAGGACCTTGAGAGTGTCGTTGTCGACATACTTGCCCTTGGAAAGCTTGACCAAGAGGAGATGAAGCTGACGAGTCTGCTCGGTGTTCGCGCCAATAGAAGACTTGTACACTTCGCGTTCGCGAGCCAGCTTCTTGTTCAAGGTGGCGATAAATGCGTTTCGCGCCTGGACCTCGCAGTGCAGACGCTTCAGGTCCTCTGAATGTTGCTCCATGGAAGACTGAACACTCGCGAGCATGGCATCGTTCCTGGCGGGAGACTCGCGGTTAATCTTGACTTCCTCGCGAAGAGCTTCGACTTCGGCGTTGGCAACCTTCAGGTACGCCTCCGCGTTCTTCCGAGCCATGATCTCGGGTGCCACCGAGCGTACGGCGGCAGCAGCCTCGGCCTGGGCAGCCCGCAGCTGACGCCACAGGCTGACAACTCGTTCGGGCAAGGCCGACAGCGCATCGGGAAGAGGCTGTACGGCGGCGAGGACTTCGTTAAAGCCCATTGCAGTCTCGAGGCGACGTTGAGTGCGGACATCGCCGTGAAGAGGACGCGCAACGTTGAGCTGCACTTGATCACGAGCCATCGCAGTAAAGTACGGAATAGTTGACGTCATCTTGTGATCGACCGACGCTTCCGTACTCTCAGCCAGCATGGCGCGCAGCGAATCCTCGGTGAGTGGCGGAGAACCATCAGCAGGCGCAGACGGATCAGCAGGAGCCATCCCCGTGGATTCAGCGACGACAGGAAGTTCCGCAGGAGCTGCCGCAGGAGGTAAAGAGTCCGGAGCAGGAAGCACCGGAGGTCCAGCTGACGACGTTGCTGTCGATGCAAGTTAGGCAGGCTGAGGGTCGTTCGAAACCTCGGTGCCGCCCTCCTAAGAAACAAGACGAGTAATGCATGGTGATGAGCAAGGTGCCGATGATTCAAGAGGAAGATGAGCTGACGTACCTCCAGCTGTTCAGGTTCACGTCGTTGGCGAGGATTAAGACGCTGGAGCGCGTTATTTACGGCACGATTGAAGCGCTTGGTCATCCTGTGACTGGATGGTGAATTGAAGAATGAAGAAATGTCACAACGGGCACCAGTACTGCGGCTTCCATTGCGACAGGGGCGGTTGTGGTGTAGTGATTTCTCCAGAGTTGCGGATAATCGCCCGTCGACAAAGATGCGGCACCGCCCAAGATGTTCAAGCGACGAACCCTCGGTCACGTGATGTACGGTGACTCCAAGGTGCAAGAGACTCGACGGCATCACTACCAAACTCTCAACGGATATTGGATACGGTCCAGATGTCACTCAATCCAGGCTGTCCTTTTTATTAAGAATGGACTGACCGGATTCGCATTCAGCGACCAAGAACCTACCATCTACGGTACGAACCCTCTATGACGGTTGGGATGAGTTCGCAGAAGCCTCAGCGACCCTTTGAAGACACGTTCACCGTCTGGGACGAGGTGCGAGCCGTTAAAGATGCTCATGAGACGGTGCAAACGACGTTTGGCGTGCAAGAAGATCCATAACGGATCATTGTTCACTTGATATTTGTAAACTTGATTAGGACTTGTATTAGGAATAGACCCGAAAGGGTAAACATAAATACAGAACAGAATTTCCACTCAAGCACACAGAGCGACGTCCGGCTTCAAGGTAAGCGTCTGGTCAAGCTTGTTTGAGTGTGTTATACCTGTCGGTGAACTCGAAGCTCTGTAGCGAGGGTTCATCCGGCAAGACCAAGAGACTGTGTATTTTGGCCGATTACTACCGGGAGGATTTACGCGACGGCTTATTGCTGCCTATTTGTACGACTAGGAGTGCTTGAATTGCATCCCTTTTATTCTTCCAGCCGAGTGTTGAACACTCGGTGCCCGCGTAAAAGGCTTACCCGTGCCTGGTGCTCTTCCGCTGTTGGGACCACGAGGATTCATAACACCTATTAGCTTTGTTCGTGCTAGTAGCGTGTTCTTATTTTTACTGGTTGGCCTAAAAAGTAGTTTACAAGGCCCAGTCTGTCCCGGTGCAAGGGAAGAATTGGGGTCTTCAGGTCCACCCGAACGATCGTTTGCTATCCTAGCAGACGGATACGTCCTAACTACATTTGTAGCTAGAGTTCATGTGGGAATTCCAACACCACATCTGAAAATCACTCATATGCAGGTCGACAATGCAGCACGAGCTAGCCGCGTGCCTTTTCTACCTACTTTTGTAAAAGAAGCTACCTACTTATGTTATCGGGGAGGATCTATTACCAGAAGTGTACCCAGGATTAGGTGCTGGATTTGAAAACTTAATTCTCGAGTACGAGCAAGATCTCTCGGCGGGGTCCAAGCTGAATCAATCCCGGTGGACACCACAACTTGAGACATCTAGGAAGCTCACAAGCAAGATAGACTTAACTCTTAGTAAAATAGACTCTGATTTAATTTGAAACAGGGCGGGAGCCCTGTACCTCTGAGAACCACTCGTATGCAGGTCGACTCCTGACTGGCTATAACATTTACTTTGTAACCAATAAGAGAGCAACAATGCTAACTGCGTGCCTCTTCTACCTACTTTTGTAATTGGGGGGCCCATTACACTTCTTATTATCAGTGTGGCTCCATTTGCTTAGCACGCTACACACGCCCTCTGTAAGCGCATCGCTTTTTGCTTGGCCGATCTTTTGCTCAAAGCGACGGTAACAAAAGTACTCGAGCATATCTCCCTACAGGAAGGAAGCGTGCTTGAGCACGCGCACATCGTACGAATATTATGCACGAACATGTGAAGTTGGTGAGCGCAGGATTATGCTCAATACATCTGTCTAAAATGATTTTGAAAAATATCATTTTAACGCTGCTTTTTACCTGTTCAAATTTTTAATTTTTTTGTGTGAGAAAATAAAAATATATGAGCACTTTCTTTGAAATTTGTAGAGACGAAGTACCTACTTTATTGTGGACCACAAATTTCTCCCCTAAAATAATCCTTATAGGCCTTTACTGTCGATTCCGTCCATAATTGCCGATGCGAGGTGGGGTATTGTGCGTTCTTCTCAAAATGAATGAACGCGCACGAAATAGCGCAAATCTGTTATTGACTTTCCTTGAGACAAAATCCATCTAAGTACGAAATACGACTCCTTAAGTACGATCTGCGAAAAAAACAGGAAATTTGTACACTGTATTTGAGTGACTCACTGAGGACCAAAACGGCAGAATTCACAATAGCAATCCACAACTAATCGACGAGTGGTTCAAATTGCGATCTTAGGTCAACCTATTGGCTATAATGCGACCAAAAAAGTGAAACGCTCAAAATCTGAGTCAAAATAGCGTTTGTCGGGCTTTTGCCACAACGAGTGGGAATGCTCTAACGTTAGCCATAAAAAATAAGATAATCCTTACGTTTTTAGCTAAAAGCCTTTTCTACCAATCGTCGAAAGGTATAATTTCTCCCCTTTGACCAATCGGGAGGTTTGAACATTCAAAAAGAAGGCGCGAAAAGTCGGCGCTTCATTATGATGGCAACGCCTTTCGCCGATGCGCCGTCCGCGTCGCTGGTCGTCCGACGTGAGAAGCGGAGGCGTCGGAAATCCACCGGCGCTAGGTGCGACTTTAGCTGTTTCGATGATTGGGTATATAATGGGACGATCTTCTGACTAACCGTAATTCTCTCGTCTTCTTGTCTCCCAGCGACCCCGAACGGAGGCCGCGGCGAGGCTTTACGTTCAGCGACAAGAAATGTGAGGTCAATAACGAGGGGCCTGCAGAGGCCACACCTGTAGGAAAGAGGAAACCTGGCACACCCGCCAAGGACAACACATTCGTCTTTCGCTTACGGAAAGACGATGAGAAGGATATCGGTAAACTGCACGCCGTGGACGCGGCTGCCGTATCCGCAGCGCTGCGATCCAAGCAGGAGAAGGTGGCAAGGGCCGAGAAGCGGCGATTGGTTAGGTATAAAAAGCGCGAGGAGGCGACGCGCGAGGCGCTGAATGAGGAGGAGATGAAGCACATGAAGCTGTCCACCGATCAGGTCTCACTCTATTACATGGTGCAGCGTCAAGTCAAACGCGAACTCCGAAAAGTTAGAAAGGAGTTCCTCACCTCAGCAGCGCGCCGGGACATCATGCAGCTTAGTGAGACTAGTGTGCAGGCCATGAAGCAGGAGCTAATTTCATTCATGGACGAGCACCCGCCAGGAAACGTCGCGGTACGATTTGCATTGTTATGAGTATTATCAACATATTAACATTATTACCTTTCATACAGATCAAAGTTCCGAACCCCGAAAACGCCCGCATGCGGGCAACGATCGAGACGTACGAGCAGCAGATCAAGAGGTAGATCTACGTCCTGATGGCGTCCTGTGATTGCTATTCACGCTTATCGCTTCTTTCTGCAGCCTGGAAGCGGAAGAGAAGAAATGGCTAGAGTTGAAGGCAAGGCTAGCGGCAGACAGGACAGCAAGCAACAGCAGTAGTGCAGTCCTTGAGACCGCAGCCACGGAACAAGGCAGTGAAGTAATTGCCGAAGCTGAGCAGGAGGTTCTGCCATGCAAGTTGAAGATATCGCAGAACGTCGAGAACCTCCAGCGCTCGGTGCTGCAGCAACTGGGATCAACAACAGAGCAGGTTTGCCGCATTTTTTAAAATTTTTACAGCATGGATGTTTAGCTTACCCGGCCTTGTGCATGGCCAATGCTCGGCAGTTAACCCTCTTGGACGCCTCCATGCTAACCGCAAACCGGTTGATCGTAGAGGCCGAGATGAAGAAAGCGCAACTTTTCAGAGTCTACCACGACAGTGCTTTCAAGGGCTACGGGGACGTGTCGCACCCCAAGGAAAGTCTGCGCGCTCTGCTCAAGCTCCCGGCGCGAGGTGGCGTAGCGTGACGTTAGTACCCAAGTTTTGCTCCTTTATGTCAATTAGGGACGAAAAATGAGGTAATATTTCACTAAAAACTACTACAGTAGTACTGTTCAACTGTACTGTTGTAGTAGTATTTGATGAAGAATGGCCCTTTCTTTGACGAAGTAACGAGATGGCAAAGCGCAATTGGCGACGAAAGCTCAAGAGCTGCGAAGATGCTGATGCTGGCGATGGCGCTGCCAGGCTCCATATGCCGCACCAGATGCGTAGCCGCTGGATACTGCGCGTTGTACGTACGTGCGCTCTAAAACGGCGGTGGGGGGGGGGGGGGGCACCACGTCGACACCAAGCTCAAGTGCCTACAGCAACCGATGGCGGAACGGAAGGCTTGACAATTAAGGGTAATCGAAACGTCTTGATAAATATGACATCTATGGCAGCGGGACGAACCCTCGCTGTCGGCCACTCCATCCAGACGAGTCCGGTCTAGATATGAAGCTTAAATACTGTCTGTCATCTAAATCTACATGGGTACGCACACCCTTCAACCGAGTGCGCCGGGGGGACACTCCGCCTGTTCTCGAGCCTGTGGATGCTGCTGTATCTGTTGCGTCTGTTGATTCAACTGCCACATTGGCACCGCTTATCGCATCTTGGAACTGAAGGAGAAAACCTCGTTTTCCTGGATCGTGCCGAGCCGTCCAAAATGCGTCTTGCGGCTGGAGACCCAGCGGTTCGTTGCGCGAGGCGCATGCATCGGCAACACACTGGCGCCGAAGTCGTCCTTGTCCAGGTCGTCCCAGCCGCGTGCCAGCTTGTAGACTAGCACGAGAAGCACCGAGACCACGAAGACCGTCCCGGCCAGCACCATCATTTCCATCTCATTTACGTCGCGTCCAAAGGCGTTCGAGCTGCCGAATACGACAATCATGCTTCCAAGGTATGCTCTCTGCTGCTTCTGTAAGGCGCTCCGTCGTCGCGGGTCTGCCAGAGGCTCCAAATCTGGGGCAGCAGTTATGGCGCACTGAGGTGGTCAACTGTTCAGGGGGGGGGGACGCGGCTGCCTAGCTATTCGTCCCGCCGGCTCCAATTTAATTATGACGCAGAATCGAGCAAATGGAATCAAAGGAAAATGACCAATTGTTGCGCGGCATCTCATCCTTTACTGAAAACAAGTCACCAAAGCCGCAAGCCTCAAGCACGAACATCGAGGTTAGGTCTATTTTGCGTAAACATTTGCAGTTCCGCAGAAAGGGCGGCGTTCGTTCAAAACGAGAAGGCAGACGACTTCCAAGTTGGAATCCACCGGCATCTCCAGCGACAATAGTCGTACGCTGTGGAGCGCCAAGGTGCCTTGACAGCGTGCTTTTAATCTTGATCGGCATAACGGATGCGGCGCTTCGGCGGTACAGCGACGTCTCTAGTAGAGACGTTGCTGCCTTCGACAGAAAGTAGAAGATTTTTAAGGCTACCTTCAAGGGCAGTACCTTGACCCTTGTAAGGCAACTGAGAAGCAGACCAGCGCGTGGTTACATGCCCCAGACTCCGGGGCTGAAGCGGGGTGACCGAATGCAGTCACTGCATTCCTTCACCCTGGTCCACCCTAAACGTATATAGAGACCCCCTCGGTAGTAACCCTTTAGACTTGGAGCACACCCTCAATAAATATGCTTTCCAGCAGCAAACAATTTTTTGCTATTATCTCATTATCTCTTCGTACAGTATTCCTTTTAACCGTCAAGTAGGATGCTGCGATGGAGCAAATAGCCTAAGGTATCGGCAGTATTGGAATGTACTGCCATTTTTAAAGGCTTGACAGTCTTTACAACACTATTTACAGCCATTATTATGGTACACCCCGCGACTTAAATAGGAGTAAAAAGTGGTCTCGATTGAAGCTGCTCTAAAAGGTTCAGGTACTGTACATGTATGTTCACATTTGATTTGTTGAGAAATGTTTGGTGACGCTTGACGGCACTGTCCCAGGAGGAACTTTCTTCCCTTATTTGAGCGCGTGACTGAATTTTAATACAATCCGAACTATTTTTCTTCGTTTTCATGTAAATGTATTATATTTTCTTTCTCAGCCAAAACTGTTTCCGTGATTTACACAACTCCAATTTGTTCACTTATATTATGTACAGAGATTTTGTATCGACATTTTAATGCTGATAGATGCTCTTAATCTATATCCCCACGAGTAGCCAGGATTTGATCATACCGTAAACCTTATGTGCATCCGGACAGTTCATATTTATCCTGGACTATTTTCTAACCAATCAGCCATCAGAGTACACAAATACAAATTTTTAATTGGTAGTTCGTAAATGGTGAGCACATAAGTTTTACGGTACTCGTATGGCCTAGTCGAAGACCAGGGTCAACAAAACAATCCTACGCCTAAAAAACTGTAATTATGCATCTAAAATTATGAAGGCGTTTTCGACTTCTACTTGCGGCGGATGGCCTTGGTTTCCGCCGGCCCAGTATCTATACCAACAGGAGAACGTAAACAGGTTTGTGACGTTCCAGGAGCTGAGCCCATGCTCGATGTCGCTATGGTGCTGGTGCGTACTGGCTTAAAGAACGAAAGAACCGATGGGTTCTTGATGTCGTACTGCTTCTTGGTTGGCCTTTCCACCCGCTTCTTTGGGCAGCAGCTCCAACAGCGAGCCGTTTACTTGGTACGGTACCTGTAGACTCGTTTTCACCTTTAGTTTCGTCTACAAGCTTCCGCGATGAATCTGGTATCAGAGGATAGTAGGAGAGATGCACTGTTGGTATGAAAAAAATACTTCACTGACAATGATTTGAGCTTTTTCTGCGTGAGTGACAGCTCGGACTGTACTTGAAGGTTCATATCATTGGTGGACACGTTGTCCACGCTTACACTATCGCGGTCTTCCTCTAAACGGGGTCGTGAGTATCTTGGGCCGACGTAGGAGGTAGTAGCAATTGCGACACTACTGGGATAGTAATGTAAAACTTGATATATTCTTGTGTTGTTTGTTAGAAGGAAATCCACGACTGACCTCCTCATTTCACCTCGCTAAGAGTTTTAAAGCTTCTTACCTTTCAGCAGATAACTCGTATGTGGCGGCCCAGATCCAATTCCCGCCACGACCAGCTGCTCCACGACCTCACACTTGGAGCGTCACTGACTTGGCCACAGGTCCCGCTTGCTTGGACGTGATCCGGAGAGTCTGGAGCGAGTAGACCTTCTGCAGGCAGTCAGCCAGCATCGTTACTCCAGCATCTAGCTGTACACCGTGACAATTCTCCCCGACTGACGCTCGGTGTCCTCGCCGAGCCACATCGTCCGGAGCCTGTCGCACGGTGTCGTCTACGGCCAGGTCTGTAACGTTCCCACGTGACGTTCCACTCGCAGTTTGACTCGCGTTACTTGCTCCAGACGACGTTCCTTCGGCTTGCGCTCCTCGTAGTCGCTTCACACTAGGAAACTCTCTTTCCTTTTGACACTTAACCGTAACGTTCCGTCGTTTCCCCGCCGTCTTGTCTTGTCTCTCCTCTGTTGGTTCCTCGTTCCCATCTACAATGAGTCTCCCTTTAAATGCTTCTTCTTGTTCCAATCTGACTCATCACAAACTTCCTCGCGTTCCAACTTGATGCTCTTCTGTCTTCATAGACTCTTGACGCTCCCAAAATATCCAACTCCGTAAAACCCAAAGAACAACCCGATGTCGTTCCAAAATAGAAAATATGTACACGTCACTCAGTGTCTTGAGACGCAGCGAGTCCCAAACACTTCCGTGCAGTCCCACGACCGCACTCGTTCCAACCGGCGTTCTTGCCAGCTAGAACAACACCTCGGCGTCGTCGACATCAGCATTGGCTTCGACCAATCTGACGTTCCGACGCAGCTCGGGCAGACCTCTCTTCTTCCGATCTGCGTCCTCCAATGCACGTATCATCGCTCCAAACTCAGGCGCCAACGCCGCTCGAGACAACCCGAACGTCTCATACGTGGCAGTGAGTACTAGATACTGTAACTCACGCTTTTCGACTCTCTTCGCGATCACGTCCACTATCGGCGACGACACTCCCGAGAACGCAGTTTCTTCTTCGCCAATCGACAGACGTTCGACAAAGCTCGTCGACGGCAAGTCCTCGACGTTCAATGGACCCGTATTGTCCTAATCCTCTCCTTCTTCGACTCTATCAGGCTTCTCGTCCGCGTAGGGTCGGCTCCAGCGTCCTTGAAATCGCTTCAAACGGTTAACGTTCACCGTGACGACCTTGTTTGGGTGCGTCGGGATCGCGATCCTGTAGGCGTTCTCCCCGACTTGGCCAACAACACGGTAGGGGCCGTGCCAGGAGAGCGCCAGCTCCTTCGCTCTGCGTCCCCCCACCCGGGCTCTAAAGTACTGGTACACCCAGACTGCGTCTCCTTTGCATATGTCACCTTCACTTGGTTGTTCAACCTCTGCTCGTGCCGATCCTAAGCCTTGAGTAGCTGTCGTTCCACAAGACGACGAGAGCCACGCAACGAGCGATACAATTTTCGGCGGTACGTCGCAACTTCGTTACTTTTCCAGTCCCCTCCCGTGTCTAGGAACGCCAAGTCGATAGGTAGCACATGATCACGTCCGTACAGACTAAAGAACGGGGTGTCACCGAGGCCTTCGTGATATGCCGTCCGGTACGCAAATAGGACCCTTGGCAGGTACACGT
Organism: Phytophthora infestans T30-4; assembly: GCF_000142945.1. Lineage (NCBI taxonomy): Eukaryota > Oomycota > Peronosporomycetes > Peronosporales > Peronosporaceae > Phytophthora > Phytophthora infestans. Next base: position 2,009,993 of record NW_003303731.1, on the reverse strand, counting down.
CCCAATCCGTCTGCGTCTCGGTCACAAACATAAGTAGCATACCCATCACCGTTCCGTTGAAACGTTCCACCATACCTTGTGTCTGCGGGTGGTACGCCGCTCCGAGCAACTTCTTGATCCCCAACGTCTGATACAGTGACTTGGCCAGATTAGACGTGAAGTTGGACCCACGATCACTTAGTAGACGTTCCGGTACTCCATGTCGGCAGATAACGCCCTCTATCATTGCGCTCACAAACGAGATCGTGTCCAACGAAGCGACCGCGAATGCCTCGACCCATCTTGTGAAATAGTCCACAAACACTAGGATGTACTTGTTTCCATGAGGAGTGACGACCAATGGTCCAATTGCGTCGTCTACGAGTAGCGAGAACGGGACAGACGAGTCTTGAACAGGCATCCGCTGCATCAGTCCAGCCCTCCAGGCTATATGCCCCTTCCCGATAGAGCATTCGCGTACGTACTCGATCACGTCCTTCCTCCACCCACGCCAATACGCGTGGCGTCTCACTTTGTCCGTCGTCTTCGTTCTCCCTAAGTGTGCAGAGAAGATGTCTGCGTGACAATAGTGCAGGACCGTCTCAATGAACGGTAACGGGACAGTTGGAACGCACAAAGTTCTGGCTGGACCGGCACGTGCTATTAGATGTACAGCTACTTTCGACGCTACACACCGGGATTCGCTGCGATTTCTGCGCCGCTGGAACGCTTCAAGCAGAAGGACGTCGATTTCAGATGGAATGACGACTGCGAGGGCGCGTTCCGACAACTACAACGAGCACTAGTGAAACCACCGATACTGGTGTATCCAGACTTCAAGAAAAGGTTCAAGCTCTACGTGGATTCGTCACACTTAGCGGCAGGGGCATGTCTGATGCAAGAAGTCAACAAGAGAGACAGGACGATCGCGTACGCGAGTAAGATTCTGGTTGGATCGCAGCGGAACTGGGTTAACAAGACAAGTGGAGCGACAAAAGTTGAGTGCTGGGGAATCGTATGGTCAACACGCAAGTTCCGGTGTTATCGAGTCACGCGGAATTCGATCTGTACACAGACCATCAAGCTCTCACGTGGATCTTCGGCGAGACAACAAGAATGTCGAACGCCAAGTTGGCACGCTGGGCCATGGAGCTGTCGCAGCTGCAGTTTAAGATATACCACAAGCCTGGAACGTCGATGGGACACGCTGATGATATGTCAAGACTGTATCACCGCCCAGACGCTGGTTTTGTTAGCGCCATCCGGATGGAGGATCTTCTCAACGACAGTGAGGAAGAGACTCCTGGCTTGCAGGTGCCGATTTCAGACGAAGTGCAGACTCAATCTGGAACGCAAGTCTTAAACGGAACGCTGGGTAGGTACGCCACCGACGTTCCAATCCCAGTCGGGGAGTCTGCCGAGACTACGGATCCTAACGGAGAGACTGAGAGGAGTAATCAACAGACTAAGGATGCGTCCGTGGCTGTCGAGCCTCTCACGCAAGCGGAGCAGGGAGAAGACTCGCAAGAGAGGGCTCTACAGGCGAACTCATCACCGATTGACGTGTTTGGGCTGGACTATGACAAGTTCGTGGCTGAACAAGAACGTGTGCCCTGGATGCGAGCTCTGAAGGCGTTTCTGAAAGATGGAGCCTTGGCTCTTGATCCACAACTGAGAGTGAGTGTGCTGAAGATGTCTCCGCACTACTTGATTCGAAACGGAGTTCTGGCACGTCTCTGTCAGACCCAGAAATGCTCTAACCGTGTGCAAGTCATGCGGCCTTTCGAAGTTCATTACCGCTTTCGCCTTCTCAGGGCTCGGTAGTATTCCAGTCGGAGTCACTATATGCCCTAGGAACGCCACTTGGTCACGTCCACAATGGCACTTCTTCATTTTCAACTTGAACCCTGCTGCTCGGAAACGTTCCAGAACCTGTCGTACTCGAATCAAATGTGTCGGGAAGTCGTCACTGAAGACAACACAGTCGTCTAAGTAGACGAGACACGTGCTTCACTTGAGATCAACGAGAACGTTCTCCATTAAATGCTCAAAGACAGGCACGGCGTTACACAAACCAAACGGCATGACCAACCACTCGTAGAGGCCGAATTTGCTCGTGAAAGCCGTCTTCTCCACGCTGTAGAGATCCATTGGAACGTTCCAATTTTCCGAAGCAATGTCCATCGTGGAGAAAAGCTTTGCGTTCCCCAGAACGTCCAGGATGTCGTCGATCAAAGGCAAAGGGTAACTGTCCTTTACGGTCACAGCGTTTAGTTTCCAATAATCGATGCAGAATCTTGCGCCACCATCAGGCTTCCGTATCATCAACACGAGGCTGGCCCATGGGCTCGTCGAAGATCTGATATGTCCGAGATCCAAGTACTCTTGAATTTCGGCTTCCATGACGTCCCCTTTGGCTTTCGACACTCTGTACGGAGGCTGTTTAATAGGCGCGTGATTTCCGGTGTCAATACTGAATCGTAGCCGTCGGCATTCTTGGATTCTTAGAAGTTTCGACGAATAAGTCTCTCAGACCATTCAACATCTTCACGAAGAGACCCCTCTGTTCTGCTCCGAGTGACGAGTCTTCGAAGTCCACTTCGAAGTCGTCTTCCTCGCTGTCGTCCATGGTGGCACTCATCTCAGCCTCGATTGTTCCAACTTCAGCCGTCACGTTCTCTTTCACCGTACTCAGCACTGCGCTTATGTTCCTCGTTGTTCCGCCTGGCTTAGAAGTCCTGGTAGTGAACGCAGACTTGGGAACGACAGTCAAATCAGCTACGTACGCGCCCGACTTGATCTTAACTTCTTCCGCGGAAGCATTACACACCTCGACCAGCACCATTCCATCCGTCACGGTACACAACGTCCTCGCGACTCTCAAAGCCTCGTCCGTTCCGGGAACGCCCTCGACCAACACAACGGAGTGGTCCTTCATCGTTCCGCGAACGCTCGATCTCACTAAGGCCTGACGTCCGGGTTCCAAACGCACCGTCGACGATATCGTAGTCGCGTAGGTTTCCTCTACCCTTGTCGCACCCAACGGGATCACGTCTCCCGTCTCTTTCAGTGTCATCGACGGCTCCTCGAAGTCAATCACCGCGCGGAACGCCCTTAGCGAGTCCGTGCCGAGAATGGCATCTACAAACAAGTGATCAGTCACGACGAAAGGAAGCATTTTCTTCTGCGTCCCAAGCGTGACGGGTAAGTCATTGACCCCACTAACGCGAATCGGGTGCCCCGATACACTATCCAAACTCCCAGTATAAGGTCTTAGAGATTCGGAGGCTCGACCGAGACGCCTCAGCACGCGTTTGTCGACAAGACTGGCGACCGCACCTGTATCAACCAGCATTTCGGACGGGAAGCAATCGATAAAGCCGTTCGACAGTGCTTGTACACCACCAACGCTGCAAATGACTCGCTTGCCATCGGGCACGACACCTCCACCACCGTCAAAGGCATCACCACCGCTCACTTCGCGCAGCTCAGGGCTTCTTCGTGGCTTGGGAGATCTTTTCACGTTTAGGAAATAGACCTCAGGCTCTTCTTCTCCTATTTTGGGATCTCCGTCCTCGATATCACACCGAAAGTCACCCTCTTCCTTGAAACTTGTCTCCAACGGTCGCAGCTACTATTTTCGACGTCTTGTCTCGTCTGTCGCACAAGCTGTCGCGAATAACGGAAGCTTCTGTCTCGAAATAGTCTCGTGCTCAGGCCAACGCTCGATTTTGGAACGTCTCAGTCAGCCTTCCACCCACGTCTACGAGGTACTCTCGAAACGGGTCTTCTCGAATTGAGTTCCGTCGTCTTTGTCGCGCAAAGGAAGGATGTCGTCTTCAGTATCACTGTTCCCCTCGCTCTCAGGAACGTCGAGTTGATGATCCTTCGTAGCGTTCTGCCCTTGTTTGAGGAGTTCGTACACTCGGCTACGAATTCTGGAACGCCATCGAAATGGTAACGTTCCCGCCTCCTCCGCAGGGAGCTCCGTGATTGGCACGACGTCCTCTTCGAGTCCAACACAAACGTTCTGCACGAACTCGATCTACAGCGCGTCCTCAGACATCTCCGTATAACCCTTACGCTCGTCGTCGTCCGTCGTAACGAAACCAACGACCGTCGTCGACTTCTCTTTCGTTCCTCCGACATCCTTGAAGTCTTGATTGGCACGCTTCGCTTCAGTCGACATCTTAAGCGTGTGAGCGTACCACTCCAGCCAATACTATGGTGTTCCGAGATCTCCCGATGAGACCTCTCTGGTACGTTCCAACACGTCTTCCGGTATCTTAAGATCGGCACTCATTTCTGCGAGTGTCGGCTTCCCTTGTTCATCCGCGTTCCGCTTGGCACGTAGCAGAACCTCTTCTTCGTTCATCGGGAACAATCGTTCTTCCAGTTCCTTCTCGTACTCCTCGGGTTCATTCTTCACTACCTGGTTGCCACCGTGCTCGAGCATGTCCAGCTTCTTTTCGGTAAACAGGCGTTCGTAGTGCTGCGTCGAATCCTTCCCCTTAGTACGTTCTTCGTCCTCCTCGGTCTTCTGAGCTTCTGTCCTTTCTTGACCTGTGCTCACTTGTTCAATGACTGCCGAGAGCTGACTTGACCTGGCGCCAGATGCGTCCTCCGTGATCGTTTCGAGTGCTCCTTCGTACTGCTTTGAGCGAGTGGACAGCGTCTCCACCCCCTCACTCTCTTGGCACTTCTCTTCGGTGTCCAACGTAGTCTCGGGGCGTTCCGTTGCTCCCCTACTGTCGTCGTCTACCAACTTAGAACTTTCCGTTCCTCCGTTTTCCCAGTTTAGCTTCACCGAGGAACGTTCCGTTGTTTCCTCAGCGACCACTCTCTCTCGTACGGGCCTCTCAATAGAGCCCTCTATCTCTCGACACTCGTTTTTGGCGTCTGACGCAGTCTCGGGGCGTTCCGTTGCTTCCTTACTGACGTCCTGTACCAGCTCAGAACGTGCCCTCTTTTCGTTTTCCGAGTTCAGCGTCGCTGAGGAACGTACCGTTGTTACCTCAGCGACCACTCCGTCTCGTGCGGGCCTCTCCGTAGAGCCCTTAATCTTCTCGTTTCGCTCTAGTCCAGTCCGTTCCGTCGGACTGCTCTCTCCGCTCGTTCCACTTATATTTTCCACAATTTCCGTCTTTACGCTCGTGACAGGAACGTCACGAGCGCCTTCATCGTTCATCACACCTCTCCCGAGAGCCATCTGAGGTCCACCCGTTAGATCTTGTGGCGGTGAACCCTCATCTCTCTTCGTGTCGCCAACCAGGCAAGAGGAAGGAGCGATACTTCCTTCCCCTTCCTCCTGCCCCCTTCGTTGCTGGGACGTACCAGCGGGTGCAGTCACGTTCCCGGCGGCCACGCTCTGCATCATTCATAGCAAAGTATCGAGGCTCGGGCATCTCGCCACTAGGTGACCCACCTTACCACATAGCAGACACTCAGTTTGGCGTCGCTCTCCGTTCCGGTAATTTCCTTGGGGTCTAGGCCTGTTGCACTCCATCGAGTAGTGTCCAAGTTTGTTACACCGATTGCAACGGCCTTGTCCACGGGGACACATATCACGACCACATCCAACACAACCACAGCGTCCGCAAACCACTTCTCCTTCCGTGGTACGCGTGTCAGGCCCTAGTCGGATGCGAAGAGGCCCGAGCGGTGCGCCAGTCACGTTCCCTTTCGGAGTTGGAACGCCAGAACTTGGAACGTTCGTGGGAGCCACGGCGCCAGCGAACCCTTGTGACGTGCCAGGATCCTGCTGCTGCTTCAGCATCAACTGTTCATTTGTTGAAGCTGCTGGAGCATCTGCATTTGCGTGGACGGCACCGCGTTCACGTTCCTCAGCGTCGTTCCACTATTCGCAAACTCGTCCTCTTCTTCCACAGGGAGGTGCGGATTATTGTACAGCAATAAATCACACGCTTCCTGGATCGACGCAGCTAGGTTCGCGTTCAAAACGGCCCGCATCTGATTGTTCCTTAACCCATCGAGGAAGAACTCGTACTGCATACGAGGCTCGTGATAGCTTAGGTACTCGCACATCGCGATGATCCTGTCGCCTTACGCCTCCGCGGATTCGCCATAGTCCCCTTAGCGGCCTTGAGTCGGCTCCACAACTGAGCTGGCGTCTGAAAGATGAAGCAGTTATGGAATTGCACGCGCAGAGTTTCAAAGTCGTTGATCCTCGCATTGTACCACCATTCCTGACCCAACTTGCCCTTCAGACACTGTTCGAAGGCTGTCAAACGCATTTGGCCGTCCATTCTGAGCGTACACTTCTCAAAGGAACACCAGAACGTGGCCGCCCTTTCGTACGTGGCCGTTTCTGAGTAGAACGGAACGATAACTTTCACAGCGCTCCGCAATTCCGTCGGAATACCAATAATTGGAACGTCCGGCTGAGCGCCTCTTCCTGACTCGTGCGAGCCATTGCGGACGCCTTGGTCGTAGTACGGACTCGTCACTTGCCCTTGCGGAGGTACTGCGCTAGGTGCGTACCCTACCTGAGCGCTCACGTTCCCTTCTTGTCCTAGCGTTCCTGCTCGTACCTGGAACGTCGCAACATTCATAGGAGACGTTCTCCGGAAAGGCAATCCGTACGCTCCGCTTCTGGGGCTTACAGGTGTCTGCCGTGCAGACGCTGCAGACCACGCAGGTATCGTTCCGGCAGCAGCACACCAAGGAGTCGACGTCATTGGCGGTTGGAAGGGAGGGTAGAACGCACTCCTTTGAGGCGTTCCACTACCTCCACCGTTCCACGTAGAACCAGTCATTGGAATTGACACACCTCCATACGAAGGAATAGCAGCCATCGGCACTCGGCTAGGTGTCGAAACCGACGTTTGCGTTCTCATTCTCGGGGTCATAGGTCCTTGGTACCCCATCATTGAAGACGTTACTGGTCGGGTCGGCGGCGTTCCACTTGCTCTCGTCGGCGTTCTCATCGATTGAACAGACGTCGCTCCTCGACTTCCACCAGGTACGTACGCTCGCGTTGGTACCCCAGCAGCAACAGGTGCATTCTCTGGGGCACGACGGCTTCCTTGTTGGCCCGGTACGCTGTTGCTGGGTCGGCCGTACGCAGACGTGACCATTGGCTCGTCTCTTCCAGCGCTGTCCACCGGTAGTAACGAGGGTCGCGTTCGATCCAAGGCAAACCCCACCTCGCGGCGACCTCCCGAGTCCATCACCGAAGCGTCCAAGGGCATACCCGTCGTCGTCCTTGCAGGCGTCGTTCCTTCACTGGGCGCCGGTTGGCGTGCCCACTGCTCATGGACTGTGTTAGACATCTGTCCACCCTGAGGCGTCCCAGACACAGACTCAAGCGTCCTTCTCGTTTCCGGAGACGGAGACGCAACGTTGAACATGTCCTCGCCTTCCAGGTGGACCGCTCGTGTCTCGTACCCTCCCGTCTCGGGATCAACTTGCTGCGGCGTGCCACGTTCCCCGCCATCTCCCTGGCGTTCCCTTCCTTGAAGTCTCTGCGGCGTGCCGCCGCCAGCAGCTCTCCCAGCGCGCACTTCCTCTTCCTCCTCGAGGATCTCCATGGGCTCCATTTCCTACGGAGGAGCCCATCCCCCTACTTCTTCACTGGCTCCAAGTCCTTTGCCGGACCATCAATCAGCGCTCATCCTTTTCCCACTTTTTTCCCTTCTTCCTTGACACTCCGTTGCCAAGGCTTCTTCTCACGCTTGTACTCCTACGATATTCGGCTAGAAGATACCCTGCTTCTCCACCAAATTGTCGCGGTCTTCCTCTAATCGGGGTCGTGAGTATATTGGGCCGACGTAGGAGGTAGTAGCAATTGCGACTACTGGGATAGTAATGTAAAAGTTGATATATTCTTGTGTTGTTTGTTAGAAGGAAATCCACGACTGACCTCCTCATTTCACCTCGCTAAGAGTTTTAAAGCTCCTTACCTTTCAGCAGATCCCTCGTGTGTGGCGGTCCAGCTCCAATTCCCGCCACGACCAGCTGCTTCACGACCTCACACTTGGAACGTCACTGACTTGGCCGCAGTCCCGCTTGCTTGGACGTGATCCGGAGAGTCTGGAGCGAGTTGACCTTCTGAGTCAGCCAGCATCGCTTAATCCACCATCTAACGGTACACCGTGACACCATCGGGGCCAAATAGATCAGAAAGAAGGTTGTTCTTATTGCTGAACAATCTCCATCATTTATACGATATACCGTTTCAGAGTCTTGCGGTTCTGTCATCACGAGATGCCTCATGGTGACAACGCCGTTGTTAATCTCAAAACGTAGCTGCTAGTGTAGTCAGTCGGCATTCTTCGAAATTACTTTGTGAGCAAGTCTTTCCAACCTTAAAAGAAAGGTTGATCAGTCTTTCGGCTGTCAAGAAATGAAGCGTGTATCATATTGGTTTCGTTCATTTTCGCAAAAAAATTCAGGAGAGTACATATTTACAGCTTTCATTTTTCACCGACATGAGGCCAAAAAACGATCAGCAACATTGTGTAAATGTCCAGAAGTAGACCACTTACTTGTAAGATACAGTTGACAGCATGGCGTAAAACATGAAGACCACGCGCGACTTATTCTGACCAACACAATTATACGGAATAAATAGTTAAAATTGGGTCCGTTCGGGTGTGTATCCCCCCATTTTTGCATTTATTTTGCGAAGCTGTATGTGGTACATGAGCCGCAGTCTGCGCAACGCAGCCACACCTTTTCCCTGGGCTCGCTCGTTGTACGGCAACACGCTATTAATTCGTTCGTGGTGCCTGCAACAACAAAGCTGTGCATAAGCAAATTTGAGTTGAAATAGTCTGGCGATGGTTCGCTTGAGCCGAGAGGAAAGCTCCCACCGAAATCCTCTATCTGAATTCGTATAGTTGGAATGAAGTGCTGTAAGATAGGCTCCAGCATCAAAGGGCCTCTGCATGATCCGCGATAACGGTAGCAGGTACCGGTTGTTGAGAGTCTTTATCAGCTACTTATTATCGCACAATATCAGCGATTGCTCGGCGCTGGCAAACCACTACTTCCAAATGCATTTCCTTTTCAGCCTGGTGTGCGTCTCGTTCTTCTTCAGTCAAGTTTTGATTGCACGCCCGCATCGCAAATATCTTCCTTTGCCCTAGACAGCCGAACGCCGGGGAAATACATATGCACATACTGAGTCCAACGGCACTTCTGAATCACGCGTTGAATTTTCTGCAAAGTCTTTAATCTGTACCGTTCCCAAAACGATTCCCAAGTAATAGAAGCGTCCACAAAGTACTGACGTGGCCGGCGATGGCTACACGGAAACCCATCTTCTAGTTCCCACTTACATGTCATCCAAAAGAAGTCGATGTCTTCTTTAGAGGATGCGAGCTTTAATGAAGTAGGGTCACGACGAGTGTGGAAGGTGCCAACGCCTTTTTTGATCATGTCCTTGAGTCTTACAATCATGAAGCGGCCTACACCGAATACAGCCCGGACCTGCGCATCCGGTACGCCTTGTCGAAGCAACGCAAGATCCATCACTTCAGCTTGAGCATGTTCAGTACCTCCCCACTTGGAGTCAAGAGCTCGATATTTATCTTAAAGTTGAGTAGTCACGTCCTCCCCTAACGTCAATCTTTGCACGATCAAGAGCAGTCGTACGTGCTCGGATGGAAAGACGTCTGCTTGTTATTGTCTGCATTGAGCCATCTGAACCACCAGACCGCCGCTGCGGGACGTCTGCCATGACCTCAGCCAAAACCCAAACTGTGGGTTACACATGACTGCTCATATAAAAACATTTATCTCGTCTGGGCTTCTTTTCCTTGCGGTGACCCGGGGCGTCGCCAAACGGTCCAGATTATGTAACGGGGCTACACGGTGCGGGACACACACAGGGTACGGAGTGCCCAGAGAGTTAACAAATTCTGAGTATATAAGCTGGAGAGTTACAATACATCTCAGTACGTTAGCGGAAAGCCACATGTTATGCATTTGATTAGGTTTAATTTTGCCAGATAGTTAAACATATACATTTATTTCTAGTCGCGACCGCGATAAAAGTAAGAAAAAAACACACATCGGATTTGGAAGCAGAAGGGTTATTCCGTTTTAACAGCCTTGCTTTAGGGCTTGGGATAAGGAACTTTGTATTAAGGACCTTTGAATCGAACGTCTTTCTCTGACGCAAAAGCTACGACAGCCCCGCTGCACTTAGTAGCACTTGTAGTCAATCCCGCTCGTGAGTCGGTTGACTGCTGTGAATGGTTCGCGTCGTGGATGACCGGTCATTCACGACGGTAACGTGCGGCCAATCTTGCGGTTATACTCTGCGAGGATGGAACCCCCTGTGTTCACGAATTCGCCCCCGGCGCAACAGGACGCGCTTAACAAGCTTATGACCTTACTTGGTCCGGAGGGCGTGGCTCACCTTGCGTCGCTAGGCCTAGAAGCGATGACCGCTCGGCTGGAGTCGTTCTCCCGATATAAGAACGCGCTCTTGGAGCATGTTCAAGCAAAGATGAGCGCCGACGGCGGCAACATTAGTCACGCGTGGCGGGTCGGCGAGACCCAAGGCGCTCCTACAGAGCGTGAGGAGCTTCGAAGGGAAGGAAAGAGAGAATCTCCTTCTCTGGAGCCGTGAGGTCGCTATGGCCATGGGATCGACCTTGCTCCAGCCCGAGCATCAATGCGTGGCATTAGCTATTTCTAAGTTTTGAAATCGTGCTCGCGCGTGGGCACTAACGTGCGGTACATCTGTGGACGTTGCGTTCCCCACTTGGACGCTGTTGAAACAACGTGCTTGCGCCGCCTAATGAGGCATACCGTGTTCGGTCGAAGATTCTTGCCTCCCGACAGGGCAAGAAGGCGTTGCTGGACTATGTCCAAGAGTTGAGAGCTCTTATCGCCGGAATGGCGGCCGACTCTCTACCTGAGCTGGTCACAACGACCGTCTTCATGGAAGAGCTCCGCGTGGGCGTAGCCCAAACAGAAGTGCTCAGTGCATACTATACCTCTTTGAAGAGGCGATTGACGTGGCATTGAATGCCGAACACAACTTTGAGTCGGCCCGACCGGGCTGGTATGCTGGTAATGCGGACTCTTCGGGAGGTCCGGTGTAACGGGCCTAGAGTGTCCGTTACTAGCTTACACGTAATAATGAGGAAGCGTGCAAGTTCCGCGAAAGTGAAACCAAGTACTTAGTCTGAAGGAAAATCAACTCTGTTTTTATTTAGGTCAAGGGCAGCTTGCCCTGACCACTCAAATACACGTCAAACCCTTATTGGCTGATAATGGGTCTGGCTCCCCATATATCAACCAATAGGATGACGGCAGTTCAGCACACGCTACCCGTGTGCTGCTGCACCTACTTTTGTAATATAAATCTACCTACTTATGTAATGGCGTGGCCCACTACATCACCCCCTCTTAAAGTTGCACTTACGCAACATAAGCGACGGGCGGGGAACAAATCAATCAAAAGGGAAACAAGAAGAAAAATCGTGGCCAACAGGAACGAACGAGGCGGGGACGAGACAGATCCTGCGCCACGCAAGAGAAGTACAACACGACTTGCACAGCAGACAACAGGAGCGAACGATGGAACAGCAACAGCAGCAGATTCCAGCGACGGCGACGTCGCTGACGAGCGCGACGACCGCGGCACGCGGCACCCACGTGATGAACGAGGCGCTGAGACCCTGGGCCCTGTATGATATCTCCGGAGCGCAAGATCCGGAGTCTCTGGACGAGATGAAGGACCTCTTCCGGCGTTTTTGTGCGCTGCGCCAGAAGCCGGTGGACGGCATCGACCACAGTGCGCTACAGGAGTCGTGGTGCGCCTTCATCCGGCGCTGGAACCGGACGCAAGCGCAGGAAGAGAATCTCGTCGACTGGATCGCATACCGGGAAGAAATCATCGGGGGCCATTCCTTGGGCGAGCTGCGCGTACGAATCTGCGACAGCGCTTGGAACGCCGACGACCGCATCTGCTACGTGCGAGTTGCTGAAGGCTGCAGGAGGTGTGTGTCGTCTCGCCCGACTACGGACGAGTGGAGAGCCCATGTCGCCGAGCATCCGCTCAGTGATCGCGAGAATGCCTGGATCCAGCGTTACCGTCGCTCGCTGTCCGAAAAGGCCAGCGCTGCTAGTCGCGCCGGCTCGCGCCGACACTCATCTCGACGAAGCGCATCTCCGCCGCTCCGTTGGGATTACGAGAACTCGGGTCGTCGTTCTCGGTCGCGCTCGCGCGATCGCCAGCAGCGTCGTTCTCGATCACGCTCGCGTGGTCGTGCAGACTAAAGATCCCGTTCTCGGGCCACCACGTGATTATTCGCGGCGCTCTCCGGCGCAGGAAGACTGGAGTCGTACTCTTGGATCACATCCGGGACATCGCGAAGAAGATTCGCGCGGGGCTCCCACGTATCTTGGTCCGCCGGAAAGCCAAGCCATCGTACCCTATAGCGGCGCGCGGCGGGAGCCGTGCGACTGGTGGACACATGGCGCTGCCCCGACCGACGGGGAGGGTCTTTATGATCGACAATCTTCTCGACTATCCAGCGGATCTCGCCAGCTGAGTCGACAATAGGCGGGGGACTGTCCCGCTGATACGACTGACGTTCTGGTTGGGAGCCGCGAGGAAGATCTCGCGGGGAGCTTCTGGACGGCGTATCAGGAGGCGGAGGAGGCCCAGAACGCGGCTGCAAAGGCCCGTGAGGACTGCGACTGAGACTCGTCAGTCGAATCGGGAACTCTTGGCGCGCGTGAGGCTTCTTGAGCGCGCGGTATATGGTAGTCTGCAGAGCGGGACAATAGAGCAGGCGCCTGGTGTGAATGGCGCGATGGCTCGGCGCGCGCGTCGGGCGGGGCGACCGCTATATGCGCCGGCGGCTCAGGGGACTGAGTCGAAGAAGGAATCGTAGCGGGCAGGTATTGCTTGAGTCGTCCGACGTAGAACGTCGGATGTAGTTGCAGCGACGTGGGGATATCCAGTGTGTAAGCCTCGCCAATAACCTTAGTCACCGTAAATGGCCCAATAAAGCGCGGTGCGAGTTTACTCGCGCAGAGGTTGGTGACGGCAGAGTCTCTGATTCCTGAAGTCGACAGGAGCACTCGATCTCCTGTCGCGAACTTTACTGTGTGTTTGCGGCCGCGCTTGTCCGCGTTTTCCTTCTGCTTGTCGACCGCCGTCTGCAGCGCGTCGCGGACGTATCGGGTGACTGCTTGGCGCTGGAGGAGGAAGTCTGAGACAGCAATGTTATCAGCCGGATGTGCCGGTTGCTTTGGCGCGTAGTTCGCTGATGGAGACACCGCGTTAGCGGTGCCAGGATTGATCAGGGCACGATTCATCCACGAGGCGAGAGGGGACACTGCGTCGCGGGGAGTCGTCAGGGCCTTCCTGGCCTGGGCGTGTGTCACTGCGTTAACAGTCGCTGAAGATGAGGCTGCACTCGAGGAGGAGTCGGCAACCGGTATGGAAACCGGTTGAGGGTCCATTACCGGTGTTGGCGTAGAAGGCTTGTCGGCAACCGGTATGGTAACCGGTTGTGGGTTAAAAACCGGAGTTGTCACAAAGTGGTTGTCGCCTCTTTCACCCCCACCCAGAGTGGAGCCACACGGCGCCGTGGGACGGCCCACGGCGAGGAGAGCTGGAACGCGAGGGTGCCGAGCGTTGTTGACGAAGAAAGGAGTCAAGCCAGTCGACGCGTGAACCGCGTTGTTCAGCGCGAACTCAGCAAGCGGAAGGAACGAGCTCCAGCTCGTAAACGACGTCGCATAGCTGCGAAGTACGTCCTCAAGGACGCGATTAACTCGCTCGGTTTGGCCATCCGTCTCCGGATGAGCGGCCGTCGACATCAGCAGCTTTGTCCCTGATAGCTCGAAGAGCTTCGTCCAGAAAGCAGACGTGAACCGCGGATCGCGGTCCAAAAAAATGGACTCGGGCATGCCATGATGACGGAAGACTGCATCCACGAAGTGCACCGCGGTATCGGTCGCGGTGATCGTATCCGGGACCGGGATGAGGTGAACCATCTTGCTGAACCTGTCGACGAATACCAGGACACCGGAGCGCCCGGCGGAGTCGGGTGGGAGGCCAAAGACGAAGTCCATCGACACCGAGCGCCATGCCTCGGTGGCCACTGGTAAGGGACGCAGGGGAGCCTGCGATGACGCGGACGGTTTCACGCGTTGGCAGATCCCGCAGGTCCTCACCCACTTGCACACCCACTTATACACTGTGGAAGCGCGAGTAAAAGTCGCGCGACACCGCGGCGAATGTC
>NW_003303731.1:1926276-1995677 GCF_000142945.1 Phytophthora infestans T30-4 | reverse complement strand
CCAAGTCCAGGATCGTTGGGAACCACTACACGCGGAAGCATCGAAGCGATCGATGCTGTACGTTACAGCCCGTCTTCAATCCGATACCTATCGATCTGATGGCGTGTGGAGCGGGACAAAGCACTCAGTGTCTTTTCACTGGGCGAGCGGAGATGTTCCAGAATACTCGAATAGACCGGATCGAATTCATACGCAGTCTGGATTTCGTCGCGGAGTGGGGTTTCTGAAGACACGCTCGTCAGGTTCAATCCCGACGCCAAGCACATAGCACAGTTGTCTTCGTCGTCTTCATCATGCAGCGGTTGTCGACCCAGCGAATCGCGTGGGTCGTAATCTGGACGACGAGACAGAGCATCTGCAAGGATGTTGTTCTTGCCGGGTTTGTAGTGAACCACGAAATTATACTCGGAGAAGAACAACAACCAGCGAGCCATTCGCTGGGAAAGATGAGGGCTCTTCATCGCTGTCCTTAGCGATGCGTGATCGGTATACACTGCGAAGGTTTGCTCGCCGAGTAAGTACACTCTGAATTTAATCAGAGCGTAGCGCATCGCGAGAAGCTCCTTGTCGTGGACAGGATAGTTGCGCTCCGCTGGCTTCATCTGTCGAGACTGATAGCTGACGACCCGTTCACGTCCTTCGTCGTCAAACTGCATCAGCGCACAGCCGATGGCAAAGTCGCTCGCGTCGCAAACGACGTGATATGGTTTCGAGTCGTCGGGAAGAGCTAGGATCGGCGCCTCAGCGAGGCTCTTCTTCACTGAATCGAAGGCGGCTTGGTGCGCGGGTGACCAGACCCATGTGGCATCTTTCTTCAGGAGTGATGAGAGGGGCTGGATCAATCCGGCGTAATTCTTCGTGTACTTGTGGAGATAATTTGCTAGCCCCAACCACTGACGCAACTCAGTGGGGTTCTTTGGTGACGGCCATGCGCAGATAGAGGACACCTTCTCCGGGTCGGCGCGAACGCCGTCCTTGCCCACGAAGCAGCCCAGCACCGGAATCTCCGGCGCGCAGAAGATACACTTCTTCAGGTTCGCGTACAACTTGTTCTCGCGCATCACTTGGAAGACCTGTTTTAAGTGCCTCAAGTGGACTTCTATCGCGCTGAGACCATCCTCAGCGCGGCTGTGCACGAAGATGTCGTCGAAGTAGCTCGGTGCGAAGTCTCGAAGCGGACGCAGCACATGGGAGACCATGCGATTGAACGTGGCGGGAGCATTCTTCAAGCCTTGTGGCATCACAAGCCACTCCCAGAGCATACCGCTGGGGGTGCTGACCGCTGTCAGGGGGATGTCGCTCGGTCTCATCAAGATCTGATAGAATCCATCGGTCAAGTCGATGGCGCTGAAGACGACACTGCCCGCCATGGTGTCGAGCACCATGTCCTTCCGGGGAATTGGGGTTTGCGCGGGGATGGTCGCATCATTCAACTTGTTAAAGGCATGAACGATGCGCCATCCGCCTGTGGCCTTCTTCACACAGAACGTTGGGCTCGAATGTGGAGAGACACTCTCACGCACGTGACCCGCTTTACGGCGATTCTCGAAGAAGTCGTCGATGGCCTTGACTTGGTCTCGCGGCAGCGGCCACTGCCGCGTCACACAGTACTTCGAACCGGGCGCGAGATCGATCTCGTGGCGGACGTCTCGATCGGCAGGCAGTTCGGCTGGAATCTTATCGGGAAAGACGTCCGCGTATTCGCGGACGGTCTCGTACACTGGATTAACAGACTCGCGCAAGGACTCCCAGGACTGCGCTGCGAATCGCTCCTCGCGAGCGGACTTCGGTTCGGCGCTCTTCGGACGGGTGGATCCGTCGTCATCACTGACGGTGTTCCCTTCGAGTGGCGTAGACGAAGTGTCTGTGATCAGGCAGACCTGCTCAACCTCTCCAACCTTGAGACCACATAGGAAGTTCTTCCAGGAGAGACCTGGAAGCCGGGTGATCGATTGAGCGTCGCGAGGTGGATACACAAGATCGACGGTGCGCTGACGGTCCATGCCGTCGTCCACGTGCTCAATGGCACAGACCGACTCCGTCTGTGAGATGCCGCTCGGTGCAGTTTCACGTCGTGGCTTCAAATGACGGCGCTTCGACTTCTTTGCCCGGCGCCTCGAGTGTGTACTCGAGGAGGAAGAATCGCTCTCGCTGGACGATGTATCACCCCGCTCTAGGCACTGAAGCTCACTCTCGACTGTGCCGGTCACACGCGGGGGCCACTGCTTGACCGCGTGGTCGTTCGGCGGGAGCTCCAACTGCTCGACCACCGGCTCGGGTGACGGGAGCCTCGACTGCTCGACCGCCGTGTTGCATTGCGGGAACCCATACTCGACCGCCATATTGTGCTGCGGGAACTCATGCTCGACCGCTGTGGTGCGCCGCGGGGAACCCATGCTCGACCGCAGTTGTGCGCTGCGGGAACCCATGCTCGACCGCTTGCTCGTATTGCGGGAGCCCCTGCTCGACCGCCATCGTGTTCTTGCCCTCGCCTCGCGGCGAGGAGTCTTCGTGCAACAGCACTGCGCAAGCCGTGCAGAGAGGGCCATCGCTCACTCTGTGTCCAGCCTGCGTCGTGGACGACCGGTCCACGACGGTGACGTGGGGCCAGTCCTTCTGGGCAACCAGGAGGTGGGTGAACACCTCGCTCACGTCGAAACCGCTGCGGTGTTTAACCGAGCGGGCCAACCAGTCAATCTCTGGTTGATACCGTGACAACCACGGGATGCCCAGGATGCAATCGAATGCGTAGTTCATCTCAATCACGAGGAAGTCGTCATTGCTGCGAAAGCCGTCGAAAGTGTACGGCAACGTAATCTCGCGCCGCGCGACGTGGCGCGGCTTTCCGTCAGCAAGCTTGACTACAACCTGTCCGCGACCGTTGCGGACAGCGATTTCGCTGGGTAGCGTCGACAAACACGACTCACGGAAGAAGTTGTTTGTCGCTCCTGAGTCCACAAGCGCGCGTAGTGGAAGTCGGGCGCCGGCGACATGGAGGCTGATGATGATCAGTCTTGAGTCGCCCGACGCTGTGGTGGCATTGAAGTGTGCGTGTAGCACGCGAGGGCTATGAAGGTTGGGCTGCCACCGGGGACCCGGACCTCCATTCCAGCCAGTAGGGCGCCCCGCACCTACTGGCCCTGACCGTTTTTTGGCTGATCGGTAGGAGAGGCATCGACAGTATGCGTGAGCACTGGCGCGGGCGCGCGGCACTCAGCCGCGCGATGTCCAACCTTCCGACAGCGGAAGCAAGTGAGGGATAGACTGGGACGACCACCATTCGCGCGAGGGGCCGCACGACGACGGTTGTTCGACGCGTCAATCGCGTCGATCTCCATCGGCTCCGGAGCTGACTCTTGAGCTACCGCGGGCATTGCCCGCGCGTACGACGCCGCCACTACGTAGTCTTCACGAAGTGCGAGAGCAAATGCCTCCTCGAGTGAGGAGGGTTCCGCTCGAGTCAGACAGTATCGCGTCATGCCTTCACGCATGCCGAACACGAAGACGTGGACTTGAGATGCCATGTCAATCGGATTGGTGACGATGCAGGACGCGAGGTGGCGTGTCTTCTGGACGTAGTCGCGCATGGTCATCTTGCCTAGTCGCAGAGCGAAATACTCTGCGCGCACTCGGGACTCGTCTTGTGGAGGCTCGAAGGCGAGACGAAGATCACTCTGGAGGGCCTCCAGGGTGGAGAACGCATCGTTGTTTACGACCAGTTTGCCGAGTGCCCACTCCTTGGCTTTCCCGGCCAGTCGGGAAAGTAAGAAGTTAACTTTCGCTCCTTGCGCCTCGATCATCCTCGAGGCGATAGCGATGTCGACTTCGCGAAACCAGCGATTCAACGGAAGGCGATTCGCTCCTTCACCGGAGTAGGTTGACGTTTCCAACTTGACGATGTCATTCCTCGAGGAACGCGAGGGAGTTGTCGCTCGCCGATTCGCGTCGGCGAGCTCGCGTTCCATGAGCTCTTGAGCTGCTTGACGTTGTTGATCGGGAGTCGCTGAGCTCAGCAGCGACGCGACAACAGCCTCACCGGACACCGCCGCAAGGCGGTGAAAGGCTTCCCACTCGACACGAGTGAGATGAGGGAAAGCAGCATGCTCCAGGGTTGGCCCTGAAGCTTCAGACGTCTGGTCTTGGCTCATTGTGAACTTGGTCATGGGAAGGACTAAAAAGTGCTACCAGGTGTAACGGGCCTAGATTGTCCGTTACTAGCTTACACGTAATAATGAGGAAGCGTGCAAGTTCCGCGATAGTGAAACCAAGTACTTAGTCTGAAGGAAAATCAACTCTGTTTTTATTTAGGTCCAGGGCAGCTTGCCCTGACCACTCAAATACACGTCAAACCCTTATTGGCTGATAATGGGTCTGGCTCCCTATATATCAACCAATAGGATGACGGCAGTTCAGCACACGCTAGCCGTGTGCTGCTGCACCTACTTTTGTAATATAAATCTACCTACTTATGTAATGGCGTGGCCCACTACATCCGGAGCCAATGGACCTTAGTTTTGCTGAAGATGAAGAAGCGGATATTCTTGCAGCGGAGCAACGCGCCGACATTCGACGAAGTTTTGTGTGCAGAAGCATCAAGCCTTTGCGGCTTATTCCCCACTGCGCAGTAAGCGCGAGGCGCCAGCGAGCTAGCGCTCCGGGTCATCGCCGGGTAACGGAAGCTCTCAGTAGGCGCGGGGCGGCCTACTGGAGAAGAACTGAGTTATGTCGTGCCCCGAAGAGGTAGAGGGCAACGGGGCTCATCCCCGAAGAGAGCTGGACTCTCTTGCGAGAAGAGTGTGTTCAAGCCAGACTTTCTGGTCGTCCAAGCGGACATGAAGGGCTTTGCGAAGCCTTGGAGAGTCTTGATTGACTTAGGAGCCTCGGGATACTACACCCCTGGTAGGGGGTCAGCTGTATGCTAAGGCACTGAATGTGCGAACAGGAGATACCATCTCTGTCCGTCTCGCGACGGGGACACTTGCGACTGTGTCGAAGGACTTAGTTGACCTTCGTGTGAAGTTTGCGGACTTTGATAGCGTGGAACGCTGTTTGGGCTTATACCGGGATTCCAGGTATGACGTCATCCCTGGCATGGCAAGGCAGGAGTGTCATGAGCCACGGATCGACTGGAAGGCTCAAACATTGGGTGCCACGCACACCGCCCCTAGCAGAGCTTGAGTGCGTCATAAAATCACATTTGCCAGGAAGCAGAAGCGCTTTTGGCGAGAGCACGAGGCCGAAGCGGCCCGAGTGGTAGACATTGGCATTCTACAAAATTGGTGGACAACGAGGATGTTGCTCACCCTGAGATCGGTCGTGCAGCGGCACGCCATCCGCAGAGCGGTGCAGGTCTGGTCGAGGACGCACCGCTTCGTCCTGGTGAGGGCACGCGTGGGGTGGCGCGTAATTTACTGAGTGGTATGGATCTGGTCGATGACCTACCGCTGCGCGGCCCGAGGGCTGCGCTCGACTGCGCGTCGAGGCATCGTGGACAGAGCCCAGAAGACGCAGGTGAAGAGACACCTAGCTCACTGAGTGAGGGCCATGGACGGCATGGCTCTGAAAACTACAAAGCGCTACACCGTTCGCGCTAATTAGGCGCAGCTCGCAATTTGTCGTGGATTTGCACTTTAGTGACATCACAAATTCGGGATATTTGACAAATACAATCAAATTTAATGAAAAAGACCGGTTTTGAGCAGGTCTCAATCGGGCTCTTTGTTCCAGTATGCTCGGTTTAAAAATTAGACCGGTAGGTTTTGCAGAATGAACAGCTGAAATCCCTGTATATAGAGCTTCGATCTGTACACCACAATTAGTCAGGGTATGACTAATTAGCGTGAACGGTGTACCAGGTGGAACGGGATAAGTGTTGCCGTTGCTAGTTTACACTTTAGTGTGGAGGAAGTTTGCAATAACAAACCAAGTCTTAGGTTTGTGGAAATTAAACTCTGATTTATTTGGGACCATGGCGGCTACCCTTCGCCTCGGGTGAATCACTCAAATACAGGTCGGCACCTGATTGGTCAGTAAGTGCGTCTGGCTCCCCACTATCAACCAATCAGATGATGACGCACGCTACCCGTTTGTACTTTGCCTACTTACGTAATAACTCAATGATTTCTATCTACTTATGTAATTGGAGTTGGGTCCATTACAGCCGTCAAATATTTAGTTGCTGTGGAGCTAGAGCTTGCAACTACAATTTCATCACTCAGTTCGATGACATCATTGGTACAGTAGCGATTTAAATTGCCCAAAAACATGTCAATTGCGCTACCAGACCACTCTAAATATCGCAGAGCTTATTTGAAGATCACAGGAAACGAGGTTAAGCATTGTTGCTACAACAACAAACACTATTCCAGACGTCAGTGAATATACTGCGAAAAATGAAACAAATTGAATTGTTATTTTTCTCTTTTACATTTCCCTTTGATGTTTTGCGAGAAATTAAGTTTTTTTTTTTTAAAAAGTTAGATTTAATTTTTTTCAGAGACCTATGCTGCAAGCACAACACACGTGCATGACATGATCATTGTGTCCCAAACCTGTTCGCATTTTACAATTAAAATGCGCTGTCGTTTCCGCTTATCGCATACTACTAGTTTTATTTCTTACTTCTCGAAATATTTCAATAAACCCGCTCTTTGAAATCACTGGGTGGGTTGGTCGTTTAACAAAACCAAAACCCAAAAGTCCCCAAAACCGAAAAAGCCCATTTTTTCTCAATATGAGCCCAGCCCTGTAAAGCTGCACCAGCAATTGCGTTGGTAAGTATTATTATGGTGTTCATCGTTTTGCCGACCGATATATCGAGGCATCTGGAAGAGACTCGATTTAGTCTCTTCCAGATCCCTCGATTTGCATTTCGCGCCATCAGTAGAGTGTTAGAATGAACGCTGTAGAGTAGCTCTCAAAACAGTTTATTACTTTTTCTCTTAACTACCTATTTTCTAGACTTGTGCTCAGTCTGAGGCAGAAGAAGAAGTGAACTCGTCCTCGGACGGCATCTCCCCCTTCTGCCTTCAAGTCCTCATCGCACTGGTTGGCAGACAGCCTCTGCCTGCTGGTGCACTCTATCCAGGTGCTCGTAGGATCTGTTTTACTCTAGTACTTACTATTGTTATAATGAAAGTAAGTCTTTTATTGTGTTGACACACTTAATTCTGTCCAGCATCTGTCTGGCCTCTACCGACTCTTCGCCGCCTTCGACGACTCGGCGTCTGATCGCCATGCTGGCCTATACTCCCACTAAGTACTAGGGGTAAGCTCTAGATCCATCACTCCTAGCTTATGCCTCAGCTTTATGAATTATTTGGTTGGCAATGCCTTTGTCAGAATATCGGCAGCCATCTCTGTTGTGGCACAATAGGTTATCTTGAGATGACCAAGTTCTACCAGATCTCTCGTAAATAGATATCGCATTTCGATGTGCTTGTTTGCTTTGTGGTTCCTGGGTTTCTGACGATGCTGATGGCAGCATTGCTGTCGCACCAGACTTGCACCGGACCCTTTTGTGGAAATCTCATTTCTGCTAGAAGATGCCATAGCCACTCGCTCTCCTTGGCACCTTCGCTTAGTGCGATGAGTTCTGCCTCAGCAGTAGAGAGAGAAAAACCTCCTTGCTTGCTACTACACCACGACACGCTGGTTCCAGCCATTTTAATCACATAGCCGGTGACTGATTTGCGTTCTTTTGGTTGACACGCGAAGCTCGCGTCTGTGTACACTTCGTAAGTCACGTCACTCTCTTTATCATCGAGTAGTAGACCGTACGTCGACGTCCATTTCAAGTATTTGAGGACTCGTCTAGCCGCTTCCCAGTGTGTACGATTGTAGCACGATAGGAGCTTGCTTAATTCTCTCACCGCGTTGGCAATGTCAGGTCGTGTTCCACGAACCAGGTATTGGAGTGATCCAACTATGCCTCTGTACTCGAAAGGCTGCGCTGCTATTTGCTTAGCATTCACCTTCGTCTCAGCTTCTAGCATCAGCCCTGGTACTTGTGGGGTTAGTACAGGCGAGCTGCTCACCATGTTGTACTTAGCTATCAGCTCAGCGATATACTTGCGTTGTGAGGTCATCATCACTCGCCGCTTTCTGTTGCGTCGCACTTCCATCTTGAGGATGTAGTGAATGTCTCCTAGATCTTTCATTTTGAACCGTTTTGACGGCTCGACTTTCAGTCGGTTGATGAGCCCCATGTCACGAGACATGATAGTGAGGTCATCGACATATACCACGACAATAAGCCATTCATCTCCCACTTTTTGCACGTAGATACAAAACTCTTTGTGGCAACGAGCTAAACCCATCGATGTCAAGAAGGTATGAAGAGCTCTATACCAGATGCGAGGGGCCTGCTTTAGCCCATAGATGCTCTTTAGAAGTTCACAGACCAGCTGCTCTTGGCCTCGCTTCACAAACCCTTGAGGTTGTCTCATGTAGCTTTCTGTTCTCCTTCTATGATACCGTTTAGGAACGCAGTGTGGACATCCATTTGATGGATATGACAGTCCAGTATAGTACCAATGGCTAACACCAAGCGAAGGGACTTAAACCTTGCTACCGGTGCATATACCTCGTCACAGTCAACTCCAAATTCTTGGTAGTTACCTTGAGCAACGAGTCGTGCTTTGAATCGCTCGACGGTACGGTCAGCGTTGTATTTGATCACGAGCACCCCGTGAGATGGTAGAGCCTTTCGGCCAGGCGGTAGTCGTTTTAATCGCCAGGTTCCGTTCTCAATAAGAGAGTCGTACTCTAACTCTAGGGCCTGTTTCCATTGCTCCCTATGGGGTCCACGCAGAGCTTCTCTGATAGTTTTTGGTATGGAAGCTTTGTTTTCTAGGATCTCTTCCGCGTTAGCTTTGTCCAGGATTGCCTGGAAGCACTGATAGTCCTGGAGCCGTTTTGGTCGTTTGGACTCTCGACGGGGTCGCGCTACAGGCTGTGAAACTTCCACTAACCCTGCGCTCCGTTTTTATTTGAATACTCCCACTGCTTCAGCGGGCTCCATTGGAGGCACAGTAGGAGGTGCAACTCCCACTGCCTCAGCAGTCTCCTGCTCAGATGCAGTCTGCTGTTCTCCCACTGCTCCGGGTATCTCTCGCAGAGCAAATTGAGCTGTGACCTCCGGGTTGGACTTGTCAAAGGCTCGATTGACAATGTTTGCTACATTGGCTGTGTCAAACAGCACATCTCGAGCAACGATGTGTTTGTTGTTATAGACATCCCATAGTCTGTAGCCCTTGGCTTCTTCTGAGACACCCAGGAACCGGCACTTTAGCGCTCTAGCACACAGTTTCTTGTCTTTGCGAAGTGCAGTCGGTATGTGGGCAAAGCAGATACTACCCCACACAGGTAAGCCACTAACGTTGGAAGGACTCCCGTGCACCATCGCGTATGGTGTCTTTCCACCTAACCGACGCATTGGGGTACGGTTTTGAATATAGGTCATATAGATCAAGGCTTCTGGCCCCCATCTATGCTCCATGTCAGGATCTTTGAGCGCACAGCGAACTCTGCCTAGCTTGCGTTGGTGATCCCGCTCTTCCGCCCCGTTTTCTTCTGGGCTGTATGTATTTGATGTCTGAAAGATGATGCCCTTTTCCTTGCAAAAGTCTTTGAACGCTGAGTTCACGACCTCGGTTCCACCATCGGATCAAATCCTCCTGATTCTGAACTTTCCTTCACGCTCAAGTTGCAGCAGGAGCTCTCGAAACTTCTCAAACACTTCTTTCTTGTTCCGCAGAGCGTATGTCCAACGCCATGACGTGTTGTCATCAATGATGCTCAAGAAGTACTTGATAGTGCCCACGGTTCCAAAGACTCCCGTTGTCTTCATCGGACCATTTGTGGCCATGTGTATCGTGCTGATCGGCTATACATCTCTTGAGCCCTTTGTATTGCGATACGGCATCCGTGTCTTCTTTATCTCCGTACATGTTGTACAGAAGAATGGCACTTGCCTTAGATCAGATGCCTTTAGTGTGGGCATACTGGCTACCACTGGTTTGGTCACCATTGTGATCACCTGCTCTTTGTTCAAGTGCCCCAACTTTACGTGCTATTCCTTTAGTGCAGTCTCTACTTTGTCCACTCCTGGCAGTGCCAGTGGCTTGCATGGTTGCGTTTTCACCGCATGGCAGAACGCTTGTCGTTCTTTTACTGTTTTGGATTGTATATAATACGCCCCGTTAATTACCTTGGCCACAAAAACCAATTGGTTCTTATAGAGGACAAATTTAAAGTCGCCATTGGCTGATCCTATAATCTGATACCCGCCCCTTTGTAGCCAGTATTCGCTAAGAATATTCGACTTAGCATGCGGTACTAGCGCAATGTTTGTAAACTGAAACGGTCGGATACCTCCCTGACCATGCAAATAAAGTTTCACAGTGCCAATGTGTGTATTTGTATGCTTAGACCCTTCTGCAAATGTAAACATGTAACCGTTGTCGGGTCTCTTCTCCACGAACCGGAACGCCTCACTGGTTAGCCCGAACCCGCATCCTGAATCGAGTACCCAAGAGTCATTGGTCAGAAATGTTTCACTGTCAAGTAGAAAAGGATACATGGATCTTACCGCTTATTCCAAGTCAACTGCCACCTTGTTGACACCTGCCGCCATGTCGGCGATCTGCCCATCACCGGTTGGCGCTTCCGTGACCTGTCCCGCGTTGACAGGCGTGTCGAAGAACGACATGGACTCGTCCGGGTCCATTGGCTCGATGCCGTGCATATCTTCGTAGCCGGGTGTCAACATTGACGTTGGCGGGCTGACAGGCGGTGGAGTTTGTGGAGCGGCTGGCTGCACCGTCTTGCACGCATTCACCGGTTTCGGTAGACAGCCCTCAACCGGGACTTGCTTGCGGACTGGTTTCTTGATCTTGGCAGCCGACTTGCCCTTTCCTTGCGGCTTCGACCAGCAAGTGCCCACATGTTTGCCGCGGCTCCAGATGTTCCTACGCTGACGCCCAGGATCAAGTCGTACTTCATTTTGGGGCAGGCAGCAATCAGATGAGGACCGGCATCATTCATGTCGTTGAACGCCCCAGCACAATAGTGGCACGATTTATGCCCCACGTTGTAGTGCAGATCGTTGATGGGATCGGGTGCGGCCTTTCGCTTGCTCAGTGCACTTGCCTTGGGTTTGGCTGTCCCGGCCTGCACGTGGCTCACCGCAATGTCCTTGCCCAGCGCCATAATTTGCGCTTTGTGTGGTGCTGGAATTCCCACGTGAACTCTAGCTACAAATGTAGTTAGGACGTTCCCACAACAATACGTCTACTAGGATAGTAAACGATCGTTCGGGCGGACCTGACGACCCCAGTTCTGCCCTTGCACCGGGACAAACTGGACCTTGTAAACTACTTATATAGGCCAACCAGTAAAAATAAGAACACACTACTAGCACGAACAAAGCTAGCAGGTGTTTTGAATCCTCGTGGTCCCAACAGCGGAAGGGTACCAGGCACGGGTAAGCCTTTTACGAGATCACCGACTGTTCAACACTCGGTTGGAAGAATAAAGGGATGCAATACAAGCAATCCCAGTCGTGCAAATAGGCAACAATAAGCCGTCACGTAAAAAAAACCGATAGTAATCGGCCAATACACAAAGTCTCTTGGCCTTGCCGGATGAACCCTCGCTACAGAGCTTCGAGTTCACCGACAGGCTAAACACACTCAAACAAGCTTCACCAGACGCTTACCTTGAAGCCGAACGTTGCTCTGTGTGCTTGAGTGGAAATTCTGCTGTGTATTTATGTTTACCCTTTCGGGTCTATTCCTAGTAAGAAGTCCTAATCAAGTATACAAATATCAAGAACAATGATCCGTTATGGATCTTCTTGCACGCCAAGCGTCGTCTGCACCGTCGCATGAGTATCTTTAACGGTCAGCGCCCTGTCCCAGACGGTGAACGTGCCTTCCAAGGGTCGCTGAGTCTTCCGCAAACTCATCCCAACCGCCACTGAGGGTTCGTACCGTAGATGGTCCGCTGAATGCGAATCCGGCCAGTCCATTATTAATAATAAGGACAGCCTGGATTCAGTGAAATATGGACCGTATCCAATATCCGTTGAGAGTCCGGAAGTGACGCCGTCGAATCCCTTGCACCTTGGCGTCTCCGTACATCACATGACCGAGGGTTCGTCGCTTAAACATCTTGGGCGGTGTCACGTCTTTGTCGACGGGTGATAATCCGCAACTACGGAGAAATCACTACACCACAACTGCCCCTGTCGCAATGGAAGCCACGGTACTGGTGCCCGTTGTGACATTTCTTCATTCTCCAATTCACCATCCCGTCAACGTATGTCCAAGCGTTTGAATCGAGCCGTGTCCGACGCGTTTCAGCGTCTTAATCCTCGTCGACGTCGCGAACGTGAACAGCGGGAGGTACGTCAGCTCATCCTCTTCTTGAATCATCGGCGCCTTGCTCATCACCATGCATTACTCGTCTTATTTCTTAGGAAGGCAAGACCGAGGTTTCGAACGCCCCTCAGCCTGCTGCACTTCCTCCGACAGCAGCGTCATCAGCCGGTCCTCCGGCGCTTCCTGCCCCGGATTCTTCACCCCCTGCGGTAGCTCCTGCAGCACTCCCTGTCGCCGCTGAATAGAGAGATGGCTCCTGCTGCTCCTCCTGCGCCTACTGGTGGTCCACCGGAGATGGCTCCTGCTGCTCCTCCTGCGCCTACTGGTGGTCCACCACCACTCACAGAGGATTCGCTGCGCGCCATGCTGGCTGAAAGTACGGAGGCATCGGTCGATCACATGATGACCTCGATAATTCCGTACTTGACTGAAATGGCTCATCACCAAGTGCAGCTCAGCGTTGCGCCTCCTCTCCACGGCGATGTCCACGCTCAACGTCGCCTCGAGACTGCCGTTGGTTTTGATGATGTTCTCGCTGCTGTACAACCTCTCCTGACGCGCTGTCGGCATTACCCGAACGGGTTGCCAACTGGGAGCGTCAGTTGCGGTTTGCTCAGTCCGAGGCTGCTGCCGCCGTACGCTCGGTGGCGCCCGAAATCATGGCTCGTGAGAGCGCGGAGGCGTTCCTCAAGGCTCCCAACGCTGAGATCGAAGCCCTTCACCAGGCCGTCAAGATTCTCCGCGAGTTGAGCGCCAAGAACGCCGCCATGCTCGCCAGTATTCAAGCCACCATGGAGCGCCACGCAGAAGACTTGCATCGTCTGCACTGCGAGGTCCAAGCTCGGGATGTTTTCGTCAACACGTTGCACAAGAAGCTGGCTCGCGAACGCGAGGTGTACAAGTCTTCCATTGGAGCGAATACTGAGCAGACTCGAAAGCTTCATCTCCTTCTGCTAAAGCTTGCCCAGGGCAAGTTTGTTGACAACGGCACGCTCAAGGTCCTCGAGAACCAGCAAGACCGTAATACTCGCCCCCTCCAAGTAAACCGTACTCTCTGTGCACACGTGAGGCTGGCCGGGATGGATCCGGAGGTCCTGCGACTGGCTGTTGATGGTACGTTCCTAATGTTGCTCTTTCCACCGTGTGTTCAGCAACTAACGTTCGCTCACAATCCTTCGTGATAGGTCTGACTGCGGGTGAGCTGGACCTGGACGCGCTGGACCTGGATCAAGAGACGTTGGTCGCTTTGCAGCGCATACAGTCTGCTGCCGCGTCTTCGGACGATCCTCAAGCTCTCCCTGCAGCTTTGGCGAAGGTCGCTCACCAAGTGACCCATGGGAAGTCCCACAAGCGCCTTCGACCAGATGGCAAGGATTCAGACGACGATCCGGACGACTCTGACGAAGACAAGGCTCCAATCCCGACGGACAAGGCCAGTACTTCGATGGCAGCTGCTGGTCTCGGTGATGCGCCACCTGCCGGCACTTCAACTCCCAAGTCGGCTCGTAGGTCGCTATTCGGACCGAAGGCGTGGAAGAAAGCGGCCCAGAAGAAGCGCAAGAAACCTCGTCTTCACTCTCCTGCCAAGTCGCCTCGACGTCATATGAAGACGCGGTCCAAGTCTGTACCGTCTACTCCAAGTTCATTAAAGCCACCAGCGTCTTCCTCAACTCCTGCCGTGGTTGACCTCAGCGGCGACCAGAGTGACGTGGACATGGAAAACGCCAGTCCAAGCAGCGTCCCTTCGGTTCAAGAAACTGCCACAGGGCCTTCGGGTAAAGATGTGGACCCTGGGGATCACAACGATGGTTCTGATTCTCCTGACGCGCCTTCACCCCCGCCTCAGGATCCTCCCAATGTGGCCAAGCCACCAGCTTCAACGATCTCTCCTTCTACAGCCGACATATGTGCTGCTGAAGAAGCTCTGCGTGAGGCCTAGCAAATGCGACTCATGTTCGGCTCAAGTGATGAAGGTGAAGGGTCGGACCACACTGTCCCACAAGGCAAGTCTGCTTCGGCGTCCGTTGCGACGTCCAAGACAGTTGAAGTCTCGGGAGTGGTTTCTACAGCAGGATCTGCCCCTGTTGAAGCTGCTCCACCAACATCCATGTCTTCAAAGCCGGCTCCGATTGCTCCGACAGCTGTCGTACCAAGCGTGTCTTCGCCCGACTTTTCGATGGAGATTGGAAATGCTGATGACGATCGTGGAGATGACGTGGATGACATTGAACCTTCGGTGGATGATTCTCCTGATGCCCCCAGTGGTGGCGGTGATGTGGCGCCACCTACCGATCATTCGAGCACACTTGATGACGAAGCTATCGAAGATTCCGACGGAAACTCGAGCAATCTTGGCCCAGCTCGTCCTCCGACTCCACCTCGGCCAAATCCTTCGCCGATGATTACTTCTCCAATCATAGTCGGCGGTCCGCCTCCTTCGTCACCGGCAAGTCACCAAGCACCACCATCTTCACCTCCTGTTCCGGTGTCTCCTCATCCGTCTTCTTGGACTCTCGATGCTGGACCTGGGCGCATGATCACGGCTACCTACACTTCGGTGCCGCTTCGTGGTGGTGCACCGTCGGTTGAGCCGTTGCCTCACCGAGTGTTGCCCGGTGTTCGCCCTACGGTGCCGGCTTCGTCCACCTTGCCACCGTGGGTTCTTCCGTACGTGGACATGGAGTTTACTGACGCAGGTGCCAAGAAGTGTTTCGAGCGACGCTTAAGCATGACCCTTCCCGAACCAACGGGTGAGGTGACCGTCCGTACGATGTTGGAGGGTCTCCAAGCGTACTTTGACTATTCACAACCTGATCACCCGTACCAGCAGCTTCGGCAGCTCTATCGTCTTCAAGCCTGTCTCTTCGACACTGTCGGCTTCGATCCAAGCGTCCCCATCTCAAAGCGTGCTCCGATTGAGACTCGTCTCAAGATGATCTGGGCGAACCTCCGGGGTGACGGCGGTAAGCAAGGTGACCTCGGGTTCGCGTTGTGGGAGCGTCTCCACTGGCTTCCGTTGGCTGGCATTGAACGAGGTCTCGTTGAAGAAGCCAAAAAGGTTGGCCACGACAAGGAGCGCTTGACGGAACTGAGAGCTCTGTTGAAGAAGCTCTTCAGTGAGCGCGACCGTCGTGCCGATCGTCTTCGTAACAAGTACCGTGAACAGTACATGGCGTGGAGTCGTGACTCGGTTTCTTCTGGTACCTCCGGCGCGTCGTTCATTCGTCCTGAGTTGCTTTTGGAGCCGTCGAAGCCATGGTACCCGATCGAGATCTTGCCCTTCGCACCTCGGACTTCTGACTGGCTTTCCGAAGCTCCGGCTCTCGATGCTCGTCAACCCTGGCGTACTGGATGGATGTATGCGCCGCATCAGCACCCGTACAACACTACGTACTTCCTGTGCCAGTGTAATCAGGAGCTCTTCAATCCTCGTGGTACACGTTTCGTGGATGTGTACCGAAGCGTGCTCGTTGACCCGTCTCTGGATTCTACTAAACTTATTCCGACCTGGCGTTCGTTGTTTGACTCGCCACCGGTTACTCCACGTCCCGCTCTAACTGCTGCTCCTGTTGTAGCTGGTGCCGAGGATTCACAGGCTCCGACTGCGGCTCCAGCTGCCGAGGTTCAGGTTCCCTATGAAGAAGAGAAGGAGAGTGGGGACTCAACTTCGTTGGCACTTTTGGCTACCGCCGCCAGGCATTTGAAGTCACTTTGAATCCTCGCTGCATGTTCTACGACGTTCTCCAACATCTCAGCTACCTGTTGAGGGGTCCAGCGAAGTTTCGTTTTCAGTGGTCGCCCCCCGGTCGGCATTCATGTTTTTTTATACTTAATTCACTTCCACAGCGTAATCATGTTCATGTTGTTCTTCAAATGCATATACAATTTGTTGTTGCAGTAGCGTTTTTCGTCTGTTACCACAGGCTGCATCGCCATGTGGACAGCTCACACGTGATCCAGTCACGCTAGTCTTCGTCCGCCACTTGCGCCATCTGCAGTCGATTCTCGCTCTTCTTGGCTCGCAAATAGTCGTACAGCAGACCTCCACATGACAAGTTGGATGCTGGTTCCCAAGTTGAGTCTTCGTAGCCAACCCACTTGACTTTGAGCTCGCGTACAGCCAGCTCCGTGCTCGTCGACAGTGGTGTTCTGTCGTCGAGGATGGCCTCGACTTCATATTCACCGGCAACTTGATCTGGTTCCCAGCTGTCCTCAGACAATCGTTCCTCATCGAAGTCGAGTCTTGCTTCGTTAGTCGCGTCTAGTACCAACCGAGTGTTCGGTCGACTGTTGAATTCGTTGACAGCCTTGAGTCTCAACACACGCACTACTGGGTAGAAGCGATACCCACTTCGGTCAGGCAGTTCCTGCTCGTACGCAAACTCTTCCACCTTGCGCTTGATCCGGAAAGGTCCATGCCACCGGTGAGCTAACTTCTTCGTCAAGCCCGGTTTGACGCGTTCCATGTACAACCACGCTCGGATTTTAATCTCAAAAAGAGATCTTGGTGGGGCTCTTGCAGGATCTTCCATCTCTTCCGAAGCTTCTGGAGGGTCCGCCGAGTGTTCGTTTCCACTTTGTTGAGGTACAGCGGCTTTTTCTAGTCGACTCAGGGCATCATTATGCTTTTCCGCCCTTCGCTCCTTTTCTACAGTCTGATAATCTTTAGTCATAGTGAGGGCGACATCATGTTGTCGATTGATCTCACGCCGCCACGCTAGTGCATCAGACTGCTTGCCGGGTCCTCGCTTGAGGGATGACGACATCGCCCGCAACGTCGACTGCGCATCCCAACCATGAACGAGGTAGAACAGTGTTTCCTTCCTTGTAGTGTCCTGAAAAGTATTAATAGGGAACACCAGCTTCTCTGCGATTTCGTCCCAATCTTGCTGTAGAGGGTCTTCCGCGTACACCCGTACGGAACCCATCACCGACTTCACCGAGCGTTCCTGCTGTCCATTAGCCTGTGGCCGATAGCTCAAAGTCGCCCGTGATCTTGACTGCATCATCTCTGCAAATTTTTGGAACACTTCGCTCATGAAGCGTGGGTCGCGGTCGTGCCTTATCAGTGATGGGGCTCCGAGCCGTCGGTACACACATTCTTCGAACACTTGGGCAACACTCAGGGCAGTCGTATCCGGCATAGCCTTGGCAAAAACGAATCCCGTGAACGAGCACTGAAATAGAAGCAACGCCGTGTTGCCCCTGCGAGATTTCGGTAGTGGGATTACAAAATCCATCGAGACGATCTGGAAAGGTCGTTCGGCTAGTACGTTGCCAGGTGAGTATCCACGAAGCTGCGGACGGCTTTTACTCGAGCTGCAATCTGGACATGACTTCACATGCTTCTCCACGTCAGCGTACAAGTCGATCCAATAATAATCGGACTTAACGCGATGGAACGTTCTCACCACATCTTGATGTCCTCCTTCCAGCGAGTCGTGACAGTTCTGCAAGACCTCTTGAATCATCGTTGTCGGCACCACAAGCCGCAGCTTGGTCTCTTCTTACTAACCGTGGTCGTACCGATGATTCAATTTAAGATTGAGAAGCACGCCGTCTTCTGATAACACGAATCGGTCAGCATATTTTCAGGCATCTCGAGCTTCTTTGTAACTCAGCTCTTTTGCTTGGCCCTGAAGCACCTTCTTGATGTTAAACCACTTCTGCTCCTCGTCTTGTGCCGCCATTATCCATCTGCGTCGCTCACACTGTATTGCTACCAGGTCAACATCTTCCGCATCGGGAAAAGCCGCTGGCACAGTCTTGTGAGGATGGTCTAGCAAATCCTCGCCGATTGAATCCTCGTTAGACACTTCTCGTCGTTCTTCATGCTGTTCTTGAGCTTTTGAGACCCCCTCCGAGTGTTCATTTGAAAACCTGACGCGTTTCTTGGCTTTCGTCTGTCGCCTAGTCATCACTGCAATATTACCAAAATCGTACGTTGGTGAGCTGTAATCAACCACGAAATTTTCGAAAGTTTTCCACTTTGAAGACTCGCTGCCTGACAGTACACGTACTTGACGCTCTGCTCCACGTGACGAAACATCTATCAAATCTTCGTCCGGCTCGTAGATCATTTCCTGGATGCGATTCTGCGACGCCTATTCCGACTTGCGAGGTTCAGCCAAGATGACCCGACTGACCTTTGATTCCAGCGCTTCAGTGACTAACGAATCCGCGGCAGCGTTGTATTCTCGTACAACGTGAAGATATTTAACTGATCGAAGCTTGGCCGCGAGTTCCCTATGAGTATTCAGCAGCGCTAGCAAAGTTTCCTTCCTGCATGCGATCACCCCTAGTGATTGTTGAATCGCGAGCCTTGAGTCACCAACGATGACTAAATCCTCGGTACCGTGCGCAAAACCAGCCTTGACACCGTTTATCATACCTGTATACTCTGCTTCATTCACAGTGGTGGCCGAGAGGTAAGCGTTTGCAGCAATCACTATCTTCCACTCAGGAAGGCTCCACAACACCCATGAACAACTCCCGTAGCCACCGTACGTCTCTGTCTTCGCTGATCCGTCAAAGGACATGACAAATCCACTGTAATGACGGGGAAGCCTGGCGGACGACAACGCGGGGTCCATTCGAACAGTCGGAGAACCCTTGTTTGGAGGTGCCACCGGCGCGAGCGAGTCTTCCAGGTCGACGAAGCTCGTGATGCTTGACTGCAGTAGCTGCGCGAAGGCGACATTTCTCTCCTTCACGCGCTGCACCTTCAAATGCCACTGCGAAAGCAGTACGGCGAACTGGACCGCGCGTCCGAAGAGAGACTTCGACTTGTGCACCCACTCTAACGTCGAGAATCGTGTATAGACATGTAGCGTCTTTCCTGCCAGCTGGACGTAACAGATCGTCAACAGCAGAAGTTACGCCAAAACTTCCTTCTCGGCAGGATGGTAGTTCATCTCGGACTCCTTGAGCACACGACCGAGGAACCGTACGGGGTGTAACTAGCCTTCATTCTCTTGCATTAGCGTAGTGCTCAATGCCCATTCATTCGCAAAGAGCATTACGTGAACTGTTTTCGACCGATCGATGTGCCTGAAGATGGGTGAATGTGAAACACTCGTCTTCAATCTTTCGAAGGAATGACGTGCCACAGAAAGGCCACCTTCAACGACAAAGTCTTCATCCTTGAGCTGGTCCAGCGCCGCACCGTAGACCGCGAAGTCTTGAATGAAGCGGCTGTAGTAATTAACCGCTCCAAGAAACGACTGCATGCCCTTCTTACTCATTGGAAACAAAAGCTCGGTGACGGCTGCAAGCTTCTTGGGGTCAGCCCTGATACCTTCTGGCAAAATTTTATGCGACAAAAAGTTCACCTTGAGCTGGCAGAAGATGCTCTTGGTGAAGCTAATGCTGATCCGACACTGTGCAAATCTTGCCAGCAATCGGTCCAGCGGCCCAAACTAAAAAGGGCCATTTCTAGGGAGGGCCATTTGTAAAAAAAGGGATGTAATCAGTGTTATGTGCATTAAAGCCAGAAAGAAAAACACATGAAAATTTCTTTTGCCGTCGCTGCATCGAGGTATACAAACTCAAAATGTTTCAAAATCGTGTCCGTTGCATCCCACCGTGTCCGTTGCAGATTCACTTAAAATCCACTGTGTGTGACACCATACATAAATCAAGTTGTTTAGAGGTGTGTCCGTTGCAAGTAGGCGTGTCCGTTGCATTTTCAAAATAACGCCCAAGCCAACACTCCCTGCCTGCGGCTACCTAGTAGCATACCTCGGATTGTCTACGGATACGCTTAGTACCCTACTGGATGAAGCGAAAACCCGCACGTACACCCCCGTTTTCAAGGACGTGAGTGATGATAATTACGACACACCCCGCGAACAGTCCCGTGTTCAAGCTCGGTCTCCTTCTATCGGCTTACTGCGAGTAGCCATTAGCGCTGTGACGGCTTGTCTGGACCCGGCTTGGCTTCCTACAGACTTCTCCTTTTTGCGCTCAACGCCAGGAGGAGAGGAGGAAGAAGCGCATCAAGACTATCCTGAATCTGTCATCACTGAAGCTTCCAAGAACAAGTCTACGCGTGTCCCGGCAAGTATGGTTCTCGCTTTGGAGGAAGGAGCAAGTCTACGAGTCTACGATGGCTGCTTCACTGCGCGTGACGAAACCAAGACACGCGTGGTGCAAATTCCAGTGGGTTTCTGCATCATTTTCCGTGGGGACCTTATCCATAACGGAATGCCCTATGATGTCGTGAACCACCGGATCCACTGCTACCTGTCATTTCGCGGACTCAAATGGAAACCGGATGTGGTAAACAGCGTGTTGCCCAAGACCTACTCGTGCCATTACTGGGAATCGAGTAAGGAGACTCTGCAGCGACGCGTTCCCATCGCCGTTTCTGTACTAGGAATCCTGAAGCAGCCAAGAACGAAGATACCAGACGCCGGATGGACAACAATGAAGGAGAATGGACGTGTCCCCTTTGTTTGAAGACGTTCGCTAAGAGTGGATCACTGAGATCTCACACTTTTCGGGGATGCAACAAGAAGCGTAAGGCAGATTAATTCAGCATTCCATGGTAACTTTCAATGATGAATGGGCGCTTTGTTGAATTATAACGATGGTAATTGCGAAAGTTAAGCTAACAAACACTTACTATTTAACTCCATCTTGCATATCTCCAAAATCGCGATGGCACAATACTCGTATGGAAAACCGAGGGATCTTGTACATCCGCCACGGGGAGAGTTGATACGGGATTGAGAACAGACACTGTTGTCTCTGCGTTTTGATACCGATCACGACTTGATGCTGGGGGTAAAGCTGGGTTGTTAAGGTCTACCCTCTCAAAAAATACTGGATCTCTTCGTGTGTTGTAAGGAAGAGTGGTGCTTCTCCTAGACGAGCGTCGTTGCCGCCTACTCATTGATTCTTCTTCATTGAACGCTGGTTCTTGAATTCGAGGTTGAAAGGTAGTAGCTTGCTCACGATTAATCCACCAGTGCAAATCGAAATCACAAGGTT
This sequence comes from Phytophthora infestans T30-4, assembly GCF_000142945.1. Classification (NCBI taxonomy): domain Eukaryota; phylum Oomycota; class Peronosporomycetes; order Peronosporales; family Peronosporaceae; genus Phytophthora; species Phytophthora infestans. The sequence goes on along the minus strand of NW_003303731.1, from coordinate 1,974,300 downwards.
GTAAAATTCGTTCTCCATTAGAGGCGGTGATCTCCATGAGTTCATGAATGCAAGGGAGTCCATGCACAGCTCGGTATACGCCAGAACATTCACTACGATCCAGTCTATTAAAGACGATTGCACGTGCATCCTCCCGCAGCGCGTGCGTTTTAGTAAGAGCCCACACTGAAATTACGCGAAGAACCGCTGCAAATCGATTGCCTTGGAGAATATATGGAACTTGTACGGAGTTCCGTTGAGCCAGAAGTCGAGTTGAAGATGCTGCAGAGTTCCACCAAGGCAGCAAACTAATATACGGCTTGCCACCTCGATCACAATCGAAACCACTTTCCAAACTGCATCCCCTGCCGTCGCTGAAGTAAAGGCACGCCTCTTGGTCACATTAAAACCATGATTCTTGGTCCAGGCATGCAGAGCTGCAATTGCGGCATCCTCTGACGAGTACGTATCCTCAGGCGGAGGGGTTATTTCCACGGAAATTCCACTTGCACTCATAGACCTTGTCTCCACACGAGTATTTCTTGGCTCGCTATCCATAGCAACTTGAGATTCAGTCGGAGTACCAAGCCCAGGTTCGTCTCCTGCGTTCGCTTGGTCTTCCATTAAAGGCGGCAGGTCACTAAGCGCTTCTGAGAGGGCGGAAACCGAAGGGCACGTATACTCACACGTTGGTGAAAATCTTGGACTGCTGACAGTCGGGGACACAGCGTTGAGCAGAGATGCTAGATCCATTTTGGATGTCGAAGTAGAGGCTTGATGAGTTAGGCTGAGAACTATCTCACTAGTTGGAGTATGTGGAAATGAGCTTACGCCACACTCCAGACGTGGACAGGAAGAAGGCTACACGCTCGGCTTCGTGTGGGCAATACAGTTAAATAACTTGGGCTCTCATCTTCATCAATATCGCCTACCAAATAATTGTATTCGCATGCTATCTCGTCTACCCGGGCAAGAACATTGTGGTATAAACTCCATCCATATCTATCCTCTGCAACGGACACGGTGGGATGCAACGGACACGGTCATTTGTAATTTGATTTAAGTAAAGAAGAACAGTCGACCCAAAAGGGCTCGCCCTGCAACGGAAACGCCAAAATGCAACGGACACGTTTAAATCATCTTGGTTTCAGTATTGGGAAATTGCCTGTATTTGTTTAATTGATTACATCCCTTTTTTTTACAAATGGCCCTTCCTAGAAATGGCCCTCTTTAATTTGGCCCCGGTCCAGCGTCGCCAGGCAGCTGTCGAAATCCTCGCCACCGAAACAGATGTCATCCACAAACGACCGTCGACCAAACACAGGTACCAGCGATGATTCGCCCGGTCCCCGTTCGTAACATGTCAGCGACGGGGCTGTTGACGAGTTGTAGTACATGGTCGGTCTCCACCGGTGCTTCGCGGTCTGCCGCGAACCTCGTTTGAACCGAACCCTCGGCACTTGACCCACGACGTTCCTTGGCTTGTTCTTCAGCTAAACGCATCCTCTCCGAGTATTTAAACCAACCTCCTTTAGGTTGAACGAACCCCCAGAGTGCGTTGTCAATCATACGCTGGTAGATCATCGGCGCGTTTTTTAATCCAAAGGGCACGCGCAACCACTCGAAGTGTCCGAGTGCGCAGACAAACGCCGACACTTTACGTGCTCGCAAGGTCATCATGACCTCCCAGAAGCCGCTTGCTGCATCCAGCGAGCAGAACCATAGGTAGCGCTCGAGATCGGTTAACAGGTCGTCGACTAGCGGCATTGCATACTCCATGATCGCGGTGATAGCATTCACCATCTTGTAAGCAATGCAGAGCCGGATGGCCAGCCCATTTTTTTTTCATCACAATCACGATCGGCGATGCCCATGGACTATCTGAAAAGACGATCAGTCCTGCTCGCAACAAAGCGCGCAGCAGCTCGTACAGTTTGCCGAGAAATCGTAGCGGCACGCGCCGTGCACGCTGTTTAATTGGGGCGTGCCCCTGTGTGTCGATATCGCATACCGCGCCGTAGGCCGGCGGCGGCAGTGCGTTACCACTAGCAATCAGGATGTGCTCGTGGTTCTTCAGTGTCGCGACCAGACGTTCTCGGCGATCAGTCGACAGCTAGGGATCAGCAACATTAGACGCAGTGTAGTCTATCGTCGTGTTGATCTCGTCAGGTCCGGCAGGAATGCCAGCTCCTTCGCGTAGTCTTCCAAGCCAATGTTGTTAACTGGGTGTTCGTAGAAGTCATTTCTCGTATCCTCCGTTGCTTCATTTCCTTCGGTTGTTAATACCCGAGCAACCGAGATGTACGCTTCGTCCAAAGTCGCTACGGATTCTTCCCTTGACTCAACATCGGCATCCGCTTTGATTTCAACAGTCGGTACTTGGTCCATCTCCTTCCCATCCTGGTTTTCCATCTCTGGGCCACCTGCCGAGTCGTTGTTCGCAATATTGAATGCGCAGGCAACCGCCATATTGGGCTGATGACTTTTGTCGAGTGCCTCGATCGGCCGTTGTCTTGACAGTTCGGCATTCGCACAATTCTCGCGATGAACACTCGGTGCCGTACTCAACACCTTCCGCGCGATGACTGTATCCTCTGGAACAACCAACGCTGTCTCATTCGCAGATTTGGTGGCACACAAGGCCGGGACAACTTCGTCAAAACTTGTGACTCCATTTAATCCAGTGCTGTTATTTGTCGCTTCCGTGGTCACCCCAGACTTGACACGAACACTCGTTGGCGTATATACAACGTTTACCGGTCTCAGTAGTTCGTGTGTACGCGCTACCGAGGCTTCGTTTGCAATATTGCCCCCGCCGTGATCTGTCGTGTAAGTGTCCAAAGGTTCTTCGGAAGGTTGACCGTCGGCCGAGTCCCCGGCTGTCACCCCAGACGCCGGCCAGGCCTCCACTCGTTCACGTTTCTCCGTGATCAGTGCCCAGCGTTCTGCACACGTCATACGATCACTAGATCTCACTAGCGAGTCTTCTAGAGGCCGTGCTAGCACCTCACTGGGTTCTGGATAGTCCGGTCGCTCAACTGCCGAAGGCTGAGTTGCAAGCCATAGGTCGTAGATTTTACATTCACGCTGAAAGAGCTCGCGGTCTCTGCAACCTTCGTAGGCCAACACTTGCCAATCTTGGTACTTCTTAGAATACAAACGCACATAGCCGTCACCTCGTGGCAAATCCCCATCTGGAATCCACATCGCGATCGAGTCGTGTGCTGGTAGGTACACAGTTTGGTCGGAAACATTGGTCAACCGAATACTCTGATGCCGTTCATGTCGAAACCTCGCCACTGACGGGATTAGCTTGTCCGCTCGACGAACCCACAGTACGTGTTCCTCCAGCCCGACTTGGCGCTTCGCTAGTCGATATTCTCGCCACTCGTGCGCTTGAATGTCCAAACGCTCGAGTGGCCCGGCGTTAACATGGGAGCCGTATTCCTCGCTATCGATCATATTCTTGGTCTTGATCAGTGGGATTTGAACTTCGTGCAGTAGTTGCGCCGCGCCGTGAAACCGGTCCAACCGGATGATAGCTCGGATCATAAAGTCGGTCCCGAGTACCACGTCGACGCCTGCACTATGCGCCATTACCCACATCTCGAACTCGTACACCATCTCCCATCCAAGCGTAATCTTGACGCACGCTCGTCGCGTCGTAGACACCTTGCCTTCGTTAATTCCTTGAATGTCAATGCGGCGTCCGTGATCGGGTACATATCAGAGTCGCAACTTCTTGGCAAAGGCGTCAGTGATCACAGTAACGTTCGCTCCTGTGTCGAGGAGGATCCTCGTTCGCTGGTCGTTCACAGCGCCTTGCACCAGACCTCTCATTCTGATCCGTCGGTCGAATTTCTTGGCCGACCACCACCCCTGTCTCTCGCCAGGGTTTAACTTCATCATCTTGGAGTGACCCTTGGGCTCGTCTCGTGCTGCACTCAAAACCAAGCCGAACGAATTCTCGCTGGTGCCCTCATCAGCATCAGCACACTCCACTCTCTCTCCAACACCTCCACCGAGGATTCTACTCCTCTCCTATTCATTTTCCGTCGTGTTCACACTTGTTACGTAATTATCAGGCCATTCACTGTGCCCCATGAAAGCAAAGATACACTCTGCTTCCATTGAAGGCTCGGTTAACTGTGGCAGCCCTATAGGAACCAACCCAGTTGTAGTTGGCGGGCTGCCTAGTTTAAATGACGTTTTTGAACGACGGCCTTGAGCTCTGGCGGGAGTTCCTCCTTCGTGCCTTTAGTGCGCACGAATTTGGCAAGGTCTTGGAAGTTGCGGAAAAGTTCGCATTGTCCAGCATCGTGGAGTCGTTTGCAGAACTTGCATCGCTTGTTACAGTAGTGGGCGGAGTGACTCATGCCACCGCACACCGCGCATGGTCCGTACTGTGGGCGTCGGTTGCCGCGGTTGAAGTCACGTCGACCGCGTTGGACCTGATTGAACCCACGATCACCACCTCGGCGATCTTGATTGAAGCCATTCTCGCGATCAGGCGTGTTTCCACGCGGTTGACGGCTGTCTGAACGTGCGTAGGTGCCTTCAGCAGCTGCACGGCGCTCATTTTCGTTAGCAGCGGTGAGGTATCGGTCATTTTCATCCAATGAAAAATCACCATCCGTATTATCGGGCTGAAAGTCGTTGTATTCGTCTTGGACATCGTTGTAAGCGTTCGGATCTTCGTTTGAATACTCGGTGCCCTTTTAAGCAGCTTCACGACCTTCTAATTCAGCTAGTAGGTCATCCACCGTGGCTTCAATGAGCGTCACGTTTGGTTTGTTGCGGTTGTCATCGCGGCGACGGTCATCACGCTAATTGTTGCGGGCGTACCCATCGTCGCGTCGCGCGTCACGACTCTTGGAGTATCGGTACTCACTGTCACGCTTGGCCATTCTCTCCTTGCCCTTAAGAACATATTCGATGTTCTCTTCGAACTCGTGAATGTCGGCAACTCGAGCGGGGTAGAGACTCTCCGCCAGCTTGTCATCATCGCATGTTGCCAGGAACTGCCGTACGTGTTCTTCCGCGTCGCGACCACTCCTCCCGAAGTGTAGACGGGCGGTCCGAGCGTAGCCATTCAGCCTGTTTATGTAGTCAAACAGATGTTCGTTACGTTCCCGCTTTGCAGAGTAGTAACGGGACAGTGCCGTCTACATGAACTGCGAGTAGTAGTAGCGGATGAACGCGTCGCTCAACAGCTTCCACTTGCGCTTCGTCTTCTTCGGAAGTTGACGGACCCAATGAATGGCTCCGTCCCGGAGACTAAGCTCAAATGGAATGCACCATTTGTCGACATCTGTGTGGGTTCCAGTCATTTCATAGACGAGCCCACGGAGCCACTGCATACAGTTCTCGCTCTTGTTGTGAGAGCCTGAGAACGGCGTGATGCGATCCAACGGTCGGTGCGATGCCATTTCAATCCTCGGTGTCGGGTCCACGTCGTTCAGCGTCGCCAGCTCATTCATCTGACGCATCAACCTGACTTGCGGATCTTCCTCGTCGAGTGTATGCAGCAAAATGTCATCGTCACTTGACGAACCATCGCTGTCAGCCTGACGACGTCCGGTACCACTTTTGGAAGCTCGCGCACCGCCCCGGCGACCAAATGAACCCTCGTTACCAGCGTACACGAGTACATATGGCTCTCCAAACGTGGAGTAGCCATGTGCGAGTATTGAAAGTACGGTGAAGCTTCGGTAGTGCCAAAGGCACCACGCTCAGCTCCACGCTTGGTCGGAGGAGTACGAACGAGTCGTTGGGGTGTCGGCGGCAGTGGAATGGTGGACGGATCTTCATCTTGAACGATCGTTCGACTCACAGGCTGCTTTCCGGCGTTGATGCCAACAGCGCCAAACGCCTTCCGAAGCTTCTTCTTCCATTTCTGGAGAGCACCTCCGGCTTCATGTGGACTCCAATCTTGGAGCGACATCGTCGATGGGTACGTCTCATTCTCGAAGCCCAACGACAACAGTAGCGAGACTGAATCCTCGACAATTTGGCTAGTCGATACCGGGTATTGAAGTTCCTGCGCAAGCGCAGGTTAGTCGGCTTTTTTTCTTGGGGATGGGCTTGAACAGCTGCATCCACTCATCATTCTGCATCAGCGCTTGTACGAGGTCGAAAAGGCGCTTGGTGGCTGGTGTATCACCGTTGATAGGTGGGCGAGGTGCCTTCCGCAGTTCAAAATGCTTTGCACTCGCCACCGAAGGTTTACAACCCTCGGTTCCATCGTCATAATCTTCGTAGGCCGGTTCCGGTCCCGCAACATCATCGATCTCGTCGGCAAGGTTCCTCGAAAGGGACCTGGTCGCCCCGCTCAGCCCCCATGATAGCGTAGCCGTCTCCGGCGTCGCTGCGCCTGGCTCTGGAGCCGGCGTCTTGTCTTCGTAATCTTCATAATCGTGGGCGTCAGGACCGATGTCCGCTTCGTTGTTGAAGCTCACTGAAAGCTCGGTGGCGGCTGCAAAGCGCGCAGCCGAGCTTTAACTCTCGTTGCGAGCCCCGCCAGACTTGGCAGGCGTAACTGGTACCGTCGGTTGTCCTTTCGCCATGTTTCTTGTTTTCTTTTTCTTCTTGTTCTTCTTCTCTTGGTAGCTCGTAAACTGGAAGGCCATACAAACCGTTCACAGTGGTCACAATCTGTTCCCGGGTCGCGGCACCAGTTGTGGTGTTGGAATTCCCACGTGAACTCTAGCTACAAATGTAGTTAGGACGCTCCCACAACAATACGTCTACTAGGATAGTAAACGATCGTTCGGGCGGACCTGAAGACCCCAGTTCTGCCCTTGCACCGGGACAAACTGGAACTTGTAAACTACTTATATAGGCCAACCAGTAAAATAAGAACACGCTACTAGCACGAGCAAAGTTAGCAGGTGTTATGAATCCTCGTGGTCCCAACAGCGGAAGGGTACCAGGCACGGGTAAGCCTTTTACGAGATCACCGACTGTTCAACACTCGGTTGAAAGAATAAAAGGGATGCAATACAAGCAATCCCAGTCGTGCAAATAGGTAACAATAAGCCGTCACGTAAAAAAAAAACGATAATAATCGGCCAATACACAAAGTCTCTTGGCCTTGCCGGATGAACCCTCGCTACAGAGCTTCGAGTTCACCGACAGGCTAAACACACTCAAACAAGCTTCACCAGACGCTTACCTTGAAGCCGAACGTTGCTCTGTGTGCTTGAGTGGAAATTCTGCTGTGTATTTATGTTTACCCTTTCGGGTCTATTCCTAGTAAGAAGTCCTAATCAAGTATACAAATATCAAGAACAATGATCCGTTATGGATCTTCTTGCACGCCAAGCGTCGTCTGCACCGTCGCATGAGTATCTTTAACGGTCAGCGCCCTGTCCCAGACGGTGAACGTGCCTTCCAAGGGTCGCTGAGTCTTCCGCAAACTCATCCCAACCGCCACTGAGGGTTCGTACCGTAGATGGTCCGCTGAATGCGAATCCGGCCAGTCCATTATTAATAATAAGGACAGCCTGGATTCAGTGAAATATGGACCGTATCCAATATCCGTTGAGAGTCCGGAAGTGACGCCGTCGAATCCCTTGCACCTTGGCGTCTCCGTACATCACATGACCGAGGGTTCGTCGCTTAAACATCTTGGGCGGTGTCACGTCTTTGTCGACGGGTGATAATCCGCAACTACGGAGAAATCACTACACCACATTTGCTCTTGGTACCGAAGATGGCGACCAGTTTTTGCTCCACCTTCTCAACCGTGAAGTCTCCTGATTGGAATTCAATTCCTGAGCCCCACAGATTACCAGGCAGAATAGCCAGGACTTTGATGAGCATGAGATGGGACGATATGATCTTTTCACCCAGTGCCTTGATGCTGTTCCTGTTCGCTTGCTCGCGGGTAGCGTTGAGCTGCTGGAACAGATGCGAAACATTCTTGAAGTCCGAGTTGGCCACTCTCTCGAAATTCTGCACCAGCTCTACCACGCCGGACGCAGTGTTGAGACCATAACGTTTCTCAACGCTTTTCCAGACCACATAGACCGGCATACGCATGAGCCGTTCGTCAGCGAAGTTCCTTGGCAGCGTCTGGCTCAGAAGATCCTTGATGTAGGATTTCTGTCCCCTGAGCAGCGCTTCTTGCAGCTCGTGCGCCTGCACGCGGTCCGCCGTGCGCACTCCTTCGAGAGGCGGGATTGACGGCTGGGATTTGAGCAAATCCTCGTAGCGCGTCATTGGCTTCGCCCGTTATTGCTGAAGGTCGAGAATCGTGATGGCGTCGCTCTTAGCAGCCAGATGATCCACGAACTTGTCCTTCCAACCAGCGAAATGCGCCTTGTTCCCGTGGAACTGCAGCCTGCTCATGCTGGTCTCAGAAGTCTTGTCCATCTTACTTTAAATGTTAAAATGAACGCTGTAGAGTAGCTCTCAAAACAATTAATTTGCTTTTACTCTTAACTACCTATTCTCTAGACTTGTGCTCAGTCTGAGGCAGAAGAAGAAGTGAGCTCGTCCTCGGACGGCATCTCTCCCTCCTGCCTTCAAGTCCTCATCGCACTGGTTGGCAGACAGCCTCTGCCTGCTGGTGCACTCTATCCAGGTGCTCGTAGGATCTGTTTACTCGTACTTACTATTGTTATAATGAAAGTAAGTATTTTATTGTGTTGACACACTTAATTCTGTCCAGCATCTGTCTGGCCTCTACCGACTCTTCGCCGCCTTCGGCGACTCGGCGTCTGATCGCCATGCTGGCCAATATAGAGCTAGGTGTGTCTATCGCGGGGTCCAAATAATAGCAAATTTATGGGTACTTTAAACCAGTGGAAGACAGATAGACAACAAGGCAAGCCACCGATGTGGTGCTCGGCGAGCGTGTAGATCACCCCGCTACTGCGATGGGAAGGAAGGAAGGAGCGCGCACACTGTGCGCGCCGCACAGCTCGTGTTTAGAGCAAGATGACTGAGGCGAGCGGGAACATCCGCCATACAAGCTGTTATCACGTCGCAGACGATACACGGAGCCATACTGTCAGCTGAGGCGTCGCCGATGCAGGCTTAAATGATCTCATGAGCTTGGTATGCGGCTTTCGCGCTGTATAATATGTTGTCTTACTGTTGCCTAACTACTTTGTCGTTATGATGAGCAGCGCAGGGGACCGTGATCTTAAGAAACGTTGAAAGGTGGTTGCGTACTTAACTAGGAGTCCAGTAAGCTGGGTAGGTATTAAATTCGGAGTTAAATTGTAAGCTTATCTAATGTGTCTCTGTCATGTGTGTGCATTTCTTTTAGGGCCGCCTGCAGTACGATCATTGGGTTTTCGTGCAGATTACGATGATATGTAGCTTGGCAGCGTAGACGGCTTGACTTGCGAGTTATCTAAACGCCATTTGCGCTACATTGAGGACGAGCGACCAGCGGATAGGTCCGTCCTCGCGGTATGAGATGTACTGTACGAACGTATGAAAATACTTTCTATTCCAGCATGTAATGGGCCCCTCCATTACATAAGTAGGTGCATCAGCACACGACTAGCGTGTGCTGAAATGCTGTCATGCCATTGGCTGATATATGGGGAGCCAGACCCATTATTAGCCAATTGGACTATGACGTGTATTTGAGTGGCCAGGGCTGTGGCCTTGGTCCTAAAATAAAGTCAGAGTTGATTTTTCCTTAAACCTAAGACTCAGTCGTCCTATTGAGAGCTTCCTCAACACTATAGTGTAAGCAAGTACGGAGTAAATTTCTGGCCCGTTACACCTGGTAACACTTAGTAGTCCTTCCAACGACCAAGTTCGACATGAGCAAAGACCTCGACGACGCTGCCTTTCTCCATCTCACTCGGATCGAGTGGGAAGCTCTCCACCGCCTCGCGGCGGTGTCCGGAGAAGCCGGCGTCACGTCGCTGCTGCGCTCAGCGACGCCCGACGAGCAGCGCGTTGCGGCACAAGAATTCATGGAACGCGAGCTCGCCGATGCGAATCGGCGAGTGTCAACTCCCTCGCGTATCTCCACGAATAACGTCGTGAAGCTAGAGACGTCCACCTACTCCGGTGCCGAAGAAGATCGCCTTCCGCTGAATCGCTGGTTTCGAGAGATCGACATCGCCATCGCCTCGAGGTTGATCGAGGCGCCTTCCGCGAAGGTCCATTTCCTCCTCTCGCGGTTGTCTGGGAAAGCCAAGGAATGGGCTCTCGGCAAGTTGGTTGTCGATCCCAACGTCTTCCCCACTCTGGATACCCTCCTGAGTGCCTTCGGCTCGCGTTCGAGCCGCCGCAAGATGAATCCCGAATTCGGGCAGACTTCTTCGCCCTTCGACAAGGCACGATGCCTATGCGCGACTACGTCCAGAAGACACGACACCTCGCGTCGTGCATCGTGTCTAAGCCGATCGATATGGCCTCTCAGGTTCATGTATTCGTGTTCGGTATGCGCGAAAGCATCACGCGCTACTGCCTTACAAGATCGGATCCCTATTCGCTCGAAGAGGCATTCGCCCTCGCCCTACGCGAGGATTACGTGGTTGCGGCGTCATACGCTCACGCGCTACCTGCTTCTCCTCGGGACTCTGCGCCCGAGCCCATGGGCATCGACGCTATCGATGCGACGAACAATCGTCAGCGTCATGCAGCGCGTCGGAGCGGTGCTCGGAACAATCGTTCTCTCACCTGCTTCCGCTGTCGGAAGGTCGGTCATCGCGCGGCGGAGTGCCGCGCGCCAGCTCCAGTGCTTGCGCATGTCGATGCCGAGCCCGTGAGCTCTGACCAGCCAAAAAAACGGTCAGGGTCAGTAGGTGCGGGGCGCCCTACTGGCTGGAATGGAGGTCCGGGTCCCCCGGTGGCAACCCAACCTCCTAGCCCTCCTGTGCTGCATGCACACTTTCATGCCACCACCACGCCGAGCGATTCAAGATTGATCATTGTCAGTCTTCATGTCGCCGGTGCCCGGCGACCACTGCGAGCGCTCCTTGATTCAGGAGCGACCAACAACTTCTTCCGCGCGTCGTGCTTGTCGGTACTCCCGTCGGACATCACTATCCGCAAAGGTAGAGGGGAGGTCGCTGTCAAGTTGGCCGATGGGAAATCACGCCGCGCCAGATTACACTTCCGTACACGTTGGACGGTTTCCGAAGCAACGACGACTTCCTCGTCATTGAGATGAATTACGCGTCTGACTGCATCCTGGGTATGCCGTGGCTAACGCGCTCTATCAACCAGAGATTGACTGGTTGGCCCGGTCGGTCAAGCGCCGCAGTGATTATGATGTGAGCGAGGTGTTCACGCACCTCCTATTCGCCCAGAAGGATTTACCTCACGTCACCGTCGTGGACCGGTCATCCACGACGCACGTTGTGCACAGAGTGAGCGATGTCCCTCTCTGCACGGCTTGCGCAGTGCTATTAACTGAAGAGTCCCCGCGGCGACGCGGGGATGAAGACCAACTGGCGGTCGAGCAGGGGCTCCCGCAGATGTACGAGACGGCGGTCGAGCAGGGGCTCCCGCAGACGAACGATATGGCGGTCGAGCAGGGGCTCCCGCAGACGAATGAGATGGCGGTCGAGCAGGGGCTCCCGCAGACGAACGAGATGGCGGTCGAGCAGGGGCTCCCGCAGACGAACGAGAGGGCGGTCAAGCAGGGGCCCCCGTCAAATGAGCCGGTGGTCGAGCAGTTGGCGCTCCCGCTGAACACTACCGCGGTCGAGCAGGGGCTCCCGCTAGAGGGGGGTGAGATCTCGTCCAGCGTGAGCGACTCATCATCCTCGCGTTCCCAGTCGAGGCGGCGGAAGTCGAAGCGGCGTCGGCTGAAACCTCGTCGAGAGCCCGTGCCAAGTGACAGCTTACCAACGGAGTCGGTCTGCGTGCTTGAGTACGTGGAAGGTACTCCCGGTCGCCGACGAACACTCGAGCTTGCAAACCCACCTAGCGAGGCAGGGTCGATCACTCGACTTCCAGGTCTCTCCTGGAAGAACTTCCTTCGCGGCCTCAAGGACGATGAAATCGAACAGGTTTGCCTGATAACCGACGCCGATTCGGCGTCGCCCGAAGTGAATGAAGTCAGTGACGGCGACGCTCCCTCGCGCCCAAAGAGCGCTGAGCCGAAGTCGGCCCGCGAGGAGCGCTTCGCAGCGCAATCTTGGGAAGCGCTACGCGAATCCGGCAATCCAGTCTACGAGTCCGCCCGAGAATATGAAGATGTCTTTCCGGATAAGATCCCAGCTGAGCTACCAGCTGACCGAGGAATTCGCCACGAGATCGATCTCGTGCCCGGCTCGAAGTATTGTGTGACACGGCAGTGGCCGCTCCCGCGAGATCAGGTCCAAGCTATCGATGACTTCTTCGAGAGCCGCCGCAAGGCGGGTCATGTGCGTGAGAGCACATCGCCGCACTCCAGTCCGACCTTCTGTGTGAAGAAAGCCACGGGCGGATGGCGCATCGTCCATGCCTTCAACAAGCTGAACGACGCTACCATCCCTGCCCAGACGCCGATTCCTCGGAAGGACATGGTGCTCGACGCAATGTCGGGTAGTGAGGTCTTCAGTGCCATCGACTTGACCGATGGGTTCTACCAAATACTCATGAGGCTGAGCGACATACCGCTCACAGCGGTAAGCACTCCCAGTCGCATGCTCTGGGAGTGGCTTGTTATGCCACAAGGCTTGAAGAATGCTCCCGCCACGTTCAATCGCATGGTATCCCATGTGCTGCGCCCGCTCCGCGATTTCGCACCGAGTTATTTCGATGACATCTTCGTACACAGTCGCGCCGAGGGAGGCCTCAGCGCGCTTGAAGTCCACTTGAAGCATCTGAGGCAAGTCTTGCAAGTGATGCGCGAAAACAAGCTGTATGCCAACTTGAATAAGTGTATATTCTGCGCGCCGGAGATTCCGGTGCTTGGCTACTTTGTGAGCAAGAACGGCGTCCGCGCCGACCCCGAGAAAGTGTCGTCGATATGTGCGTGGCCTACGCCACAGAATCCCACTGAACTGCGTCAGTGGCTGGGTCTCGCAAATTATCTCCACAAGTACACGAAGAATTACGCCGGATTGATCCAGCCGCTCTCTTCGTTGTTGAAGAAAGATGTGTCGTGGTCGTGGACTTCCGCACATCAAGCCGCCTTCGACTCGGTGAAGAAGAGTCTCGCCGAGGCCCCAATCCTCGCGCTCCCGGATGACTCGAAGCCTTTTCACGTCGTCTGCGACGCGAGCGATTTTGCCATCGGCTGTGCGCTGATGCAATTCGATGAAGAAGATCGAGAGCGTGTCGTAAGCTACCAGTCTAGGCAGATGAAGCCGGCGGAGCGCAACTACCATTTTCACGACAAGGAGCTCCTTGTAAGCGCTACGCTCTGATCAAGTTTAGAGTGTACTTGTTGGGTGAGGATACCTTCGCGGTGTACACCGACCATGCATCGCTGAGGACAGCGATAAAGAGACCTCATCTCTCCCAGCGGATGGCCCGCTGGCTTTCGTTCTTCTCTGAGTACAACTTCGTTGTCCACTACAAACCCGGCAAGAAATACATTCTCGCCGACGCTTTGTCTCGGCGTCCCGACTACGACCCACGTGGTGCATTGGGTCGACAAGATTCGCTGGATGAAGACGATGTAGACGAGTGTGCCACGTGCGAGGCGTCAGGCGTCATCCTGACGAGCGTCTCCCCGGTAATGCCACTTCGCGACGAGATCCGAGCTGCTTACGAACATGACTCGACGTGCTCCAGTATCCTGAAGCATCTCCGCTCTCCCAGCGCCGACACGCTGGGAGCCCTTTCCCGCTCTGTACGAAACAAAATCCACCGATATCGTCTCGAGGACGAGCTGCTGACGTACAGCATCGACAACTTCGATGCCTCATGTGTCGTTGTCCCTAACGACCCCGATCAGCGCTCACGGATTATCCATGAGTTTCATGATGCCCCGCTGGGCGCTCATCTCGGTCGCGAGAAGACGTTTGCCGCTGTGTCACGCGACTTTTATTGGCCACACCTGTACAAATGGGTGCGTAAGTGGGTGCGCACCTGCGAGACCTGCCAGCGCGTGAAACCTGCCTCGTCTTCGCAGGCTCCCTTGCGTCCTCTACCAGTGGCCACCGAGGCCTGGCGCTCGGTGTCGATGGGCTTCATCTTCGGGCTCCCACCCGATGCTAAAGGACGTTCAGGTGTCTTGGTATTCGTAGACCGGTTCAGCAAGATGGTTCACCTGATTCCAGCCGCGGTGTCGGATGCGATCACCGCGGCAGATACCGCGGTGCACTTCCTCGATGCTGTCTTCCGTCATCATGGCCTTCCCGAATCTATCGTCTCCGACCGCGACCCGCGCTTCACGTCGGCCTTCTGGTCAAAGATCTTATAGCTACTGGGCTCGAAGCTGATGATGTCCACAGCAGCCCATCCGGAAACGGACGGCCAGACATAGCGCGTAAATCGCGTCCTCGAAGACGTCCTTCGAAGCTACGCGACGTCGTTCTTCAGCTGGAGCTTGTTTCTGCCACTGGCCGAGTTCGCTCTGAGCAACGCGGTACACGCGTCGACTGGGCTGACGCCCTTCTTCGTTAACAACGCGCGACACCCGCGTGTTCCTGCTCTCCTCACCGTGGGCCATCCCACAGCGCCGTGTGTCTCCACTCTGGGTGAAGAAGAAGCTGCCGACAAGCCGTCTACTCCATCTGCGATGTCTCCGGCGGCTACACCGGTACTGGGTCAACCGGTACATACACCGGTTGCTAATGATATCTCGAGTGTATCCCCTGTTCCCACGTCGGTCAACGCAGTGACACGCTCCGCATCGAACCCACTTGCGCCAGCTAACTACGCGCCGAAGCATGCGGCGCGACCAATCGACTCCGCAGTCGTCTCCGACTTCGTACTACAGCGCCAAGCGGTCACCCGCTATGTTCGAGACGCACTGCAGGATGCAGTGGACAAGCAGAAGGAGAACGCCAATAGGACCGGCCGCAAGAACACGGCCACGTTTACGACAGGCGAACGCGTGCTCCTGTCGACTGAAGGTATCAGAAACTCTGCGGTTACCAACCTCGGCGCGAATAAACTCGCGCCGCGCTTTATTGGGCCATTTACGGTAATCAAAGCCATTGGTGATGCCTACACGCTTGACATCCCCACGTCATTACGTCTGCATCCGACGTTTTACGTCGGACGGCTCAAGAAGTATCACCCCGCTACGATTCCAGAGTCGTTTCAGGCTACTGAGCCGGAGCATGCGTCGAGCGACCTTCTCGACGGGCGCGGCGAGCCATCGATCCATCCGCACCAGGAGTCGGATCTCGAGGCTGTGTCCCCGTCTGCAAACGTCCGTGAACCGACCTCTCCAGCATCTGCAACCGAGCAAGGATCTCTCGGTTCGACTGACGCAGCTGCGCACTCTCCCCGGTGCCCGGGCAGTCTGATCGAGAGCCTCATCCAACTCCTGCTGGGCATCCCAGTAACTGTTCAGCAAGTCGTTCTCGTTCTGGGCAGCCAGAGCCCGAGTGCTATCGACACGACGGCCCTCCTCCTTTTGTTGACGCTGCCGGAGATACCCGCTGGATTGTTGAGCACATCGTTGCCCACGAAGATCCACTTCGCGCTCCCAAACGTCATCGTGGGCTCGCCCACGATGCTTCGGCCGACCGTCGCTATAGGGTACGATGGCTCGGGTTTCCTCCCGACGAGGATACGTGGGAGCCTCGTGCCAATCTCCTTCGGGACGTCCCGAATGTGGTCCAGGCGTATGAGTCCAGCCTCGCTGCGAGCCACCTTGTGACGCATGCCAGCTCGCACGAGGAGAGCGACTCGAGCGATCACGCGAACGTGATCGAGACCGATGACTTGGTCGACCACGTGAACGGGACCGAGATCTGCGATTTGTGCGACCACGCGAACGTGATCGAGAACGACGACTTGAGCGGCCGCGCGAACAAGACCGAGTCCGATGCCAAGAATCTTCACGTGCAGGGCGTCGGCGTGAGCCGGCGCGACTAGAGGCGCGCACGTTCTCAGCCAACGAGCGACGATACTTCTCGATCCACCCGTGTTCTTGTTCACCGAGCGGATACTCGGCGATGTGGCTTTTCCACTCCTCGACAGTCGGACGCGACCCAGTACATGTGCCACAACCTTCAGCGACCCTCACGTAGCAGATACGGCGCATGTCTTCACATGCGCTGGTGCAGACGCGCTCACGGAGCTCCGTGAGCGAGTGCTCCTTGACGATCTCCTCGAGGTACACCAGCCAGCCGACGAAGCTCTCCCCTTCTTCCTGCGTCCGGTTCCAACGCCGGATGAAGGCGCACCACGACTCCTGCAATGCGCCATATGCGACACCCTCGACAGGCTTCTGACGCAGTCCACGGAAGCGTCGGAAGTGATCCTTCATCGTGTCCAGCGTGCCCGGAGCCCGCGCTCCGGATATATCGTAGAGAGCCCATGCCCGGAGCTGGCCGTCCATCACGCGCGTGCCCCGTGCCGCTGCGGTCGACGACGTCGCCGTCGTCGGTGTTCCCGTCCGCTGTTGATCTATCGTGCTGCTTGACGTCTTGTCCGCAAGTCGAGTTGTGTCGCTCCTGCGCTTCGCAGGAGATGTATTCGTCTCTGTTTCGCTCCGCCCGTTAGCCAAGTCCCCGTTCGCCATCCTCACGCAGATTGATTTGTTCTTCGCCCACTGCTTATGGTGCGTAAGTGCAACTTTAAGAGGGGGGTAATGTAATGGGCCCCTCCATTACATAAGTAGGTAGATTTCTTTACATAAGTAGGTGCATCAGCACACGACTAGCGTGTGCTGAAATGCTGTCATGCCATTGGCTGATATATGGGGAGCCAGACCCATTATTAGCCAATTGGACTATGACGTGTATTTGAGTTGGCCCTGGTCCTAAAATAAAGTCAGAGTTGATTTTTCCTTAAACCCAAGACTCAGTCGTCCTATTGCGAGCTTCCTCAACACTATAGTGTAAGCAAGTACGGAGTAAATACCTGGCCCGTTACACAGCATTACTGTCAGCTTACTGTTTCTTCTCTCTTACCAGGTCTGTTGTAGATACCGAACAACGGTAACCCTGAGAGGCTAATTTACTTCAGTTTTCACCTTGTTGGTCACATTTGCTCGTTGCGTCTTCAACTGTTACACTTGAGGTTTGTTACTTGCTGATAAGACGACAACATCAACTGCAGCACTGTCGAAGACCTACTGATTACAAATACGCCTTGGGTCGTCGACGCGCTCGGCACTCCTGAAGACGGACCTCCGCTGCTCCCATTAAGGGCAGCAGCAACCTTGACCAGTCGAGTAGGAGAGCCTTTGAAGCGTGATCGCGGTAGTTGGAAAAATGACGTGGAATTTGACTATAGAAAGGGCTACGCCCCGTTTAAAGAAATGTGTATTGCAAGATGGCACTCGTTATTTCGCCCGATTCATGTGAAAGAGCCAGGCTCACGGTACCCAACTACATCCGATCGATGACCGACAGTACCCGAATCAATATTAGAGCCGGTTGAGCAATCGTGTGAAGCGCATGGCTGCTATACGTATATTCGGATGTGAAAGACTTAGCACCGAGTGTGTGAATAGTGTTTGCGGGATTCTGCAGTGTTCTACGCTGATAGTGTGTGGTGGCATGTAAAAGACTTAGCACTGAGCGTGTGAATAGTGTTTGCGGGATTCTGCAGTGTTCTACGCTGATAGTGTGTGGCGGCACGTACAAACTGTAAGGGCAAACACAAAGATTGACTTGTTTAGAGTGTTAACTAAGCGCACATGCAAATGTATCTGTAACGTAGATACTGAAGTTTCTTTCTGGATAGCATGCAGAGACCTTTTGCACCGGCAATCTCTTCAAACGCCACAAGGACGTAAATTCCACAATTATAGCTGTCGACTTGAACCCCGAGGTCTGTATGGTACGGGCGGACTCGAAACTTTCGTGGGGCGTAGTCTGGTAGTTGCACTAGAAGGGCCTCCGTGAGTGCTCGGACTTTAAGTGCATAGGTCGAGCCCATTGGATCGTAGACAGCCGCCTCCGCCATTTCCAGGTCCAACGATATGCCGCACCAATGGTTTTTACTGCAGCATACGGGAATGAAGATTTTCTCATTCGTGACACTGGCGAAAACATCAGCAAAAACGGCGGCAATCCCTGGCATTGCTTCGCCTTCAACAGAGCCGATTATACTTGGATCCACGATGATTACATCACTTCGTGATCCAAACAGTTTAGCCATAACGATGTTCATGGTGTCTTCACTAAGGCATGTTTTACCTACAAGGTCCAGAATGGCTGCCTGCATATTATACAATAGTTAATCAGAATAATATGATGAAGCAGGCCAGTGATAGGTATTTATACCTTTCTGGAAGACACAGGAATCGCTTTTGCTTTCGTCGTCACGTCTGGCTGCTCCTGCACCCGAAATGAGGATGGCATAGGCAATGAAAAGTCGACGGTGTTCACCCACTTCGTCATTTTTCCCACTTGGTTGATGGTCTTCATCGCTGTGTGCCGAGACTTCATAGACCGCATCGTGCTTGTCAAGTACACGCCGAAGCCAGGTATATCGACGACCAGATTTTTTTCGGCAGTACCTTTGTGCTTTGACTGGAATGCTGTGACTTTTTGGTTGCAGATGCTGATTTGTTCAGGACGCAGTATGCGCGTGATGGAGGCTGAAGGGATAATAGGCTTGGTTGGTGGTAGCGATGCTATTGTTCGTACAGTCGGGGCCTTGAACTTAGTGCCGTACTCAATCACCTTAAACTTGTTGAGAACTGCAGCCGCAGATGCATAGGTAGCTTCGCCCGACAGTGCGGTTTCTACGGATGCTAGGCTCAGGTTCAACGAATGAAGCTCGATGTCTTCTTGAGCAACAGCAACCGCCTTCTTACGTTCCGCCTTCTTCGCTTTAGCAGATTGTTTCGGGCGTCCTCTCGATCGTGGTGGGCTGGCAATAACGAACGTCGTTTCTTCGGTTGCTGCTGGAAGAGTTCGTGAAATCCCCGACTCAGACCCGACTGGGACTGATTGGCCCGATTCATGTGGAGGTTCCGACTCAGACTCGACTGCACCCGATTGGCCCGACTGCGGTGAAACGCCACTTGGCTCGTTGAATAGGCCGACTTCTTCAGGTTCTGATACTAGATCGGTAAGCAACTCATTGCCACTCGTGCTGTGGGCATGGCCAGTGAGAAGTGGTTGATGTGGTTTTCTCCCAACAGCAGTCTCTGGTGCGTGGGTAGTACTATAAAGTTGTGTTAGAGGCACCATAATATCGGAAAGCTGCCCACTCGTTTGCGAAAGCTCCAGCTGGTTTGTTTCTCGTCCTTGAACCGACCAACCACTTCTTGGAGATATTGCATTGCCTGTCGATACTGGTCATACCTAGACCAGCCATCGTGTCACAGATCTCCGAGGCAATGGGCAATGCTTCTCGGAACTTTCGATTCGAATCCCAAGGGCGCTCGCGCCCAGGAAGAACAGTCTTCACCTCAAATGAGCTGGGTTCATTTTCAGCGCTACTTGAAGTGCTATTTTCCAGTGCTGAGCGAACGTTTGAAACCAATCACCGCTTGTTTAATAGTAGCGTCGGGATAATTGTTTCTTGACCAAGAGCTTTGCGAAGGAAGAAAACGTGTCGGCATGGTAACAAACGCGTGCTCATGAACAAACATGAGCAAGACCGGTCGCGCTTGGTGACACAATACTTAGCATTAAGCTCATCCAGTGTGTCATCATCTTCACACACACTCTTGACGAAATACACCCCAGGGCAACCTTCGTAAAAGATATACGCAGCCGGTCCAAGGGCATACGAATATTGCATGTGGATGAGCTCACACGCATGTTCGCTCACAATGTTTGCAAGCAAGGACATCTCACTGTCATACTCAGGATGGTGCACGACCACAGTTTTGTAGATCTCCGAGAGAAACAGTTTTTCCTGCAGAGTTTCGTAGTACATTATGGACGCAATGCATTCGTCCACTGCCATGAAGGAGTCCACCCATTCCTTGAGTTGTTTCCACGAAGCTTCCAGCCGATTGTTCGTATTGTTACCAAGTGTGACAGTATTCTGACGTTT
Organism: Phytophthora infestans T30-4; assembly: GCF_000142945.1. Lineage (NCBI taxonomy): Eukaryota > Oomycota > Peronosporomycetes > Peronosporales > Peronosporaceae > Phytophthora > Phytophthora infestans. The sequence goes on along the minus strand of NW_003303731.1, from coordinate 1,954,269 downwards.
ATACGCACACCACTGTCCACGACAACTATCCCAATTCCTCCGAAAGTACGCAACAAATGGGTGCTCAACGTCCGATGCCGACGCACTCCCGACTGTAGACCCGACAGCACCCGACTCACTCTCGACTCCACCCGACTCACTCCCGACTACGGAAGCTCTACTACGTTCCACCGCTGGCTGAGCGTCGCTTGACGCCACGTTAGTAGACGTTGCAGCAGAGAACCCAATCGAAGCAAGGTGGACCATATACTTGAAGTGCTTCTCGTATTCCGCATCCGTCTTCGCATACAAAAGCAAGCTCACCACCCCTCCAAGCTGCTCCTTCTGGGTCTTGTAGAATCCATAATCCGCAGATGCAATTTCTTCGCGCAGATACTTCAACACATGGAACTGACATAGCAGCACAGTCACACCAGTAAAAGCTTCGTTCAAGACAGAGAGCTCCGTAAAATCTTTGTCCACCGGTACACATTTTAGCCTCGACCACGCCGGATTGTTTGACTTGAATTCTTCCAGGGCCGTGAGCAACGTAGCGTACTGCTCATTCTGAAGAAGCGCGTGTTGGATAAACTGTCCCTTGCCAAAGGTATCATGAGCCATAAAAGAAAATACTTTGTACTTGGATCGATTGGTTCCATGCGTGGCATCTATCAGTAGAACTTCAGGAAACTGTTCGTACAGCAATCGCATATGTCTGGTCTGGAGCGTGATACACGTAGCTACTTTCTAGAGAATAACAACAGGTTAACTAAATATATTTTGTCCAAAATTGTAGCAAACAGGTCATTTACCTTCTTGTTGATAACGTCAAGAAATATTCGACCAACATTACCGGGTTTGTCGCCGAACTCCTTGATTTATTTTTTCAGGCGCTTCTCGCTTGAGGATGGACCATCTTTTATCTCTCGCGCTTTCAGTTTGCGAACCAAGTTGTGTACGTCTTGCGAGTTCGGATTGCTATTATACTTTTCTGTGATGAAACTCAAAATACCGGTCTTCTTGGCCCCATACCGACGGAGCACGTCAACTGTTTGTATGGCGCCATCAGTCAGCGCTACCCGCTTGGAAGAGTGGGCTCTGAAAGAGTTTTCATGTAGCCGATGGTTATGCTCCAGCCGACAGCGTGTGATTCTTACTGCAAATGTCTGGTTGGCCGAGTCAACTAACTGCACACAAGCATTTATCTACGTAGCATGATTACCCGATTAGCATCAGATTACACCCGACTAGACCCGCCCAACAATACTTGCCTTTGCCTGGCAACCCTTCGCTCGAGTCTCTTGACGTGGTTTCTTCGAGGCTTGAGACTTATGGGATCCAGCGTGAGTGCAGATGAATGTCCTGGAATACTGCACCCAAGACTCAGGGATTGGTAGTGCCTTTGAATGCTGTTTTCGAATTCGCTCGTTGCGCTCAGACACTGTGGTGTTACTGCGGCTTCGGAAGACCTATCGTTGATACACAAACAAAATTGGTAAGCACCTAACGAGAAAGATACAATGATCTCAACGTTCTCATCGTTACCTGATATGTTTGGGCTGAATAGGCCGCCAAGTACTGGTCAAAGGCTTCCCACGACGAAAACTCAACCTTGTTTGGCGATGCGGCCAACACACGACTGGGCCCACCACTTTCGCTTGTGCTGCTAGTAGACTCCGGAACGTCTGAAACACTCCGAGCCCCCGACGAGCCGTCTTCCACCGAATCAGCACTACTTGCGGCGGGCGTTGGCAACCAGATGTCGTCCTGGGAGTCCTGAGATCTCTCAGACTCACCACTGTCGCTCTCTTCCAACGCAGCGGCCCCCGTCAGCGGCCGCTTATGGGCTGCGCGCAGGCGGAGATCCATTCAGCCCCGTACGGCTCCCGCTCCCCCCTTTCGAAGTTTTGTGGCTGGCAGCGCACTGATTCCAACGGGTATACGCAATATACGCCGTACGGATGTAGCTCATCGGAAAGGAGCCGGGGATTGTGCAGGGGAAGGTTAATTCAGTCGGGCGAAATACTCACTGTCTTGCAAGATACGCAGCGCGAATTGCTAGCCCCGAAGCGCAAAAAAAGCACTGTCTTTACCGGAAGATGCAGCCATCTAACCCCCAGGCAAAGTCTGTTGAGCTGACGCCTAAAACTGACCTGCCAACGCTGCAATACCGCTGGAAGCTACTGACAACAGACGGCTTACGGCAGCTCGGCGATTTTCGATTTGAAGCCTTCTTGTACGTTCAGCGCGCCGCTCAGCCAGAACAATTCCGCATCGCTACGGCTCGTCGGATTGAGCAGACACGATTGCAGTGAATGGCTTATGGGACGGCTAATGCGGTGCAGCTTGGTGCAGCTACAGCTCCGCACCTCGACGTTGTACATGCTATAAGACTAGAATCATCTCCGTTTAAAGTTCCGGTCGATAATTTCACCGCACAGGCAATGGAACTGGTTCGCTAGCGAGAGATGCTGCAGCAGCAGGAGATTGATGGTCAAGAAGCACCAGAAACAGCATTCGTCAAGATTAGGCTGGGCGGTCTGTGGGCACCAATGGAGGTGGATATACTGTCTCTTCGCCGAGCGATACGCTTACCCGACCACGATATATTTTCTCGTGGAATTTACCACGATCTCACGCCGGCACAACCAACAACGGCGAGATGAACGATGAAGATAACGCAGAGGATGAGCTGATGTGATTATTGCTAGCATCATAATGCATTCAACCGATAGATTTACTCAATACCCCCCCCCTATTATAGTTTGTATCAGCTTATCAAAGTTTGCTGTCGTATTCCAGTAGCGTGGTGAAAGGTGCCGAAACATTCTTTATCCTCGCGCCGCGTACACGCTCGTATAGCGACTTCCAAAATTTGGTCTGGATTCAAACAAAATGCTACGTTGGGATGCTTCTGCAACCAACGTTTTAGGAGCTCGAATCACGGCTGTATCGGACACAATTGTGGGCAGTATGGCGGTAGGAAAATTAGACGAGCTCCGCATTGATGAGTTGCTTCTTGCAATCTGGATATGCATGTGTTTTGGCATTGTCCATAATGACAATGGAACGCGGAAGCGGCCACGGATTAAGTCGAGGGATAATATTCTTAACAAATGCAGCATGCAATTTCTCTCTTGTAATCGTCCCCCTTAAGTGCCGCCAAATTATAAGTTTTTTGCCTCGGCGAAATGGAAGCTTGACTACCGCACGATGTTCCAATTGGACCAACCGTTTCGGCGCTCAGCGTGGCGCCATCTTTTGCTGTTTCGCCCAGGAAAATGAGCTGCTCAGCAAATGAGAAAATAGAAAGGAACATAGCGGTAAACTTCAATTCCAGCAGTCTTAGGAGCTGCCTTGGACAGCACCTTTCGACTAAAATTGAGGTCAAAAGTTCAGAACTCTGCAAATTGTAGCTGTTGAAACGATTGCAGCTGTTGGGTAGCTCTTGATCACAAGTTTACGAAGCTCTTCAATGTAGAACGTCGTGTGCTTCAACGTAACCTTCTATAGCTGCTAAAACCAGAGGGGGCCAGCGCGTGTAGATTGATTCTCACTGACAATCCCCATGTCTAGGAATAGAGCGTACCATCGGCAAAGTGTTCGCTGCTTCGGCCTCAACAACTCGGATACGAACACGCAAGAGACGTCGTAGACATGCATGATAGCTACGTCTCGCAACCGGAAGTCGTCGTCGTAGGTCATAGTGGTGCTAAATGCTGACTGAAACTGAATACTTAACTTGATGCTGGATGGACACATGCCACTCAGTTTTACCGCCGGAAATCGGCAATTGTGGCGGTCGCGTTGCTTAAAAGAGCTGCGTTTACTGTACAATCCTTATCTGTGTATCATTTCGAACTTAACATGTTTTATATTGAGGCCCTATGCTTAATCGGGGCCTGGACACAATTATACGACCTCGTCGAGTGATCATAACTCAGTCAATTTTTATTATTTGACGGTGCGATTTTCACCACAAGTTGCAAAACATGCTGCTAACGCTCGCGTTTTTTGTACATGTAGGGAGGCTCGCATACAAAAGAGATTTTGTCAAGGTGGTCACAATTTACGGCCACCATTGGCCCAAAACAAAAATTATTAACACGTAATACAGTACACCAGCTCGTGGACATTTTACAACAGTTAGATGCACCCACGGGCTCACCTACTCAGGCTGAATTCCAGCATTCTTATCTTGACTGAATTAAATGGCAAGCCACAGTCGTTTCAGATCCCCGCCACCTATAATCCAAACGGATAACGGTCTGTATTGTGCGATAACTGCTTAGTCGGGTGTCTAGCATACATGTACTCCTGCCATTGCCCTTCACTGCTTGTCGCCGCTTCTGGACGTTGTCTTGCCCTGTTCATGGCACTGGCGGAACTTCTTCCACTCCTGTCGCATCGAATGTTAGTCATCCTGCCTTAAGTCGTATCTGCCGCTACTAGCCTTACCTCGGTGCAGGCCGAGACGCGGCCGTTGTTGAGTTTCATGCAGGCTGGCACCGACATGCGTCAGTCGGAGAATGACTGCCGAGAAACGAAGCAACCGAAATTCAACGGTCACAACTCACCGTCGACGCGCAGGTAGCTCTCCTCGCAGCCCGTATTCTCCACGGCACTTTGGTGGTGCGTGTCGTCGCCCGGTTTGCAGGTTAAGCATTCCTTATTCGGCATGGTCAAGCAAAGCGGCCTGCAACTACGCTGTACCTGTACTGTAGTCGGTTGTCTTTTTCATCCAATCGTACTTCGGTTTTATTCACGACGTGCGACTTTTTTCCGCGACGGTAAGAGGCAGTCAAGTAACTTGATTTTTGTAAGTCAATCGCAACGTTCCGCCCCACGAGGTTGTCTCCGTCACATCGATTTTACCAGTGCAGAGCGGTGTGGAAGCTATGGCGCAGTTGCACGACGACGACGTCGAATGGCTCGATAGCGAGCTGGAAGACAGCCCGAGGTCCAACGACGACATCAGCAGCATGTTCAGCAGTAGCCCCAATGCTAAGGCCGGCGGTAGCGTGCGCTGGCCCCAAGATAACCAGCCGATGCAGCGCCCCGCCGCCGTGTCGTACGCCGGATCTGAAGCCGTTGAGGACGTCGAAGGTGACATGACCTCATTTTACGGTCAGCAGTTTGCGCCAAAACCCGAGGCTTCCAACTACCGTCTTCCAGCTAAATCCGTGGGCCAGCAGCGCTTCCAGGACATGCCCATCTGCCTTGTGGCCGACAACGGCGTGGCCGCGAAGCGTATTCTCATTCGTCGTATCCACCAGGAATCCATGACGCAGCTAGCCATGAGCTGTCAAGCCGTGTTGGTGCGCGGTGCCTCGGGCAACTACTACGTTTACCACCTGGAGATCACCAGCGACTACTACAAACAGAAGTGGGTTGTGTGCAAGCGCTACTCCGAATTCTATCGCCTGCGCAAGAGGCTCCTCGCGCGTCTCGCGGCACACAAGAAACAACGTGGGTGCTCCGTGTGTGGCGCGGTGCGCGACCAGCTCAAAGACGTCGGTTTTCCACGTCGAGTCGTCATGTTTAAAGACCCCTCGTCGCTCGTGGGCAAACGAACCGCCGGACTCGAAGAGTTCATCGTTGCTCTCTGTGAGTACCTCGCTGCCGAACAGGAGGTGGAAGTGTGCAATGAGATCGCAGCCACGCGTTTTTTGGCTAAGGAGTTTCTGCAGTTTCCTCTCGAGCACGAGAATCAGCACGTCCGCTCTATCCGCCAGCTCAAGTATGTTGACCCACGCGATGTTGAAGTGGATTCGGATTCGTGCCCTATCTGTCTATGCGAATGGGCTGAGCTGGACGGTAACCAGCTCGTGCTCTCACCATGTGGACACTTTTTCCACGAGCACTGCATCAACGAGTGGTACCGGACCCGCTTCGATTGCCCAATTTGCCGTACGATCTCGGGCGCAGAAGAGAGCAACAACTGCAATTACTAGTGAAGTATCCAATGGGACATCTTAAACTTTGGGAAGGCGAGGCGAAGCGAGGCGAGGCAACCACAAATATATAGTTATGCTTGAAGTGATGTTGATTCCCATGTTATCTCCCTGCTCTAATCCGTGTGGGCCTACGACTCTGGCGAAGCACCAGGGGAAAACCGATAAACGTTGAAGCCACTGTCCGAGAACTCATGAAGATCGTCACCGTCCTTGCCGATGATGACGATGCGCTTTTCGGGCGAGAATTCACCGAAATACTTGTTCGCGACATCGACAAGATCCTGGCGGTTCAACGAGAGATACTGCTCACGCCTGCGCTGACTCATGTCGTTTGTGATGCCGCGCAGGAAGCTCATACGGCCTTTCATCGACGGAGTCTTGGGCGCGTCAACGCTCGCGAAAACTGACAGCAGCGCTTCCTGCACGTCACGGTCTGAGAACTCGCCGCTGACAGCCCATCGACGGGCGCCAGCATACGCGTCCAGCGTCTTAAACGTGTTCGGATCGTAGTGCGAGCTCATCGAAAAGGAGCCCTCGTTCTGAGAGACGCCAGATCCGTACGCCCCGCCCTGCTCACGCACTTGCTGGTGCAGGTAACACGACGACATAATTTGCGCCAATACCGTAAGCGGCACGTGATCTTCGTGTGCAAATGACACAGACGGCTGCGTCTCCACAACAAAATTCACGGACACTGGGAAGGCAAAGTAGTTTTTGGGTGACACGATCGGAAACTTCAGCTCTTCCTGTGACAACGTGAGCGAAGCGAGATCTGGTAGCGACGAGGACGCAGCCAAAGGCTGAAGCAGCTTTGACTTGAGCGATTGCTCCACTTGAGAGCGCAACTTGTCCTCTGTCACAACAGAAATACGCATATTCTCGGGTGAGAACACCACGCGCGCGATATCCTGCAGTACGTGGGCGATCCGACGCAGCTCTTCATCAGAGCACTGCGCCCACTTCTGAAGTTGCTCGATCTGACTAAGACCACTGTACAACTCGTCGTACACACCTGCAGGGGTGAGACCAACACGCGAACGTGTGCCAGCGAGAGCAGCACCAGATGAAGAAATGCTGCTACTAGCAGTGGAAGCGCTACTCTGCAGAATAAGACGCAGTTGACGCAAATTCTCGTCGCTCAAGAACTGCGTGTCCGTGAGCAGCTCGTGCATCAGACTGAACGTTTCGCCCACCTTGTGAGGGAGGCACATCGTACCGAGCAGAAGAGATTGGGTGCAGGGTTCGCCGTGGGCATCTGTAAGCGAAGGTGCCGTCATTGCTGAGCACGATACACCGCCACTGCAGTTTGCAATGACCGTGGGGAGTTCGTCATAAGCAAGGCGAGAAGTGCCCAGAGATCCAAAAACCGTAGTAAATACGTTCATGAATCGGTGGTATTCTTGAGGCAGTGCTCCCACGTCAAAGAGAAAACGTAAGTACGAAATCTCGTTCGTGGATGGCACGCGAACGAACTCGGCGGACGTTGAGTTGAGCTCTGTCCTCTCAATGTGGTCAAAATTGCCTTCCTCCACACGTGGAATATCATCCAGCGTCAAGGTGGGCAAGCACTCTACCGGTTCTTCCTTTTGCTGATGACGCTCAAGCTGCTCAGTGGTTCGGGCGATGCGGTCCAAATCAGCGTTGGACTGCTCAAGAAGCTTGGTGGCTAGATTTTCATGCTCGCACCGCTCCTGGTTGCGGACGAAATCCTCAGAAGGCAGCATAAGCATCTGTACCTCGTGCAGATCATCCCGCATGAGGTAATCGCGCACGTAACCCTCTAGGAACTTCGGATCACATGCCATTTCGTCATTCAAGCGTTCCAACAGCGGGTTCAGCTGTAGATTTTTGATGAGGTCGCCACCGTGAGCCCAGACAGAGCTGATGCCGTGCATGAGTTGCAATCCAAAGTTGCCTGTCACGTGCTTGAGACTCAACTCCAACTGGTGCAGAATTCCGGTCACTCGTTCTTTGTCAAAGCCCTCAGCCACAACCTTTTCCAATGCATCATGAACTGCCACGCGAATAGCCGGCACCGCCGCCTCTCCGCCTTCAATACCTTCTACACCAACTCCAAAGGTGGGGTAATACGTGGATGTGTCGAAGCCTGTTCCAACCGAAAAGTCCTGGGCAAGACTCGAGTCGATCAGTGCCTTAAACAGCGGAGACGCAGGTCCATTCGTGAGAAGATAGCCCACAATTCGCAGCACGAAGGTCGGAAAGGGGTCTGTAGACTTCACGTCCACAAATTTACTCATGCAATACTTGATGTTGGGATCCGCTGCCTCTCCACTCATATTACTGCTAGGACCCTTGATAACGATCAATTCCGGGTCATTTGAGCTCTTCTTGTGCATACTGAAATTTTCGGTACACACGCGAACAGCGGCAGAATCGGCGCGATATTCGAATTTGTTAAGAACCTCCTTATCCAGATAAGCCAGGTGGTCCGTGAGAGGCAAGTCGCCGTATGAGTAGAAGCAGCAGTTCGACGGGTGGTAATTTCTTACGTGGAAGGCGCGTAGATCTCCGTAAGTAAGAGACGGAATATCCTTAGGGTCACCGCCACTCACGTGTTCGTAGATGGTGCCTCGCATGAGTTCCTGCTGCAACCTTGTGCCAAAGAGATTGTTGCTGTCCGAGAGCACGCCCTTCATCTCATTAAGCACCACTCCCTTGTACACGAGTTCACCTTTTTCCTCGCTAATCTCGAGTCGGTGGCCCTCCTGCAAAAAGTCCAGCTTACTCAAATGGGGGAAGAAGACCGCGTCCAGGTACACGCTCATGAGGTTGTGCCAGTCCTTCGCGTTGGTCGTAGAAAACGGGTACATGGTGTGGTCTGCGCCCGTGAGCGCGTTCATGTACGTGTTAAGACTGCGCTTGATCATGTTGAAGAACGGGTCGCGCACTGGGAAGCGCTTGGAGCCGCACAGTGCTGTATGTTCCAGAATGTGCGCCACACCTGTCGAGTTACTTGGCGGCGTGCGAAACATGACAGCGAATACATTGTTGGGGTCCTTTGCGTCCAGATGGAGGTAATTGGCCTGTGTGGGCTCATGCCGTAGCTCCAGCGCGTCTACGTTGTACTCAGGCACGGTGGCCACTCGCTCCAGCGTAAAGTTGTGATAGGTCTCACCCACGTGCAGAGACTTGCAACCATCTCCACGTTGTAACACTGGAGCGGACGAAAAATCCGCGTCTACCCAACATAACGAAGACGTTTGGTAGTGCACTTGCACCGACGCAGGCGACTCCGCGAGCACGTGACGAAGCATCCGAAAGGTGAGGCTCACAAATTTAACAAATTGATTGAGCAAAAAAAGTGTTGCGTACACCAGTTTGAAAAAACTTTGCTTGCGGCTTCGTATGTGAACCACATAATATGTGGCTCACATATAAGTATCATTTAGTTTTGGGTTGTCTCATATTATGAGACAACCCAAAACTAAATGATACTTATGAACCTAAGTACGAATCGCGATTTAAGCACTCTAACTATCTTTTGAGCCCTTATAAGCTGCAGAATGCCTAAAACTGAAGAAGTTGTGATCGCTCAAAAATATTATCTTCATTTATGGGCCCTCGAAACGAAGATACATTTAGGAGTGTTGTGAGCTCAATATTTTTTCAATTTTAGAGATTTAAGTTTTATTTAAAAGCTCTTGTTAAAAGCAATTGAATAAGGGTAGTTTTACAGTTTTTCGCTGGAAGTTTACAATAAATTTCACTGTTTCGGTTAAGTGCGAAAATCAAATGGCCAACTTTAAGCTCGATTATCTCGATAACTCTAAATGATTCGTAAGTATCATTTTGTTTGACGTTGTCTCAACAGATATTATCTGTGTAGCTCATTAGAATGATTCGTCGAGTACAGAAATCTCTCTCACTTCCGGTACCGTGATCCGACCCTATCTTACAATTTGAAATACTGTTTAAGAAGTTTCTACGTGTTCATGTACCTACAAGCTCAACTGCGAAGCGCGGACTATGATGTCTGGGGGGCCATCTTGAGAATGTCGGAAATAGTCGTTTGTGCAGGCGGCCGCTTTAACCGGTAGGTGATCTTTGGCCACTCAGTTTACAATTTACCTTATTTAGGTCACTTCGCTCTCTTTTGAATAAAGAGGGGACCTGTGAACTGCCGTTCACTGAGAGTTTGTATACTCTGGCGCAAGTGCTGTGTGACCCCGTCACAGGCGGCATATATTTATAGGTAGATAAAGTTTGGGTTTAATACAAACTATAAGTCACCTATAGAAATGCAACGTCGTTGACCATTGGTTGGCTTTGAACGACCTTGGTACTTTGTACCAAATATCCCGAAGTATGACGTGTCATACTCCTGAAGTGTGAAGTGTCACACTTCATGTAACCAGGGTACACTTAGGGCTACGTATTCCGTTACATCCTCCCTCACTTAGGTTCGGCTTACCGACCAATCAGAATGAAGAGGTGTTCGTCACAAACTCTCATTCTCAAAGTCGAAAACCATCGACTTGGCCGCGCGAGCGCGGCGGAGGCTCACTTCATAGTTATAGCCTCGAGCAGCAGTCTGTGCGCTCTTCTTCTGGGTCTCTACTTCGACCGTTAATCATGCCTCGTGGCACTGCTAAGATCGGTGCTAAGACACGCTCTAAGGCTGCTGCCGGTAAGGCGCAAGTCAAGAGCACTAAGCCTCACAGCAAAGGCTCGGCACTCAAGGAGGCTACTCAGGTGGCCTCCGAGGCGATCGATTCCTCGGCTGACGCGGCTGTGGGCAAGCGAGCAAGCAAGCGCCGCAGTCACCTTCGGCCTCAGACAATCGTCCGAGCCCTCGGTTCGCTGAACGTGAGCTCGACTCTGGCAGTGAGGACGAAGCCGAATCCGAGAGCACGCACGATGCTCCTGCGGGCTCTGCGGGAGGGAACAGCCCAATGCCCAGCGAGTACAAGGACGACAGCGTGCAGTGGCTCGCTAGTGATCAAGGTGATCATAGTCCCAGGACTTCTGTGCGCTCTGAGAGTCCGGCCGTCAAGGCTAAGGGCACTCATAAAGCTGGTGGCGATGAGGAAGAGAATCCTCGCAAACGTCTCTCGCTTGCCGAGGGTCTTGCGCGTGCTAAGGCCTCTAAAGCCGAAGGCGCCAAGCCCTCAAAGAAGCGTACAGCCTCTAAGTCTCCACTCCGCGAGGAGAAGGAGACTCAACACCCCTATCAGAGTATCTTCGACTCCTCGGATGAAGAGGAGGAAAAGGAGGAAGAAGAAGAGGAGGAGGGTGCTATCGCTGAGCCCCGGGAGGTCTCGAATGACCTCGACCAGCAGCAGGAGGAATTCCAAGCTGCCCAGCGTGTGCGTGGGGGTTCGGTGGTGGCACCCGTCAGCCAGGGAGCTGCCATCGACTCAAGAGGGTATTGGCCTCCCGAGGAGAGCTCTGGGGCTGACCTCTTCTTAGAGCTTCTCGTCGCTCCTCGTGGCCTTGTGGGCGGTCACACTTCTAGGGGCATCTACGAGCGTGCCCTTGTTCAGAAAGAACAATTGTTCGTTGACAACTTGGAGGCTGCTCGGTGTGTGCTTCTCGCGTCACACCGCATCCCCCTTAAGGACTTCACGACTTGTCGTAAGAAGCCCGAGACCCGGGGTGGTCTCTATCCTCTTTGGGGATACCCCTGGGTTATGCCCGAGAACTGTCCCACGTGGAGTTCTTGTGAGGACATGTTCTGGGCATGGGTGGAGTCTCTTAAGTACTCACCCACGGAGTTACGGGAACTCCATGAAGATCAGCTGCTGTCCCGCATCCTGGACCAGCGTGATCTTCGTGTGCGGTTTGCTCACTTGATCAGCAAGCGCATGCTGCCAAGGAACATTCTGAAGCGCGCGGCTTCTAGCGCTCAAGATAAGCGCGGGTACGGAATGTATTCATCGTCCGTACCCCGTTCGGGCAAGAAGCCCCGGACTACTTATGAAGCTGCCGCCGCTTCTGTTCCCAGATTGCGACATCCTTCGGGCAGTCAATCAGGAGCCGTTTAATCGGCTCCCACGAGTTCTCGGAGTGGGCATAACCCCTCCACTTCACGAGGAGCTGTCGCTTACCGCGACGCCGTTGCTCCTGGAGGATCCGCCCCACGTGGAAGTGGACTTCTCTATTCCGGTCAAGCAGGGGCGAGGTGCCCTCGTACGAGTACGAGTACTCGGCGCCCTTTTGAACGCCACTCTCGTCCGAGTGCTTCTCCTGCGGGTCCGACACAGGGCACTGAGGTTGGCCTCCGTCAACGTGTCCTCGTGCTTGAGATTGCACTTGGCCATGGGACTGGCGGTGATGCTGCCGCCAGGCCGGATATCAGTGCGAGCTCGCTCGTCTTGCGGGCATCCTGGACCTGTTGGAGCGAGAGGCCGCGAGCCTGCACCTGCGGGTGGATCGCCGGGCCTCTTCGTCTGATCTGGACGAGGCCTTTCGCATGATCCGACGGATCGAGGCTCTGCTGCCACGTCCGGAGCCGCCTGCGGCGCACTCCTAGACGTAAACGTATGGTGCGTACCCGGCGTACTCAGCGTACTCGGCGTATGGCGCCGGGGTCCGTTCGTACGGAGCCCCTCCGGCGTACGGTCTTGACCGCAGCCTTGCCGTTCCGACCGAGGCTTGGGTGCCTGCTCCGACGCCCTCGTCGACGTCTGTGACCAACCCTCGCTTCGAGGAGCTGGGTCAAGGTGGGTCTGCGAGTCAGCAACCCCCTGCGGATCAAAGTAGCCCTTAAGACGTCCAACGTAGAACGTCGGGTGCGTCGTCATTGACTTTGGCAGGTCAATGGTGTACGACGCAATATGTCTGGCCAGGACTGCAAATGGTCCGATGAAGCAGTGCTTCAGCTTGTTGCTGCCGACAGAGCTGACAGTGTCAAGAGGTAGGTTCCTCGTGTCTAGCAACACTAAGTCCCCTACCTTAAATATACTTAAGTTTCCTCTTCCATGTTTGTCGGAGTACTCCTTTTGTTTATCTTGGGCCGCTGCCATGGCATCGCGGACCCTGCTGACAACTCTCAGCTTGGTATCCATAAAGGATTCCGCTTGTTTCCGCAGCGAAACTAATCTCACATCCGAGACCTAGGAGGAAAGGGCTTTCCGAGCCTCTCCCCCACTTAGAATAGAGGTTTCAGTGTCTCCTCGAAGAGTGAGAGGCACTCTGGGGTGACGGAAGCCGTTCAAGTAGAACGGCGTGAACCCCGTGGACGTGTGCACCGCGTTGTTGAGCGCAAACTCAACAACTGGAACCTGCGTCGACCACGTACGTGGTGCTGCCGCGCACACACTGCGCAGAGTGTCCTCGAGCACTCGATTGACGCGCTCTGTTTGGCCGTCTGTCTGCGGATGGTCCGCAGTGAACAACCTTGCGGTTTGTTCGCACGTAACAGTGACGGGAGCTGGAGCAAGATGTACCATCTTGCTCAGCCGACACACACACACCAAATTCCGGTGTTGCCGTGTCCGTCGGCGGGAAGCCCAAAGATGAAGTCAAGACTCATCGACTTCCAACAGTCAGCCGGTACGGGCAGGCTCTGGAGTGGAGCCGAAGAGTGCCCTGCGGGTTTGACCCGCTGGCATATTTCGCATGTCGTAACGTACCGGGCGACCCACTTGTACATGTGGGTTCACCAGAAGGACTGGGAGACCGACAGAAAGGTCTTCTCGCGGCCCAAGTGGCCGTTAAAGGGCGCGTCGTGCGCCTCCGCGTGGATATCGAACTTCAGATCCTCTTCGTTGGGTACGACCACCCGTGGAGGTGCATTGGTCTCCACCCGGTAATAGAGGAGGACATCCTTCAACTCATATCGGTGGAGCCGTGAGCGCTGTTGCGACGAGAGCCAGTCGGACTTCGCGCTCGTTCCTGCCATCAGGAACCTGACGATAGGCGCGACAGCCTCATCGTCCCGATACGCCATGCGTATCCGATCATATAGATCCGTTGTCACCCGCGTGATGTGGTCCAACTCATAGTCAGGACGCCGAGAGAGGGCGTCCGCAAGCACGTGGAGCTTGCCCGGCTTGTATTTGACGCAGAAGTTGTATTCCGCGAAGAAGGACAGCCACCTCGCCATCCTTGGGGAGAGGTGAGGCGATTTAGTCGCCGCCCTCAAGGACGCGTGGTCTGTGTAGATCACGAAGGGCCTAGAGCCCAGACGGTGAACACAAAAAATTCACAAGGGCATATTTTATTGCCAGGAGCTCCTTGTCGTGGACAGGGTAGTTCCGCTCGGCGGCTTTGAGCTGCCTGGACTGGAGCGAGATGACTCGTTCGTGTCCAGCCGTGTCGGCCTGCAGCAATGCACATCCGATGGCGTAATCGGAGGCATCGCAGACGACGCTAAACGGCTTCGTCTCGTCCGGCAGGGCCAGGCCAGGGGCCTCTTGGAGACTGGCCTTGATGCTGTCAAAAGCATCCTGGTGCTCTTGCTCCCAGCGCCAGTCGATGTCCTTCTGAAGGAGGCTCGACAAGGGCTTAGCGAAGCCTGCGTACCCTGCGCTGTACTTGTGAAGGTAGTTGGCCAAGCCCAACCACTTTCGAAGATCCTTCTGAGATCGGGGCGTCGGCCATGCTGCTATGGCCTTGACCTTGTCTGGGTCAGCCCTAACGCCCACGTTGCTTACGAAGCAACCGAGAACTTTAATCTCTTGTGACGCGAAAACGCACATGTCGATGTTGCGTAGAGCTTGTTCGCTCGCATTACGTCCAACACGCGACGGAGGTGTCCTAGATGCACCTCCATGGCCGTCTTGCCTCCCTCGGCACGGCTATGGACGAATATGTCGTCGAAGTACGTCTGTACGAAGGTGGGCAGAACAATTGCGTCACCGGGGCGTTAGACAAGCCCTGCGGCATGACGAGCCACTCCCAAAGCATGCCGCTTGGAGTGCTTACCGCGGTGAGCGGGATGTCGCTCTCTCGCATCAGGATTTGGTAGTATCCGTCTACCAGATCCAGCGCACTGTACAGTACGCTTCCGGTCATGTTGTTCAACAACACATCCTTTCGTGGGATTGGTGTTTGGGCCGGCACCGTTGCGTTGTTCAGCTTGTTATAAGCGTGGACCAGACGCCACTTTCCGTTCGGCTTCCGAACGCAGAAAGTCGGCGTCGAGTGCGGGGATTTCGACTCCCGCACCATGCCTGCCTTCGCTTTCGCGGCGAAGAAGGCATCAATGACCTCGCACTGTTCGCGCGGGAGAGGCCATTGCCTCGTGACACAATAGGCGTACGGCACGAGATCAATCTCGTGCCGTATGCCTCGATCCGGTGGGAGTTTGGTCGGTGGGTGTTTGTTCACCACGTCCGCATACCAAAGGATACACCGGATCCTTGGGGTTCTCAAGGATCTCAGAACCCAAGCGCGTCTGACGCTGCTTGTTTAGGTCTTCCAGGACGTTCTCGTCCAAGACAGAGGAGGGGTTCAGCTCCTCCAGAGTGGTCTCAGGTCGCATGAGCACCATCTCAGCAATCTTTCCAGCCTTGAGGTTGGCCAGGAAAGACTCAGCCGTCATTTCCTCGAGGTTCAGTATCTCTGTAACCTCTGGCAACGGATCCAAGTGGACACCAGATGCCTTGACGGGTATACCGGTCTCGCCATCGAAGATGTGATACCACTCTTCCACCGGCCTTGTCGAAGGAGTCCGGGCCCTGGCCTCCGAGTTGCTTGAAGCGACGTCGATCGGAACGAAGCTCGGATCCGACTTGAGGCGGCGGCGGCGTCGTTGACGACGGCGACCGTGACGTGGAGCTTTGCTGCCTACGTCTAAGGATGTCGTTGCTACGACATCCGAGGCACTCGTGGCCTCGTGTGGTACTGTGGTACCCACACAGGAAGCGTGTTCGACGCCTTCCTCTTCAGTTAAGGTCTGGGCGACCGCGTGTGGCACTATGTTACCCACACAGGAAGCGTATCCGACGTCTTCCTCTTCAGTTAAGGTCTGGGCGACCGTGTGTGGAACTCTGTTACCCACCTTGAACACACTATTGTCAGTGTTCGTGACAGCTACAGCTGTCTGCGGAGCTAAGCTACCCGCTTGTGGACCTAAGTTACCCACTTAGCCAGCGCCTCTTCTGGGTAGTGCCACCATCAAAACATCCTCGGAGTCGTCATATACGTCGACGACTCCCAAGCATCTGCCGGATGCTTTGGTACCCTGGCAACCCTTGCGGGCGCCCCGGGTCCTGACAGAGGTGGGAACGTGACTCACCAATGCTCTGTCGGACTGCGCAGGGCGGCTGGCACCGATTGCCTTGCCTCGCCAGTCGATCCAGGGATCGTGCTTCGCAAGCCAGGGCATGCCCAGGATCATATCA
The DNA here is from genome assembly GCF_000142945.1 of Phytophthora infestans T30-4. Lineage (NCBI taxonomy): Eukaryota > Oomycota > Peronosporomycetes > Peronosporales > Peronosporaceae > Phytophthora > Phytophthora infestans. The sequence goes on along the minus strand of NW_003303731.1, from coordinate 1,938,023 downwards.
TATGGATCCATATCGAGAACAGTGAACTGTTCGAGGCTGTCAAAGTCTTCAAACTTGACGGCCAGATCCACGTGGACGTTTGGGACAGTGACGACCTTCCCGTCGGCCAGTCGCCCTGACACCGTCCCGTTGCCCTTGCTTTCACTCAAAGCATCGGACAACTTGTTGCTGTTGCGAGCAACCGTCTGGCGGCGTGCGGAATTCTTCGACGCCCCAGATTCGATCAAGACTCTAAAGGGATGATCATATCCCCGTACACATCCGTGTACTACGAGCAACCCGCCGCTGCTCTTCGCCGATTCGAGAGTGCGAAGACTCTCAGGGGCTAGGTCTGCGTGGTACGCGCCACCCGCGCACCCATCACGAAGACTTAGCTCTTCCCCAGTAGGGCGCCCCGCCCCTACTGGTTCCCGGCGTTCCCCTGTCCCCGGGGTCCTGGCTTCTGCCAGCGACCCTTGAGGACGGGCTTGGGGAAGGACCGTCTGCGGAGTCTTTCCGCGGGACAGTCGCGCTTGAAGTGGCCCATCTTCCCGCAGCCGAAGCAGCGGATGTCACGCTGTTCGGCGGACCCAAGTTCATGGGAACTGGTCCGTTGGGGCTTGTTCGACCGGGAGCCGACAAGGAACTCCCAGGCCATGCTGAGGCCGGCGTACGCGCCTGGCGATGGCGGTACTCTTCTTGAAGAGCCATTTGAAGTGCCTCTTCAAGGGTGCTTGACTGCACCCGGAACAGCTGAGTGCGTGCGGGGCCCACTCGAAGGCCGTCCATGAACACAGTCATCTTGGTGTGTTCGTTGAGTGGGTTTCCCACTAGGGACCGTGAGCTCCCGTATCTCTTGCACGTACTCGTGCAGTTCGCGCCTCCCTTGTTTACACGAGAGGAAGCGCGAACGCTGGCGGTACTCGTAGTTTGCCGGGAGGAACGCGGCTCGGAGCTGTTCACACAGCTGAGCCCAGGATGTGAAACATCCAGGGGATGTTGCTTCCCGTGTGTACACCCAACTCTTAGCACGACCGCTAAGGTTGGAGAGTGCAAAAGCAACACGAAGTTGCTCGGTCGAGATCAGAGCCGCGTTCATCGCGAGCTCAACTTCTCGGACCCAGAAGTGAAGGCTCTCGCCTTCCTTCCCTTCATACGGCTTAACCTTCAGCCGTATTGGCTTCGGATGAGGCGGATTTGCTTCCGCCGCCGGAGCCTGCAGGTTCTCCCGCACATGCGCGATGAGGCCCTACTAGTACGCGTCGAAGGCATTGACGCGCTCGAGCTGCTCGGCCGGTGTTGACACCACCAGGCTCTGCAGGGCCTCCATCCCGAAGATGCCTGCTATCTTCCGAACCGACTCGAACTGAGAGTCGTTCATATGGGAGAAGTCGTTCCTATCCATGGCAACGAACTTCGGAGAGGTTCAGGTAGTCTACCCGCAGTGGCGTGGATTACCTACTAGTGCTACCAAGTGTGACGGGGTCACACAGCACCTTGCGCTAGAGGAAGTTATCTTCCGAGAGTATACAAACTCTCAGTGAACGGCAGTTCACAGGTCCCCTCTTTATTCAAAAGAGAGCGAAATGACCTAAATAAGGTAGATTGTAAACTGAGTATATTTATAGGTAGATAAAGTTTGGGTTTAATACAAACTATAAGTCATCTACAGAAATGCAACGTCGTTGACCATTGGTTGGCTTTGAACGACCTTGGTACTTTGTACCAAATATCCCGAAGTATGACGTGTCATACTCCTGTAGTGTGAAGTGTCACACCTCATGTAACCAGGGTACACTTAGGGCTACGTACCCCGCTACACCGCCAATTCGCTATGTGTCATGCCTGGGCAATCTTCAGCCTTCTGGATGATGCCTCGCTTTTGCTGAATTTTCAGCCAGGCCCCCATGAGAGTTTGTGAGCGTAATGTAGCTTTTGTTATGGAGTCTGTCGGGCGGCTCGAGATGACTGGCCTAGAGGCCAAAACCCGGGGAGATCTACCTCTCTAAAATAATCGTATCGTTCGGCTCAGGATATTTTTAGTAGTACCGGATTCGAGAGTGATTACTGTAGTCTTACTCAATCGATAGCACTCTCAGCAGACTCTCGGCGGTATCAACTTGCCGCGTTGTGCTCACGCGTCCTGCATAAACCAGGCGGACATAGCTTGCGGTAAGCCGGCGTGAAGCCAGACGATCGAAGTATGCAGATTTCTGGTTGTTGTCCGAAATCGAAGAAATGGCTGCACTCAGAGCCGAATGCGTTATTGTGGAGATTCCTAAAGAGGAATTTCCAAAAGAATCTAAGCCAACCAACACGCAGTAGGTTTATGCTCTGAAATCTTATCACCAGGACTTCGTGATTCGTTTTGAGTCTCGGATAGTAGCGCTCGGAAACTATCAGAAACCTGGGATCGATTTTCGCGAGACCTTTGCGCCCGTGGCTCGGATGTCATCGTTTCGACTGCTGCTGGCCTTGGCTGCAGTGCTGCATCTACAGGTCAATGGGGGTTATATCAACAGAGCATATCTAAATGCGACACTTAGTATTCGACAGTACTTGAAGTCTATTGATGGCTACCGATGCCAGATAAGTGGACACTTGTACGCCGTTGTGAAGGCTCTGTACGGGTTAAGACAGTCTGGTCGAGAGTAGAATTCGGAGTTGAACATGTGGCTATTGAGCCATGAGTACCTGCGCTCGATGCCAAAACCATGCCTGTACTATCGGTTTAAAGGAGGGACTGTCATGCTACTGCTCATCTATGTGGATGATATCCTTGTTGCCACGAACGATGAAGCAAGCAAAGGTTCACTGTTCAAAGAGCTGGATGATGCGTACCGAATTAAAGACCAAGGCCTACTGAACCAATACTTGGGCGTTGAGGTAGTGCAAACCTCGGTCCATACCACTATTTGTCAGAACAAGTATGCTAATGAGATTTTGGCTGAGGTTGGCTATGGTAGAGCTCACGCGGTGGGGAATCCGATGGAAGTAAATGCTAGATTGGCCCCCTGCCTGAAAATCAAGATAGTGATACAAGTTTTCCATATCGCAAGGCAGTTGGGATGCTCATGTATTTGGCTACCAGCGGACCTGGCTTATGCATTAGGACAGCTAAGCCGGTTCGTATCCAGTCCATCTATCAAACACGTGGGTGCTATGAAGCGTGTTCTACGCTACTTGGTTGGTACTACAAACTACGGAATCACGTACAATCGACAGAAAGATGAAACCAGTTCTGTTGTGCTCGAGGGTTTCTGGGATAGTGACTGGACTAACGACCCTGAAACCGGGAAAAATACTACTGGGTTTATTTTTACGCAAGCTAGAGGCGCGATTTCGTGGATGTCGCGACGGCAGAGCATTGTTGCTCTTTCTACTGCTGAGGCTGAATATGTTGCCTCTTGTGAGGCCACAATGGAAGCAGTAGCTGAAGGCAACATACTGCAGAAGATCATTTTAAAGCAAGTGATTGAACTACGTATTGGTATTGATAGCCAAGCTGCACTGATCATGGCTGTGAAACCCAGCTACAGTCGCCGTATCAGACACATTGAGCTAGGGTGGCACTACGTGCGTGAACAAATCGACAAGGAGTGGTTAAGTTATACAAAGTGAAGGGAACAGACAACCCGGCAGATACCCTCACCAAGCCGCTTGACAAAACTCGGCTCCACCACCTACTGAGATTGACAGGTGTCGGTATCAGCGTCGATGATGCGGAGCATTGTCAAAGCCATGCTTCGAGGTAGGCATGTTGAAGTGTAAGTCTGCGGCGCCTGTAGTTGAACAATGGAGCAGGTATCAGACCGTTGTATGCGAGACGACGAGAATCAGAAGGACAGGGCGAGAAACTGCCAAGGTAAAAGTCAATCAATCTTTTTCTTTGTTGTTTGCTGAGAGCGTGTCGTCTTGGAGTGAGTGCGATTCACAGCGTAAGCTACTGCTGCGGCGACGTGCAACTTCTAAAACTGTTATTGAAGTCTTCTACAAATGAATATTGCTTCACTAACCGCTGGATTTGACTTAAGGCTGCCAGGAGAGCTGAGAGCAAGAAAGCCAATACCTTCCGCAGCAAGCAACTTATCGGGTGTGCTCACGCTACCAGTAGAAATTAGGTAAGCAGCTTTTTGAGTCATTGGCTGCTACTAAAAGTGTGCGTTAATCTCTTGTAAAATTGCTGTTGTTTCATTAATGTAATGTAGTGATTTCTCCAGAGTTGCGTATAATCGCCCGTCGACAAAGACGCGACACCGCCCAAGATGTTCAAGCGACGAACCCTCGGTCATGTGATGTACAGTGACTCCAAGGTGCAAGAGACTTGACGCTGTCAGTACCGAGCTCTCAACGGATATTGGATTCGGTTTATTTGTCACTGAATCCAGGCTGTCCTTATTATTAAAAATGGACTGGCCGGATTCGCATTCAGCGGCCAAGAACTGGCCATCTACGGTACGAACCCTCGGTGGCGGTTGGGATGAGTTCGCGGAAGACTCAGCGACCCTTTGAAGGCACGTTTACCGTCTGGGACAGGGCGCGAGCCGTTAAAGATACTCATGCGACGATGCAGACAACGCTTGGCGTGCAAGAAGATCCATGACGGATCATTGTTCACTTGATATTTGTAAACTTTATTAGGAGTTCTTATTAGGAATAGACCCGAAAGGATAAACATAAATACAGAACAGAAATTCCACTCAAGCACACAGAGCGACGTCCGGCTTCAAGGTAAGCGTCTGGTCAAGCACGTTTGAGTGTGTTATGCCTGTCGGTGAGCTCGAAGCTCTGTAGCGAGGGTTCATCTGGCAAATGTGATGATGACTATCTAGTGGAATATGATTGTGCTAATTCATATAGAGAAATCGTTTATAACTGGACTGGTTGGTGGAGAGTAACTCCCCTCCAGAACACCAGACTCTATAATTCATCACTTCTTCTTTTATTAAGTCCAACACAAGCGTCTTCTCCTTTTACCAAGTCCAACACAAGTGTCTTTTCCTTTTACCAAGTCCAACACAAGTGTCTTTTCCTTTTACTAAGTCCAACACAAGCGTCTTCTCCTTCTACACTCAAGACTTCCTCTCCACTATGGCCGCCTAGACCACTCTACTTTTTTCCTCACTCCATTCTGCGCTGCCCTAACAACTCTGCGCAAATTATCCCTCCAACAGGTTATAAGCCCAACGCTCAACGCAAAGCGCCACCTATCTCAACAGGTTAAGACCCCAACGTTTCGCCAGAGGACAGATGACGGATAGGAGGCGAGCTGGACGCGGCAAGCCAACAGGTCATAAGCCCGACGTTTCCTACCAATAAGGGCGGCTCAAACGCAGAGCGCCACCTGACTTAACAGGGCATGAACTTGACGCCGACAAGAGGACGCACGGGAGTCTACCATGTGTCAGCAAGGCCATGCTGCCCTCTACGCCAGCTAACGTGCTGCGCACGGTAAGCAGGACGTCTGCCACGCGATATTGAGCTAGGGAAAATCTCCCTAGACTTCAAACCATACGCACTGCGTATTGATCCCGCTATAAGCGGCGCGTTTGGGTTGTAATTGCGCCCACGATGATACGCACACGCATTGGCCTGCTATAAGCGGAGCACATGGGCAAAAGGGTCGCCCATGCATTGGCCCGCTATAAGCAGACCATACGGGGCAGTAATATCGCCCACTATAATACGCACTGCGTAACGAGCTTGCTATAAGCAGAGCATACGGGCTGTAATATCGCACACGATAATGTTGGACTTATCAGATTACTATCTCCACTACTACTACAAACAATAAAGGCAGTATACTACCATTGTAGTGTTAAGAAAGCAAGCCACCGTGCCTCTGCATATTCAGGCTACATGTAAGTGTCATTTATCGTAGTAATTGTATGATAAAACAATCAAAAGTTTTGATTCAAAAATTAAAGAAGAGAATCCAAAGTAGGCAAGCCAACGAGCCACTGCCATCGACGTTGCTACATATTTTTTCACAAAAAACATAAGTAAGAGAAATCAAAGTCAAGGCAAGCCACTGAGCCGCTGCCACTACCGACAATCCTAAAGAAAAAGGAATAAAGAGTGAAAACACACTACACACACGAAAACGTCAAGTTGACAATGCAAGCACAAATTGCCCAATTCAACCAAGTAAAAAAAAACTGTGTTGACTCTGAGTTAAACAACCTCAAGAAACGGGGAGGCCTTAATCTGAAAAGATAAGCCAGATAAAAATGAGGAACTGGAAAATAACTTAGTCAAGGTAAAAATGAAAGGCAAGCACAAAAATGTATAAGCCTCTGCCGTAAAATGTATCGAATGGCATACTACCAAGCTTTTGTCGGACATTCAGCTTCCTGAACAGTAAAGATATGCTAACAATGCCTCTATTTACGCTTACCGAGCAATAACACTTTTTTGCATGAGCAATGGCTCTGTTAATTGACTAAATAGTGTGCATGCTTCTCACTAAAGAACTATAAGAAAATCCGGAATGCAATCCGAAGAGCCACTAAATAAAAAATGTCCCAACGATGTGAGCTAGGTAAAATGTGAGTGAAGTGTGTTCCTACTGAGAATATTGCTTTGATGCAAGCATTGTTACCTAGCTGCTCAAAACATATTTATGCTACATTCACAAAAGAAATGATAATGAACAAAATCAAACATGCAATTTGCATGATGCAAATACAAAATTGCAAATTTCACAAAGGCTGCCTAGCTTGTACGACAAAAAAAAACGTTGAGAGAGAAATACTTAATGAAATGTATGAAATGACCGTCGGAGCGCTACTGTCGATTTGCACTCCAGTGTTGAATACTGTCATAATTGATAAAACTGAATTTAAGATCATACTTAGAAATACGTAGGTTAAAAGTCGCATTACTTAATGAGGAAAGTGGAAACTGGGAGGCATCAATGCCAAAAACTATTCATGCATTCGCCAGACTTTAACATATATTGTCACTGGCAAAAGTTTCAAACATTTCCAGCATAACAGTACCAAAAGAATGAAAACAAAATATATTCAGCACTTTATGACTACAAGACAAGCCTACAAAAGCCTCTGTCTACAGAAAGCAAACTATAGTTTTACTGTATCAATTTCATCTACAATCAGTTCGATAGTTGCAAATCTATCGCTAGCGCTTGCAAAGTAAAAATAAAATTATAAACTTCCAAACGAGAAACAACTCGATGAGCCTCTAGGGAGAAAAATAACCCCAACGACGAGAGCCTGCGCACACTACTGCAAATATGATGCGTACGCTACCGATGACACTGTTTGATGTTATTTATGCTTTTAAAAGCTGTAGCCTCTCTTCAAAAATATTTGAAAACTATAAGCTCTCAATAACAATAGTCAGAACAAATTGAAAATGACTGCAACACCTATATCAACCATTTCATGAAATTGGGAGGCAATTCTATAAGACCTCAGCAACGAAAAGAAAAACAAAAACGAAACCACACATTGTGAAGAAATATCCACATATGAGAGAGCAAAACAATGGCAGTTTAAGAAATGAACAAAGCTAAACGCTTACACAATATATATAAAGATAAATTCGGTGAACAGGTGTATCCTCAAAGATTTCCTGAGTAGCCAACAACAGAGCAAACAGGTTTTGATCCTTAAAATTAAAGGTTTTCCTGAGGTAGCTTCTACGAATTCGTAAAACTAAAACGATAACAGCAACAATTCAGCGAACAGGTTTTGATCCTTAAAATTAAAAGGTTTCCCTGAAGTAGCTTCTACAAATTCGTATAACTAAAACGATAACAACAACAGAGCGAACAGGTTTTGATCCTTAAAATTAAAGGTTTTCCTGAGGTAGCTTCTACAAATTCGTATAACTAAACGATAATAACAACAATCACTACGGTGAACAGGTTTAATCCTCTAAGGTTTTCCTGAGTAGCCAAAATAGCAACGAAAACAAGAAATCAGCACAGTCCCTGCCAAAGCAAAACGGCACAAGATGACAAATCTGACAATGAAAGTCAAAGGAAAAAGATCATCAATATCAAAACAAGATCTACTTCTTGTAAATGCTCATGTACGAACAGGGCTGTTATAAACAGCCACCTGTGGTACATTAAATACTATCCGACGGATAGAGCATCATACAGATTCCTCGATGTGGGAGGCTGTTGAAGTAAGCATCTCCGATGTGATGATGACTATCTGATGGAATATAATTGTGCTATTTCATATAGAGAAATCGTTTATAACTGGACTGGTTGGTGGAGAGTAACTCCCCTCCAGAACACCAGACTCTATAATTCATCCCTTCTTCTTTTACCAAGTCCAACACAAGCGTCTTCTCCTTACACTCAAGACTTCCTCTCCACTATGGCCGCCTAGACCACTCTACTTTTGTCCTCACTCCATTCTGTGCTGTCCTAACAACCCTGCGCAAATCATCCCTCCAACAGTGTCTGAACGGGCGACGCTTTGAGATGGTGACGGACCACGCAGCAGTGAAGTGGTTGATGACGAGCAAGGATCTGACTGGGAGGCTGCACCGTTGGGCTTCAAGAGTACAACCTCGAAGTGGTGTATCGGCCAGGTTCGAGCAACGTAGTGGCTGACGTTCTGTCGAGAGCGCCAGTGAGGTACGGCACCACCAGCTAACGCAGTGGCGACGGTGAGCACGGTGGCGAGGGCGTGGTTTGGGCACGCCATCGGTGGCTGAGCGCGGTGGCAGTGGTCAGGCGACAGAAGGGCGTGGTGGTGCAGAGCAGCCGACGGCCGGCAACGAAGGCGGGTGACGGACACAGAGATTAAGACGGATCAAGCGGGTGACAAGACAGTCAAGAAGCTGAAGGAGAAGGGCTGGTACGACAGACAGAAGATCGCGACGAAGGACGGGATAGTGTACATTGAGCTGGCAGGTGTCGGAAGCCGCGTGGTGCTTCCTACGACCCTGTGGGCGAGGGTCGTGCGGGAGAGTCACGGCTCGGTGTATCCGTGTCATCTACGTACGCCGTAAACGTACGCGAGGATAGCAGCCACTTACTGGTGGCCCGACATGGGTCGTACGTGCGCAAGTTGGTACAGACCTGCCGAGACTGTGGATCGAGAAAATCTAAAGCGAGAGAAGTTGTACCGCCACTAAGGCGTCAAGGCGTCGGGACCCGACTCGGGTGCGATGGGCGCTTGGCGTGGCAATGGTTGACGTGATAGCAGCGGTGGGCTATGCGACACGGTACGCGGTGGTGGAGGGAGTGTCGCACCATACGGCCAACGACGTGGCCAAGTTTATCATGGAGAAGCTAGTGCTCGTGCACTAGCCCATGTGGGAAATTGCAATGGGTGGAGCACTCGAACTGAACTGACGGATCGTCGGGGAGCTGGTGAAGTCGCTGCAGGCGCGGCAGCTGACACCGGTACCGTACCGACCGGCCTTACTTGGACTGGTCGAGCGTTTCCACAGACCTTAGAAGGATATGGCTGCAATCTACGTATCGGAGAGGCAAGATGACTGGGACCGGTGGCTGCCTTGTGCAGCGTATGCATACAATGAAGCACGGCACGCAGGTACGGGGCTTAGCTTTAATGAATTGATGATGAGATGTTGTCTGAGGACGCCGAGTGAGATGTTAAGGACCAGAGGGGTCACGCAGACGGGGCCCTTCGCGGGGTACCACCGACAACTGGTAAGCAACATGGAGAAGGCAACGCGGGCGGCTCGTGATTCAATTGGAGAGGATAACTACGGCGTGAGCGATACGACAACAAACGCAGTCGACAGGTCACAGCATTCGAGGTAGGCGTTCTTGTATGGGTGCTGAACCAAGGTATCACGAAGCTGGCACATCGGTGGGTCGGACCAGCCAAGATTGCGCAGAGCGTGGGATTCAACAATTGGGAGGTTGTCCGCGAGGACAACGGCGAACGGATGATTGTGCATTGCAGCGTTTTAGTGTCGAGTCGATGCTCGAGCGCCTCGTTAGATGCGGTAGCGGACGGTATTGTGGCCGGTATCGCTGGGGAGGATGGACGATCAGAACAGCGATACGGCAGCGTCACGGGGACTGACTCCAGTAGCAGACGCGGTCGACGGAGAAGGAGAGACGGGGCTAAGCGGATCAGGAATAGCAGCGGCGGATAAGCACACCGTGGAGGCACCCAGGGCGAGTAAAGTCGTGGTGCCGCAACAGTCAGTGTGTAAAGAGAAACGCGGGCGACAAGTGCGACAGGGCGAGTGCATCGGCACTGGCGACGAGAAAACACAGCAACAGGGCCATGCGATGGCGAGCAAGGAGGGCGATCTGCGAAGCGGCAGGCTCTGCGTGGCGAGCCGACGCCCACACCCCAAGAGACACTGGATACAGACGCAGGTGGTGGGGTACACGACGGTAACGAAGCCGCCGTATGCGAAAGGGGTTCTGGTGGGGAAGAGCAGCAGCGGCGACGGCGCGTCGACGACGAGGGCCAAGGCACGGAAAGAGGAAAACGACAGAGGAGCGACACGAGTGAAAACAACGAGGTCTGCATCACGATGGGTGCCAGTGCGAGTGAAGCAGGTGCGGAGGTCGGGATTTTACGAGACAGGGGGCGGACGAGTCGACCGGAGCCGATGCCAGCACTCCTGCAAGTGGCGACGGCTGGCTGCATAATTGAGCGAGCAAGACGACGAATACGCAATCGGGCGGGGCACTACACGCTCGATCACCAGATTGAGTATGGCACGCAACCGGGACGGCCGGGTCGATAGAGATGGGTTTCGCACAAAGCGTTCGAGGAGTTGGACGACGCCAGCAAGATCGAGGACAATCTTGGCGCTGGGGATGGCGTGTAGTAGGGTGACCTACGACAGGGACTTGACGAACTCGAGCGGGCAGTCGGTCGAGGAAATTGACCTGACGGCCGAGGATGGCGTGGACGACACGGGCGAGTTCGGTGACGTATGAGTGTTGTGGATGCAGTGCGGTGGCGGGGGCGAGCCAGCAGGCTGGCTCCACCGAGGACATGAGTAGCAGTTGAAGTTGAGCGACGTTCGAAGATCGAAAGGAGGGCGGACGTGCACGACAATCGAGCAAGGACAGAAGGCGATGAGGCGAGGCGACATCAGTAGGGTAGTAAAGAGCCCTCTCAGTAGAAGTAAGTTGGTGATGGTGGGCTTCGTAGGGAAGATACCGAGCGTGTGGCTGGTCTCGACCCTCAGTTGAGATTGCTCCCGATTGGAAGACGAATAAAGGAGAGTGGCGCCAAAGCACGGGTTCTTAAAGGCAAAAGAAGGTGAGGCAGAGTAGTGCCGCAAAGTCGAGGGCGGAAGGGCCAGTAGGGTGGCGAGGGCATGGAGAGAGACCATGGGAGTCGTAGCTGTTGGCCGAGGGGGCTGAGCTCGAATACGGCTTGTCATACAGAGCTCACGCCCAGTGCATGTTGTATGAAATACGGGTTCACTTTGCGGGACACAGCCCACAGACCCTTCCAGGGGGTGCCGATAATGTGTCCTCCTTGCTGTCCCAATCCGCTTGGGTGGCTGATCCTATAGTGGTGACGTAGGGTTCGTCACGGGGGGATTGTTCTCCATGTGTCGATCGCTTCTAAGAGTAGGAGCCATTTAAATGTAAATACACTTAAATGTCAACTTTAGGAAACTAATCAGGAAGTAACGTAAACACGTAAGTGCCGGGCAAAAGGCCGCGACAGGACTGCGGTGTCTGGCGAGGCTGCTCTTCTCTGCTGCTCTCTGGTGAGCGGCAGCCGTCAAAACCGCAAGTGTGGAGCAGCCTCCGCCAGAACACCGCTGTAGAA
>NW_003303731.1:1760910-1926086 GCF_000142945.1 Phytophthora infestans T30-4 | reverse complement strand
ATAACGAACACCAGCAAGTAATAGTGTACGTACTGAAGCCATCGCGAATGCTCCATAATACGACGGCTTTGGTCTTCAGCTTTTGTTTTGTATCTTGACAATTATTATTTCAAGTTACACCAGGCTTCACTAAGTACTGCCGTAAATTACGATGCGAACATGGATACCCTTCTTCAAGTTCCCATTCGTTACAGTCTGTAATTAGAAGTTTCATGTCATGTTGCCGCCATAGTCCTAGTAGTAGCGTAGTCGCAGCTCAAAGACAATAGCAGTCCACTCAGTAACAGCACTCCCACTCGATCGCCCTCGTATTCATCAATGTCGCTCAGGTACAGCCTCCGCATTAACAGCAGTAGTCAACGCAGTAGCAGTAGTCGTAGTTGTAGCCATGTCCTCGGATACGTTGTCGTCGCTCGACACAATAGGTAAGACTTTCATAGCCTTGCGAAAGTGTGTGAACTTCACCACGGCAAGTGCCTTTGTCATTATATCGGCCACCATATCATCAGCTCCGATGTGTTGGGTTGTAAGTTGCTTCAACTCCACATGGCGTCTGATCATGTGGTACTTGTTATCGATATGTTTCGATTTCGAATGTTTGCCAGGTTTCGCAGTTAAGGCAATGGCTCCTTGATTGTCTCCCAGTAGTTGAGGTACTGGATGCTTCTAGCTCAACTCTTTGCATAGGCCAGCAAGCCACAATAAGTCCTTGGTCGCCTCTGCCATTGCTACGTACTCAGCTTCACAGGTACTGAGCGCGTTGATCATTTGCTTGCGAGATGCGTAGGAGATGACGTTGTCGTCCAGCATAGTGATGTAGCCACTGATACTCCGTCGATCCACAGGTCGTTCGCATAATCAGCATCAGAGTAGCCACTAACTTGCACATCAGTCTGTAGCTTCACATTCATCACTAGTCCGTAGTCACATGTAGCCTTCAGGTAACGCAGCACCCTCTTGGCTTGTGCGAAATGCATATGATCATAGCTCGCAAGATACTTGCCCAGGTGTCGGGTAGCATGATCTATGTCAGGTCTTGATGCACTAACGAGGTACTGGAGAGCACCCACCAGTTCTCTGTAGGGAAGATACTCCTTCGAAGCGGGCACGTCTGTCTTCGAGGGCGTCGTAGCTTCTGGTGTAGCGCAGCCATTACAGTTCTCCATATGAAAACGCTTCAACACCTCCAGTACGTACTGCTTCTGGCAGTACACTATTTGCCGGCGCGGCCGGTCAATCAGGATCTCGACGCCTAAGATATATTTGAATGTGCCCATCGTCGTGAGCTCGAATGTCTCTTGCAGTGAGGCAGCGATTGTGGCACACAGGTCACGTGAACCCATCAGCAGTAGATCGTCCACGTAAAACAGTCAATAGCAACTTGACTTCACCATCCTTCCTCAATGCATATAGGCCGTAGTCAGAGTCCGTCCTAGTAAACCCCATCGCAACAAGCTTCGCATGAAGCGTGCGATTCCAAACGTTCGGTGCTTGCTTTAGTCCGTACAGGCTCTTCAACAATCTGCAAATGGATCCAGGTCCATCCACCTGGAAGCCAGGAGGCTGCTCCATGAAGATAGTCTCGTCCAAGTCTCCATACAGAAAAGCCGTCTTCACGTCGAATTGCAACACCTCCCAACCTCTTTGTACAGCGTAGTAGATAGCCGCACGTATGGTTTCGAGCCGGATCACAGGTGCATAGGTCTCAGAGTAGTTAATCCCAAGCTGTTGTTTGAATCCATGGATCACTAGTCGCGCTTTGAATCGTTTGATTCGTCCACGCTCATCTCGCTTCACAGCAAAGACCCACCTACACGTTATCACCTTCACTTTCTTGGCATCTTTGCGGGGTACAAGTTTCCAGGTTTTGTGACCCTTCAACGATTATAGTTCCACCAACATTGCAGCTCTCCACTGCTGCCAGTACTTGCTTGCACGTGCTTGTTTGTACGTCGTCGGAATCTGCACATCCGTAGTCATAGCCTGCACTAGGTTTACCACGTAATCCGACAATCGAACGTTCGCCTTCTGCTTCCTTCTTGGTCGCTTTAGGCAGGGCTCTCTTGATGGAGGTTGAATCTCGAAGCCACTTGTCTCCTTCTCCATCATTGCAGGTTTCTTCTTTGTTATGCGTCTCTTGCGCTTCCTCACTTCCAAACCTTCCTCGGTTTCTTCAGCAGGATCCTGCAACACGGCTGGTGCTGCAACACCAGCAGTCTCCGCACTGTCCTTGCTCACAGGTGCGTCAACGATTGACAAACTCCCACTTGAACTTAACTCAGTTTCTGCAGGTTCGTCAGCAAGTGGTACCGCCTCAAGTGGCTTCTCCGCACTAGAGATGCCGTCACTCCAGCCTGGAAGGTACGTCTCTATGTTGGTCTTGATGCGCGCCACAGGTACAGTCTCGAGTAGAGTATGATCAACATCAAAGAATGCGTTCTCTAATAGATGCTTCATGTAGATGCCATCGGTCGTGAACTCTTCATGGAACTTCACATTCCCACTACGAGCTGTCACCACTTGAGCTGTCACCAGGTCAATGAACTTGTAGCCTAGGGTCGATTCGCTATAACCTAGTAATAAACACAGTCTTGCCCTTGCTTCCAGCTTTTCTTTCGCTTGTCTTGACTCAGGGGGAGCACGCACGTGTGCCAGACAGCCCCAAGTACGCAAATCATCCAGCATGGGCTCCGATTCGTACAGTTTCTGGTGCGGGGACACAAATCCTAAGGGCTTGGTGGGCAACCAGTTCAACGTCGTCACCACATGCAGGAAGGCTTCTCCCCACAAGGAGTTGGGCATGTGTGTAGCCATCAGCATCGCTCTGATCCTTGGTAGAACCACGCCGTTAGCACGCTCCACAATGCCGTTCTCTTGAGGAGAATAGGCGTTCGTAAACTGCTGCTCAATCCCTTGGTCGACGCAGTAGTCACTTAGTTCCTTGCTTGCAAATTCACCTCCTTGGTCAGAGTGTAGTCGTCGCACCTTCTTCTCAGGAAAGCGAGTTCGCAGCCTGTTCAGCAGGACCTTGATGTGGAACGTTGCTTCACTCTTCTTCTTGAGTAGGAGCGGCCACTTTTACCTTGTAGACTCATCGATGATAAAGAGAAACATTGTAGCTCCATCCACAGACTGTTCGTTTACAGAGCAAATGTCCATCATGAGAGTCTCCAGAGGTTCGGACTTCCGCGATGGAATCCGTTTATACGACATTATTTTCGCCTTACTGGCAGCACAAGCAACACACTCGTAGGAAGTCAGACCTTTTGCATTCATCTTAACTCCAACATCGAGTTTGTTTGCCAACACTTTCACCGTCTTCATGCTCATATGACCAAATCGTTGATGAAGCAGCTCCATGGCTTTCTTGCTGTCCATGTCCTCTTTTAGAGCCGCCATCACCATCACTCCAGTCACTCTTTCTGCACGTAGTCGGTAGATACTATCACGCATCATGAACTTGAGTGATGTGCTTGGCTTGGAGATCCAAGCAGTTTGTTGGTCCTCTGAGCATGTCAGCTTGAAGTTGCCCTTCGTTTGTAGGTAGCCCAAACTAATGATGTTCACCTTCGCGTTCGGTGTGTACACCACGTCGTCCAGGAGACGGTCCTCGAGCTGGCCAGTTGCCTGGTTAACAACACGCAATAGCACAGACCCACAAACAGAAGTGTGTTCAGTTGTGCCATTCGCAAAGTCAAGTCGACTAGCTTGGTCTTCCCTTATGGTAGTAAACAATGACAGGTCACCACAGACATTTGCCGGGGATCCTGAATCAAGTATCCACTCCACAAATTCAGACTGAGCTGGTTGCATACCTTGGTTCTGGTTCACAGCGTTGACTTGACGAGAGTTGGGTGGTCTGCTCTCACGACGGTCTTCAAATCGACGTGGAGACATGTTCCGCCCTTGGAAATTGTCACGTCGAGGTGAAGGTCCTCGTCCTCTCGAAGGATTGTCACGCCACTGCTGCTGCGGAGACGACGGTCCATAGCGACTCAGTCGATCATCGCGTTGGGGTGGCGGCTCATAGCGACTCGGTCTCTCGTTACGCCACTGCTGCTGACGCGGTGGAGATCGATGGCGCCCTGGGTTCCCTCTTGGTTCACGTCCTCGCATTGACGGAGAACGGCCTCTTCCTCTTGGTGGAGTTCGTTCTCGATTGAAGAATCGGGGTGGTGAACGACTTCGTCCTCGTCCTTGAATAGGAGGATCAAAGTGTCCAACATCTTGACTTCAGAGTCCTCTCTCGTACGCACTCTCCAAGTTAGGTCTGTAATCATTGCGCATCCCTGGTTCTTGGCGTCTGTTAAACCCGACATCAGGACCTCGACAGCTATCCCCCGGCACAGCCGAACCCCCTTGTGGTTCAGCTTGATTGCGCCATGGCTCAAGTGTAGGCCCTTTCGAGTTACTCGACAGTCCTTGCCCCAAGTAGTAGATGACTGATTCCCACGTAGGTACCAATCCAGCTGTAGACTGATTGCCCTCCCACTGAGTCTGTGCAGTACTCGATACAGTAGGTTGCATGTTTTGCAGTACAGTAGCTTGTACACCCTGTTGAACAGCAGGTTGTCCAGTAGGTTGCACTTCAGGTTGTACCGCAGATTGTATGGCTGTTTGCACAGCTACAGCTGGTGCTTGCAGTGTAGGCAGTGAGGTTGATTGTCGTTGTTGTAGTCCTTGTCCTCCAACTTGTATGTGTTAAACAGGAACTCCAACTTGCAGCTGCAGTCGCTGCGTTCCTTTCGCAGCCGACGATTGAGTGCGTTGCGTACTTGCCCGCGCCCCTTCAACAACACGACGCTCTCCTCCTTCTTCACTTTCCGCAGGAGACGTTAGTGACCATGCAGGTGATTGCGTAGCCGTAGGCGATAGGGCAGCACCATCCGTAAGGTCAATCGCATTCGCATCGCATAGTGATAGGCCAGCAAACAGTCCTTGGCCATCTTCTTCCAACGCTACCGCATCCACACGACGTACGGAGTTCACCAGCGACACGGGAGCCCTTGGTTGTCTCTCTTGCAGCTTTCTCGCGAGCTCTGGCTTCAGTTGCTGGCCAGTGAGAGCCGTACACTCGGCATACCAATGTCCCTATCCTTGACAGCTCGCGCAGTTTGTGCGCTGCTTCTTGTCTGCAACGCCCTTGGATCGCTTGCGCTGTTGCTTGTTGCGCTTGCGTCCTCGGGCTTGACCTTGTCCTTGGTCCGTTCCGACATGAGCAACTTGCATTGAATGCACGACCGGTTGTCTGGTCTGTGCACGCAGCTGGTCACGCTGGTTCAGCAGCGCGTAGTCGTTGTAAAGCTTCAGCAAGTATAAGTGTCTTACGATCATGGTTGTTAAGCCAATCGCCGTGTTCACGGGCGAGATCTTTAAACGCTTCCACGCTGTTCGACAGTAGTAGGCTTGCATGTTGCCACTCAGCAAACTCACCATTAGCTTGATGTAGAAGTGTCACCTTCTTCGCAATGTCGTCAGCATACTGCGATACCGACTCGTTTGGCTTGAGCCGGCGCGTCACTAGCTCTTGCAGTAGGTAATCAGGATTAATGCCATCTCCAGCCTCAAAGTGCTGCGTAATCGCATCGTAGAGCATAGCGGCGGCGTCCATGTTGTCGTGGATGTCGTCGATCTTGAACGTCGTACGTAGGTCAACAGACAGCGACAACGCAAGTGCTGAGAACGCCTTGTTCTTGCGCGACTTGTACCACACGCGATATTTGTCACGACGCATACCTTCTACTGC
The DNA here is from genome assembly GCF_000142945.1 of Phytophthora infestans T30-4. NCBI lineage: Eukaryota > Oomycota > Peronosporomycetes > Peronosporales > Peronosporaceae > Phytophthora > Phytophthora infestans. The sequence continues at coordinate 1,920,340 of NW_003303731.1, read as the reverse complement.
ATCGTAGCGCTCAGGGCCATAGGTGATGTCTCCCAGCATCTTCGGCTCGAAGTGCAACGGCACCTCGCTCTTCCAGGCTTTGTAGTCGCCCTTCAGATGGAGCTTGGGCAGCTTGATCGGAGGCGAGTTGATGAGACCCTTGGTGTACTCAGCCAGCTCGCCGTCGTTGTAGCGGCCAGTAGGGTTCATGTTGTCTAGAGAGCGCCACGGATCGTCAGGGTCTCGGTCGCCGTTTTGTTGGTTTAGCGGCGACCGGGGAGGATTGTCAACTGGCACGGATTCTTCCGTGTTCGTCGACGAAAGTTTATGCATACTTTCGAGTAACATTTGGAATAACGGGCGGCCACCCGGGATTCCAGCCAATGAACGAATTAGTCGTTCTGCATCACTGTGCGACAGTGTTGCGTCATTGTTCAAGCTTGAATTTCCTGCCAATGGGGTTGAAGCTTGATCTTGATTGGTCGAAATTCCAGAACTTGTGTCTGGAACGCCAGCAGCCACGTCAGTCGCAGACTGCGCCCTGATTGGGCTCATAACCAGTGGTAACGTAGGGTTCGTCACGGGGGGATTGTTCTCCATGTGTCGATCGCTTCTAAGAGTAGGAGCCATTTAAATGTAAATACACTTAAATGTCAACTTTAGGAAACTAATCAGGAAGTAACGTAAACACGTAAGTGCCGGGCAAAAGGCCGCGACAGGACTGCGGTGTCTGGCGAGGCTGCTCTTCTCTGCTGCTCTCTGATGAGCGGCAGGCGTCAAAACGCAAAGTGTTGAGCAGCCTCCGCCAGAACACCGCTGTACCGCAAAAGTAGATTAGTATACAAATAGCAAATAAGTCAATACTAAACTCTAGATAAATGCACTCTCGTTTGAGTACACCATCTTGGCAGCGCACAGCCAACGATGTCCTTGTGCATACAGTCCTTGGTATAGTCCTTCGCCATTGCACGCATGTGTACTCAGTGTAGCCGGTTGTAGTGCAGCCGCAAGCTGCACTGCCAGGCGCATGAGTGTCCTTGGGATGTGTCTTTGCAGACACTGGCAGTGGACGGTGGCTCGTAGATGGGGGCACCGGACACTGGCAGACTGCAATGCACTGGCGCTCGACACGCAGGTAAGTTTTATAGCTCACACCTACGGCCAGTAGCTGTCTGGTAGACTCTCCGTACCGCCTCCGGGGCTTCGCACCACCTAGGTGTTGACGCTGCCACAAAGGGTGTCAGCTGCCCTGGGCGAGAAAGAAGATTAATCCTCGCATGGGACATAACTACAAGTACTTCAGGCACAATTAAAGGTTGCTATTAATACGGTATTTCTACCGGTATCCTGTCAAAATTACATGTACATGTACTTTGTCAGATGGTTCACGTCCGCTATTAATACGCCAGCTGCTCGCATAGAGCTCGCCGGCAAAACGAAGGATATTTACCTCAACGAAGCAGCTCAGACTCCACAACGAACGCACACTCTCCCATTGGCTAAAATACGTCCGTTTCAAAAGTTGTTTTTAGGAAGATAGGAGTACGTAGCTACACGAATTCGCGCTGGAGAAGTAAGATGCCGATTGACTTATTGGGAGAGTATGGCTACAGCGATATTTCCCTTCACATTGCTTTCGCAAATGCTGATATTGCTGGGAAATTTATCAATGACTCTGCACTGAATACAAACAAGTCTGTACGGCTCGAGAACAACCAAAACTTGAAGGGGTACTTGAAGCAATGGTGAGCCAGACTCTAATGAACGCCACTCAAATGCTGCTCCGCGAGGACGAGGCCAGCGTTGTATTAGACTTGATCATTGAAGAGCCCACGTTGGTCCTCCCATTGAGCTCGGAAGGTGCTCCTCATGTTAAAGTCACTGCAGATATGCTGCGGCTTGCCCACTTTCCATCCAGTGTAAACGTATTTCCGATTCACAAGGTACGACACAACTGCGTATAAGTCCAGCACATTCATAATTAACCTCAGCGCAGAATTTAATGCAATCACTACTACGGACTCTGTCTTGACTGATGCGGTAGACCCACGAAGAATCGTCGCCTTGATGGTGCAGCGCAGGAGCAGCACACCCCATATTCCCAGCTCATAGCACTCCCAACACACTAGACTAGGTCGACTCGCCGCACTGCACGCGACTCCAGTCCGGATGCGCCAGGACACAGCGTCAGATCTTCACGAGCTCCAGCAGCACGTCCGGGCTCCAGTTGCGGCCGCTATCGGGCAGCAAGTCCTCTCCATTGACCTTCACGTCCTGCAGGTCCGTCATGGGCGGCGGCAGGACTTCTGTTCCGAAAAGGGCTGCTGCAGCTGCAACGATGCATGCTGGAACGCGTCGACAAGGTCATGTGTACGGTGGTCGGCCTTTTTGTAAATGGCAAGCAGATGAAACGGACGTATTTTAGCCAATGGGAGAGTGTGCGTTCGTTGTGGAGTTCGTTGTGGAGTCTGGAGGTAAATATCCCACCGTGATGAGGGCAAAATTCTCTTCGTTGATGGGACTGCAGTGACTGGGCCGCATTTCTTCACATCGAAATTGGTGAGGATAGTGAAATGCGACTTGTGACTTTGGTCACGGCGCTAGTAGCGCTCGCGACACCGTCGCAAGCGCTGGAAGTCAGCGTTTGCGGCGACGCCACGTACGACCTGCCAGAGGACCGAGGAGTCATCTGCGCGTCGGCGGACCCCGTCCCTCAAGGCACGTCCTGCCCGCTAAAAGGCGACAAAGCGAGCGTCGATTGTTTCGAAAATCTACCATCATACGACAGTGGTGCCTGTGTGGCGCCCGAAGACGCGGTGTGTGCACTAGTGAACGGCAAGACATGGGGCTGCGTACTTCCATCGGTAGGATGTGGTGGCCAAGCACTTACAACGGCTGCTCCAGCTTCTCCAGTCAATCAGTGTGAAACCTGGGACTATGACGAAGAGGAAGAGGAAGCTTCAGCTTCAAGCATTGATGCTGAGTCGTTCTTCGATGGAAATGAGGACTACGATGACAGCTGGTTCGTGGAGGTGACTAAAGTGACGGTGGTGTTTGCGTGTGGAACCGAAAATCCCACGGCTGCACCGACGTCAGAGCCCACTCCAGCGCCCACATCGGTCTCGGATCCAACGCCTGCTCCAAGCTCGGATTCGACCAACGAATCGGCATCGGAACTAGCACCAGAAACGACCTCAGTAACTGAAGGCGCGTCGTCATCCGATTCTACAGGAATGCAAATACAAGACTCCGGAGATGCTTCGATGTCCAATGCCACGCCAGACGGGGCGGGCTCATCGTCGAGCACTACAGAACTCAACATCACACCAGCCCCGACTTCATCCAAGACTGATGAGTTTTCACCTTCATTCAACGAGGATGGCTCGGCATCGCATACTGCAGATCCTACAGAATTTGAGCTAACCACAGACACCACGAATCATTCAGCCTTCGAATCCACGCCAGCCCCATCGAGCAGCGCAACGTCGGACGCAACAGATTCGTCAGAATGGGAGCCAACTCCGGCACCGACATCAGAGGACGAGTCGGGGTCCGATCCAATGGACACCACGGGGAGTTCGACACCGGGTTCAGTAGCGTCAATTCCAGGGCCATCACCAGCTCCAACCTCAGGAACTACGGAGGGGTCAACAACTGGGAGTTCGGATGCACCTACGCCTGCAGTCACTCCAGCAGCAACGAAGTCCGAAGCAAATCAGGGCACAGTAGACACTCAATACTCAATGGCAAACGAAGTTACAGACGACAGTACAGCAACAAAGCAGTCGGCGGGATTCACCGATGTCCAGTTACTATCAGAGCCGTCGAACTTCATAGGAACGCTGAAGCCTGCAGCCATACCCGATACGCCAAAATTATACGACAAACCTTCAAGATAAAGCCAAAGTGACGAGAAGAAAACAAAGTACCGTGGCTTCTTTGCGGTTGCAACGCGTAATACAGTAGATCGATAGTGAGAAATTTTGACAGAGCCTAGGAGTTCATTTAATATAAACAGCTATTTTTCCCCTGTTTTTTTTTTCTTGATGGTGTTAGCACACGCCTTCATGTTTGATATCGAGATGGCTTGCCGGGTCGTTGCAAGCCTGGATCGCGAGCGCACACCGATTGGGGTATGTAGTGCCATCAGTTCCGCACACAGGGACGTACTCAAATGTGCAAAACATGACGTTGCAGTCAAACTTGGTCGTAAAGGCATGCGAGAAGAACGCGGTTGCCAGTAGAAAACGAACCTGAAAAACTGCATCAGGGCTCAGAGAAAATATCAAAATGGTTTTGTGCCATTGCAAAAAATAGAACGTTTCGCCATTTTATGCTCTGAGTCAGAGCCTCTGATCTGCTTTTCTAGCTTTTTCATTGCCGTTCAGAAAATATCAGCAAAAATAGAGCGCTTCGCCATTTTATGTTCTGATCTACTTTTTTAGCTTTTTCATTGCCTTATTCTAAATTTTGGCAGCCCATTCCCGGCCACCAGACGTCCACTACTGTGTGGGCCACCGTGTTTTTTTAACGAAACGGTGTAGCAGATCTTTTCGCCAGCACTGACTGCGACCTGCCAAGCTATGGAAGGACTCCCGTCTCGGCGACGCACTATGACGCGAACCACTCTAACGATTGTATTCTGCATCGCTCTGCTACTAGCTGGGGGAGGATTTGCAAGAGCCATAGAATTGAAGGGGACCCATTGCCCAGGCCAAGGCAACCAGTGCTCGCAAAATGGCGTATGTGCGATCAACCGACAGGGAGAGCACGTGTGCAATTGCCAGTGGGGGTACAGCTCGCCTGACTGCTCCATAAGTGCGTGAGCAGCTCACCCTTCGTTCTAATAATGGCGGTGTGCTTCACCACTAACACTGTGTTGCACTACTTGTGATGCAGGGTTGTGTCCGCATGGAGCCAACCCGACGTCGTCCCAACAGGAGAATAAGAAGATTCGCTTGCGGATCGCATCGACCGGCGGTGCCTTAATCGTGGGTGGGGCATTGGCGCTAACATTCCAGGCGCACACGGTTGAGTTCGAGTTGCCGCTCGACCAGGTGACGAGCGAAGTTTGCACAAGTATTTTCCGGCGTTTCCAAAACCTGGGAGAGTTGGTAGGTAATTTTTTGGCCGTCCCAGAGTACACCCCTCTTCACAATGAGAATCAACACTAACTTCAACTATCCTCAGACGTGCGAACAAGGAGCTTTTGATGGATCTTCGTCGGCCACATTTGACATCACGCTTCGCACATTTCCCACGTTTCCAATCATGAACAATCTATACTATCATTACGGCAACCCTCCAGTGTCAGAGTTCTGGTGTGACACAACCAATGTCCAGCTTTCATCCTCGTCGGGGTCAGTACAGTGTGTGTTTGAAAGCATCATCGATGCCAACGTGAATTCCTATGAAGAGTGCAGTGGGCACGGCGACTGTAACACTGAAACGGGAGTTTGTGCTTGCCATGAGGGGTATTACGGTGATCACTGTGGAGATAACAAGGATGACGAAGATGTTCTGGTTGCACCGGCGCTGGGTCCACTCTTCAAGGGAAATGTTCTGCGTTTATCAGCGACGCGAGCTTTGTCCTCCGAATTCCACCTTGTCCGCGCGGAAGCAGGAGGCGGACAAGCTGTTTTTACCATGAATGGACGTGGTGATACTACTTGGCATCACGGATCATTGCAACTTCGAGGAGGCGGGTTGTACATGAGCGGTGGTATATTTCAACTACAAAAAGACAGCACCTTCGAGATGAAAGACGGGCGTGCGCGCCTTCAAGATACATCGCTACATTTGCAGCTGCAAACGGCCACCGAAACCTTTGTCAGCGGTGCTGCTTTGCTCAATGTTGAACGACTTTCTGCAGCCTCGACGTCCAAATTGTCAACACTCCCAGACTACATGCGCATTTCGCAGCCCAAAGGTCCCATTCTGCGGGTTAGTGGCGCAGGACAGACCGTCATCCACAGTGGCGGGCTAGAAATTCTTAAAGGTGGTCTGAGACTCGAGCGCGGTGGTATCCAGGTGCTTTCGGACGGGATCAAAGTGATGAGCGGAGGACTTGACGTCCAAAGCGGCAACTTAGCTGTGCGCTCTGGAACTTTAAGTCTGAAAAATGGCCAGACAACGCTTACTGCACCTGCTGGTCCGGTACTATTGCTACAGCGTGACAGCAGTGATGGCATGTCTTCAAGTCCGCTAATCGAGGTTAGAGGTAGCAGAAGCAGCGAAAGTAAGGTTTTTGAAGTGCTTGATTCGGGTTCGACGGTAGTGCACGGTGGTGGAGTGCATGTTCTTGCTGGTGGTGTTACAATCGCATCCGGAGGCCAAACGATCACGTCAGGTGGCCTACGTGTGGAGTCTGGCGGAATCCAGATCGAGTCTGGAAGCCTCACAACGCGAGATGGTTTCTCAATCGAAGATGGTGGGCTATCCGTCAAAACTGAGCAAGTGAACGGTAAAGCACTTCATGTGACGTCGACCAACGCCAACTTTGCAGGTGCGTTGCTGAGCTTTGACCTCACTCGTCATCGTCGCGATACACCGCCGTTCCGTATTCTTGAGGCATTAAAACCTACCGATCCTAATAGCCACACGACCCAGCCAGAGAGCGTGTTCTCCGTGGACTCACTAGGCAACTTGGAGACGCACGGAGACGTCATTACAACAGACGGGGGGCGGATTATTACAAACGGAGCTCTGGTGGCTCAGGCACAGGCAGTCTTTTCGAGTATTCAACTTCGCGCCTCCAATGAACTCGTCATCCCAAGCACCAACAGCTATGTTCAGATCACCAACGATGGAGTCGCTTCTCCAAACAGAGCGAGTATCGATCGTGAACATGCCTACGCTGGTCAATTGCTTGTCATCCAGAACGACGACGAACAACCGTTAGGTGGCGAACTGAACGTAGCAGCCGGTGCTGCAGCCATTTTCGTGTTTGACGGCGGCGTGTGGCGTCCACTGACTGCGGCAGCTTTTGACACGTCGTCACTCACAGGCGTTAAGACTTTTGAAGCTGCAAACGATCTCAACTTGGGCGAAATCACGCTGTCGGTGCAGTCTGTTCAAGTGGCTGGACAACGTGCTGGCTTTGTGGCTGTGTACGGCAAAAGTGGCATTTTGGAGCAGCATGACGGTCTACGCTTTGAAGCCACCACGGGGACGTTGAGTGCTGAAAAAATTGAGACCCAGCGCATGCGTGGCTCCATCGATATGCGTGAAAGCGAGCTGCGAGGCGTAGAAATCGTCGGTGGTCACATCAGCAACGTCAACATGACGGCCATCGAGATGGTGGAAGTCCAGGGTGAGCTTTTTGTCGAGGACGAGGCCTTTTTTGGGGCAAGTGTGACTGTGGATGGCCAAGTAATGGGCTCAGGAGCCTATGTGGATGCATCGGACGAGCGTTTCAAGCGCGACATTCACCAGATCACCAACGCGTCCGACGTTGTAGCTCAGTTGCGTGGTGTCGAGTATGCGTACAACTCGGCAGAATTCCCTAGCAAATTTCCGCTCGACGGCCGACGTGAATTGGGATTCATAGCTCAAGAAGTGGAGAAAGCAGCACCTCAAGTTGTGTCCACTGACGCTGACGGGTTCAAGTACGTGGCATATGCACGATTGATGCCCGTGGTGGTGGAGGCTCTCAAACGAGAGCAACAACGCGCAGACAACAGCGAGAAGCAACTCCAGCAGCTTGAGGCCAAAATGACGGATCTCAAATGTTCACTACATGCACAGCAAGAAATGTTCCAGCGGCTCGAACAGAAATTGGAAGAACGGCGCGATTCCTACATTGAGAAGAGCAATCCAGATCCACTACAGACACAACAAGAAGTGCACTAACTCCCATCAAATGCAATAATCATACCGTTGTTGCCGTTTGGCTTTCACCCAGCTCGTCTTCGTCTTGCTTCTCTACTGACTAGACTTAGTGCGGTTGCTGCTGCGGAGGCGGCGCTTGTAAATACTGACGCTCGGAGCGAATGTAAAGAACGACCCCGAGAGCGATCGTCAACACAAAGATGAGAAAGTTGTCGGACTGCAACATCTCGCGCCAGTTTGAGATCAGGTCCAGCGGAAACGAAGCCGAGCTTAAATGCAAATCCCCAGGCCACCATTTCTTCAGCAACGAAGACAGAAAAACGCTCGCTTCGGATTCTGTGCCAGCTGCTTTGTCCTGAGTGCGTGACGCAGCAGTCGACGACACCGAGGATGAAGGCGCAACCTTTGTGGAAAGCGGCGCGTTGCCTACAAGCTCATCCCACCATCTCTTCCACGACCGCAGCGACTTGTGTACACGCAACTTCCACAATGCAAGAGTCACGGGTACACTAGCGTCACTGTGAGCTATGCGTGCCTTGTCAAAGAAGCGCTTCGCCAAATAAAAGTCTTGGTCTACACCGATTCCGTGCTCATACATGAGCGCGAGGTTGAACATGGCTTGCGCATTGGAGCGCTTACTGGCGAGAGAATAATGCGCACTTGCCTTCACGAAGTCCACGGGGTGGCCGCCCTTCCCGAAGTAGTAGTAGTCCCCGATCTTCAGGTTGGCATCTACGTTGCCCTGCTGCGCTGCCAGCCTATAGAGCATGACAGCAGTCGAGGCTACCACATCCTCCTTAAGCTCCATGTCCGAAGGAGTCAGCGATAGCATGGGCGAAAACACCGACGGGGTCAGGAAATCATAGTCGAGTAAGTACGCAGCGTTGTGCTGTGCGACTTCGTAGCCTTGCTGAGCCATAACGGCATACTTCATGAAAGACGCCTCGTAGTCCTGACGTTTAAAGTCTCGGTATGCCTGAGTGAGCACGCGATCCCATTCGCCACGTTCTGCCACCATTTTGAACGACTCAACAGCATTTTTACAAGAGCGAGTTGTGCCGATACCGTGCAGACTCATCTGACCAAGCTTGTGACTAGAAACTGTGTGGCCTTGGTGAGCAGCGACCTGGAAGTACCCATGCGCTACCTCGTATTCGGGGTGCTCTGTGGCGAGGATAGCGCCCGTTGACCCACCACCTCGCATATGTAGAACCCCCAGATTGTAAAATGCCTCCATGCTGCCCTGCTTGGCTGCAGCCTTAAAAAGAGACACTGCCTGTTCTTCATCTCGTTCAATGCCTTTCCCCAGCAAATACATGTTCGCCAGTTCATTCTGTGCTGCCGTGTTCCCTTCATTCACAGCCTCCTGCAAGTACTTGAACGCCGTGGCGTTATTCTGTGGGACGCCAATGCCAAGACTGTAGATGTGTCCCAAGTGGTAAGCTCCTCCACTAGCTCCCAGGTCATAGGCTTTCTGGAAGAGTGTTGCTGCGCGTTCCACGTCTTGTGCGAGGCCACGAGCGCCGTAAAAGTACAGCGTTGCCAGGTTGAGCGTGGCGTCCGGGTCGCCCTTGTCTGCCGAGAACTGGTAGTAGTCTACAATCGCGCTGTCGCCAGGCAAATTCTTTTTGTGCTGCGTCTCCGCTACAGTCTTGAGACGACGATGTGGCAGGTCGTAGATGGCCGGATGGCTGACATTCTGTTCTCTTTTCGCAACAGCCTCATTGGCCGCCACTTCATAGTAGCGGACGGCCGACTCGCATTTCTTCGGGGCTCCAAGGCCCAGCAGGTGGTTGTGTCCGAGCGCCATAGCAGCTCCAATATCTCCGCCCAGAGCAGCGAAGTAGTAGTGTGACATGGCGGCCGCTTCGTCAAGCGGGAATCCCCAGAGTCCGTAGCTCAGAGCCACGCCCACATGGAACTGCGCTCTGGGCGCACCCAGAGCCGCTGCCTCGGCGTACAGACCCAAGGCCAGAGTGCCGTTAACGCTCGTGTCCAGAGAACTGTTCCCGTAGAAGTACATGTCGCCCAGCTGCACCAGCGCATCACGGCGTTCAGCACGCGGAACCAGTGGCGATAGTGCGGCATAGCTCAGGTCACGCACGGCCGCATTATCAGTCTGAACACGTCGCAACGCCTCAGCGAGCGGCGATGGTGGCGCGATCGCGTCTGAAAGAAGCAGCAAGAGAGTAAGAAGAAAAAATGGAGCAGTAGGTAGCAGCGAAAACAGTACCAGACGCTCGAGCCTCGGAGACATCGGAGGGCGACGCGGAGATGCAGGAGAGCGCGACCGCTAGCGTAATGGCGGCCAGAGCGCGGTAGAAGGAGCGGCACATGCCGACGAGAAAGAAGAGAAGCGATACGCAGACGTAGCTCCTCGACTTGGCGAGTTTAAGTTTCTAAAGAGCAGGCAAGCTCTCCCATCTACGTAATCATATCGTGGATGCAGGTGTATAAAATGTTTAATCTCCAGCTACTTAGCAATAACACAATCATTATGAATCTATTTCAGCAATTACATCAGGGTATGCGTTCCTACGTCTTGAACTAAAAATGGCCACGTCACTCTTCAAGTAACGTTATGCGGGGCGTCATGCCTTCACTGTCAGCTGCACCAACCGCGAGCACCAAATGCAGTTTGCTTCCTAAATAGCCACCGGTATAGGGCAGTTTTCAGGGTACCAGTGCATTAACAGTCAGTCTTTGACTCGGTGTAACTGTGGATAATCTGATTCCATTCTGATCCTGTCGAGCTAAACACGATGCGGAAGCAGCGGACGTTCCTAACCAATGCGCAGAAGCTGCAGCTTAAGGAGTTCTGGAGCGAGCACCCAGACCTACAGCTGCCGGCGGTAGTGGACTGGGTGCGCGAGCGCTTTGGGGTGTCTGTGGGTCGTGCGACGCTCTACCGCATTTACCACGCGCCAGTCGAGACTTTTGCCGGGAACGCGCAGAAAAAGAAGGGTAGACGCGTCAAGTTTCCGGAGTTGGAGAAAGACATACTGTTCTTCTATGAGGAAAACCGACGAATCGGTGACAGCAGCGGTTTGGCTCTCTCAGACGAAGCGCTATTGAGAGCCGCCGCAGAGCTACGGGCGCGGCGTGGTATCTCAGAGACGGAACTCAAGTTAAGCAACGGATGGCTGCACCGCTTCAAGGAGAGGCATGCGCTACGTATCGTTCCGCACGCGGCAGGGGAGATGGTGACAACAGAGACTACAACTGGAGTAACGGGAGAAGTCACGCAATGCGCGTCTGAAAAGCCCAAGCGGAAACCGAGAGCCGCGCCAAGAAAAAAATCGACTGGCCAATTGTGTGCTCAGATTTCACAGGCAGCGTGCGGTGTTGATCGCCTCAATGCTTCAGAGGAGACAATCGCGATCAGCATCACCGATATGGCAAGCAGCACTCAGCAGTCTTTGGCCTTTGGTGGCGATGCTTCAACTGCATTAGACAACGCAGCCGCCGAAACACTTAGTCTCCCGAATGCTGTTGTACTGCCGCTGACATATCTCTCAGCAGTTGCTGCTGACTCAGTGGCGTCTGTAGGGTTTGTAAGGTGGAAGCTGCACAGCGGAATGGCATATGAGAGCATTTTCTCTGTGGTCAACGACTCTGTCTCCACTTTACGCGACGCTCGTTACCAGATCAACGTGGAGCTTCAACACACTTGGTCGCCGCCAGATACTTCTCCAGTAATTTTCAAGGTGTGGGCTGGAGTGGAAATGCTTGGCCAGTGCGAGCATTCTGTCCGAAGTGAGGGTGGTCGATCTCTAAGTGTGCTGCAGCTGAATCGCACTCTGTCAGCACAAACGGTTATCCGGGTTGAGTACCATGCACCTGGTGTAGTTTATAATGACAGTCGACTGGTGTTGCGGCTACTCCCCTAATAAAGCCGCCGCTTATATCCAAGTTGATCCGATCTGCATTAAAATGAAGTCTTCAATAAAAAATGATGGCAATTTTAAGTACCCAGACTATAGTAGTCGTCGACGCAACACGAGACTGCTGTCAGTGAACGCGTATCCAGGCGCGAGGAACTCCACTTTCAGCACTGCTTGGGCACTGACGAGCAAGTTGGTGTCTACCCAGATACTATTGGCGACGTCGTTCTGCACGGACGTGTTGGAGTCGCAATGCCCGACAAGCCGATCACCACAATAAACCTTGAAAATGAAAGCGACTGGAGCTCCAGTCGTAGACGCAGTGTGTTTTATTTGCACACTAAGTTGGTACAATCCCGACTGCTGCAGCAGAATCCCATCCGCGATGAGAACAACCTGGTCCTGCTGCACTTCACCAACAGGTTCCCAATTGAGAAACCCAGGGGCTTGCACCGTCGTTAGTGCTCGTGCCGACAGGATTACTGGCCCCCTATCCTCGTCACTCGAAGGTGCTCCTACTACTGGTAGCAGCTCCAATTCAAATGATCTATCCTCTTGATTCTTATTTTCATCTTGTTGTCCGAGCTGCGGCGGAGTGCCTGTGAGTTGGTGTCTAATCTTGAAACGGTAAAGCCATCCATTCGAGAGCTTGAGCTCATCCTCACTAATGCCACTGGCGGCCCGACACCCTGCTGCTTGGCGCAGCAGCAGATCGTCCGACACGTCCTCTCTCCGCGCGCGTCTTTCCTCGTAGAACTCAAGTAGGCGGCGCTCGAACTCCGGAAATTTGACGCGCCGCTGCTTCTTGCGACTGAGATTCCCGGTCGTGAAAGCGCTCTCAGGAGCGTGCTGGATGCGGTAGAGCGTTGTACGCCCCAGACGCACATGGAACTGCTCACGCACCCAATCAGCCACGGCGAATTGGGGTAGGCCGGGATTGGCCACCAGGAAGGCGCGTAGCTTGGCCTTTTGCTGCAACGTCAAGTGCGTCCGTGTGTCCTTCCGCTTCCCTTCGGCCATGTTGCGCCAGGAAATGAACAAACCCAAAAGAAGTAAAACTATGCACAAGAATACAAAAGTAAATCACAATAAAAATCCTCAAAAAAAGGTTTCAGCCAATCAGCTTAGCGCTCATTCCGGCACGGCTTCCACCCACGCAATTCCTACCGAAGGGATCGAGCAGCATGTCTTTCGGACAGCCAGCGCAGGCCGGCGGGTACCTGAACCCGAACAACGACTACACTATCGGTGAGACCATTAACGATGGTATCCAGGACCTGGCCTGGAGTCCAACGAGCAACGTGCTGGTGTCGGGCAGCTGGGACAACTACGTGCGTTGCTGGGAAGTGCAGCAACAAGGGACCCAGTTCAATGCCGTTGCCAAGGCGCAGATTGCACACGAGGGTCCCGTCCTCTGCACGGCTTTCAGTGGGGTGCGTGCACAACTACAATAATTTGATCATTGCTATCGGGATCTTTAGCTTATGACCTGTCGTGTTTGTTTGGTCTACTTCTAGGATGGCAGCACAGTGTTTTCAGGATCGTGTGATAAGACAGCGAAAATGTGGGTGCTCAACGGACCTGCGCAGGGCCAGCAAATTGCCGCGGTGAGTAGAATTGCGGTATTTGGCTGTTGGAGTTAAGGGTGGAAAGACTGACGCAGAAGTTGACGTTTCAGCACGACGCACCGATCCGCAGCATCGCTGCCATTCAGGAGGCCAACTGCGTAGCCACAGGTAGCTGGGATAAGACGCTTAAATACTGGGACACGCGGTCCCCCACGCCCATGGCCTCAGTGCAGCTCTCGGAGCGGTGCTATGCCATGGATGCTAAGCACCCGCTGCTTGTTGTGGCCACAGCCGACCGCCAAGTGCACATTTTTGACATTCGCAAACCGTCGCAGATTTACAAGTCGATTCAGTCGAACCTCAAGTTCCAGACGCGAACGATTTCGTGCTTCCCGGATGCTTCGGGTTTCGCGATTGGATCGATCGAAGGACGTTGCGCAATTCAGCACGTTGAGGATAAGGACAAGAGGTGCGTGCTGTGACGAAACAACTCGAGGCTGTTTTTGACGTGTATACACCTACGCCTACGATACTGTGACTACAGGAACGACTTTGCGTTTAAGTGCCACCGCGACGGATCGGATATTTACCCCGTGAGCAGCATCGCGTTTCATCCATTCGGTACGTTCTCTACGACAGGCGGAGACGGCACATTCTGCTTCTGGGACAAAGATGCTCGGCAGAAGCTCAAAACTTTCAACAAATGGTACGACGCAGCCGTAAACTGCTCTACGTTGTGTACTTTGCTAACTGAATTCTGCGTGTTTATACTTCAGCAACCAGTCGATCACAACCGGCAAATTCAACGCTCGTGGCGATATCTTTGCCTACACGCTGTCGTACGACTGGTCCATGGGTGCGGAGAAATACAATCCGAGTCAGCCGAGCGTCATTCGGCTGCACAGCGTGGCGGAGGCCGAAATCAAGCAGAAGAAAAAGCCAGGTACTGGGTCGCGGAATTCGTTCTAGAAGCGTAAGCCACAAGCCGCGGACAAACCGTTGGGGCGTGGCTTGATCTGTGCGTGTTTGCTGCAGCAACGCTTGCTGCCTGTCTCCAATTTCCTCGACTTAATATTTGTTCTCGTCTTCCTTTTTTTGCACGCGCTAGCCTCTAGATAAAGTATTGAACCACCCCATCTTCGACCGACGCGCCTCAACTCGACCTCTGCTCAGCACACTTACAGTCAACGCCAGTTGCCTTTAGTAGCTCCAGGCGGGACAGAGGTTGCAGGACAGGAGAGATGCCGACGGGTGCGACCCACACATCGTTCAAAAGAGAATGCAAAAGCAGAATCCAATCAGTGTCTATATGTGTTGATTTTCCAGACGCTTCACAACAGCGTTTTGTATGTATTGTGCTTACTGTGCCGGTTGGTGAGGTGCGCCAAGACGATCAAGTGCCTGTGTCGCCTCCTCCAGTCCGCCCTTCGCCGCCAACTGGTAGTACTGCACGGCCTTGTCGTAATCTGCTGGAATTTCATGGCCGGTTTCAAACAACTGCGCCAGGCACAGTTGCGCTTGAGGAACGCCACCTTCCGCTGCCAAGAAAAAAAGCTGCGCTGCCTTGGAGTGATCTTGCTCGATCCCACGACCAAGCATGTAGCAGGCGCCAAGATCGAACTGGGCCAAAGCGTTACCAGCTTCGGCCGCATGACGGAAGTGTGTCACTGCCTGTTCGGCACTTTTAACCACACCACGTCCGTGTAAACAGGCATTGCCGAGCGCTCGGTGCGCCTCGGGCATGTTCTGCTTGGCTGCTTGGCGATACAGCTGCACAGCCTTGTCGTCGTCCTGGGTCACGTGCAGTCCCTGTGCGTACATGTAACCCAGGTCGTAGTTGGCCGCCATGTGGCCACTCTTCGCCGCCTGGGTCCAATAGTGAAGTGCACGCTCCAAGTCACGCGGAACTTCATCGTTTCCCTGGAAAAAGAGCTTTCCAATCTCATGGCAGCTGCCGTCGTGGCCGGCGTCCGCTGCCTGCTGCAGAAACTGCGTAGCTAGGGCCACGTTGCGCGGAATGCCGGCGTGACCCTTGAGATACAAACTGCCTAGCGCCCCTTGTGCACGTACATGGCCCATCCCCGCTGCGTTCGTCCAGTGCAGCACGGCGCCGAGCACCGACGTGGTGCTTCCCACTTCGCCGGCGTCTTCAGATTTGCCAAGCAGATACTTGACACCCAGAGCAAACTCAGCATCACCATTAGAACTCGATGGAGCAGAGGTAAAAGAGCGAGTTGATGTCAATAGGATACGAGCGTGGCGGTTCCGGGCTCGACGCTGCAGCGAGCTCAACTGCTGACGCCATGGACCTGGCAACATCGTTGTAATTTGAGGTGACTGTGTACCCTTTGTACCCATTGTACCACAGATATGGGTACGTTTTGACCGACAGCAACCAACAGCAAATTGTCATTGACAATGAAGCAGCGCGATCTGCTCAAGGTGACGGCGCTGCGGCTTGAGTAAGCGGCTGCATTGAGCTGAACGTATGCAACGATTTCGATTTTTTTAGAGCCGCGTGAAGCGATTGCTGAAAGAGCAGAAGGACATGGGCCAAGTGAGCGAGGCCGCTGTTTTCGCGTGCTGTACGTCAGCACACATAATGTAGCCGTCTTCACACGAACGGAACTCACAACTAGTTATCAGCCTCGGCCGTGCAAATATTTGTGAAGGACCTTGCCACCAAAATGCAGCAGCAAGCAGTGGAAGGAGTCGGGCTGACACCAGCTGAATTGTGCGTGCGATGTTGAAGTGGCATCGCGCTTCAGTATTTGACGAGTGTATGACGTGCTGCCACTACAGAAAGAAGAGCGTGTTGGCTTGTGGAGAGCTCAATTTCCTGCGCGACAAGGTGGTGGCCATTGACGAGAGCGATGCCAAGTACCACAAACCAGCTCGTGGGGGCAAGAAGCGGACTCGCAAGACTTCTACCATGAAGTGAGTCGCTGTATCTTTTAGGAATGCGTAGATTTTATGACTCAGCTTGGGCTTTGATTAGATCACCCTCCAAGAAAGCGCGAACAGCAAAAGCGAAAAGTACAGAATCAGCTGCAACAGCAACAGCTTCGCTAGGAAAGAAAGCACAGCTAGCTGGCAAAGGAAAGATACATAGTGATGATGCTTTGGCCGTGTCTGTCACTGGCAAGCCTACAACACCGATGCCTAAAGCGCGGGCATTAGATGTTGAGGAGGATGATGACTATGATGAGAGTGACAGCGACGCGTGAGCTGGCTTCTACTACATGTAGTACGAAACATATTGTGGTTCCAGAATACTAATACGTAGTACTACGTAGTATGTTTTTATTGCCACACGAACGGTGCTC
This sequence comes from Phytophthora infestans T30-4, assembly GCF_000142945.1. Lineage (NCBI taxonomy): Eukaryota > Oomycota > Peronosporomycetes > Peronosporales > Peronosporaceae > Phytophthora > Phytophthora infestans. The sequence goes on along the minus strand of NW_003303731.1, from coordinate 1,903,753 downwards.
TCATAACAAACTTACCAGTCGAGGGCCTCTATCTACATGAAATACAACCGTCCAGATAATTTGTGCCACTGAATGTGGCTTCAACCTGTCGGCTTGCGTGTAAGTCTAGTTGGTTTGCGCCCCATCGAGCAAAGACTGCCACGTGGGGCCAAACAACAAGTCACGTGACGGTGATCGGCGAATAGTTGCCTGTTGGAAAACAACGTTGGCCGGTGTAGGAGTTACGGGCGGCACACTTGCCTCGCCGTTGGCAGCAGTAGCTGTCGGGTGGGGAGGTAGAGGTGGCAGAGCTCCCGATGATTTCGCGTCTGTGGCAGCAGCCTTCGCTGCAGTCGGCGACACCTGGTTATCTCCTGGGAAGAAGAAGCCGTGCATGCGAGCGACAACCTCGTCGGCCTCCTTCTGCTGGAGCACAAATGACAGGTTGAGATCTTCAGCAGATTCACTAAGCAGCAACACGTCGTAGTTCTCAAGCACGCTGAACACACAGCCAAGCTCCGCCAGCGCCTTACGCAAACCGCGACCCACAATCGAAACCACCGAGCAATCCTCGAACACGCGCACCTTCGAGTGCGCGTTGAGTGCTTCGAGCAACTGCTGGAACGGAGCACCCTGGACTCCACCAGGGATGTGGTCCAGCGTCACCGTCACGGAGAACTGTGACGTCGCGATAAGATCCACTGAGATGCCGCAAGCCTCGAACGGAGCAAACACCTTGGCCAAGAAACCTGAAGTACTGTACATGTTGAACGCCGTGATACTGAGCGTTGTCATGTTCTGTCGCTTCACCACAGCCAAAATCTTCGGGCTACCGTGGTGCGCCTTGTCCGCATCTGTAGCAGGGTGAATGACAGTCTTCGCACCGTTGGGGTCGTTGGTATTGCGGATTTCAAGAGGCACCTTGCCCCACTGCGCTGGAATGATGCAACGCGGGTGCAGCACCTTGGCACCCATAGCAGCCAGCTCTTGCGCCTCACGGTAGTCCAAGTCTTTGATGAGGCGGGCGTTCGGTACGTAGCGCGGATCGGTCGTGAACATGCCGTGCACGTCCGTCCAGATCTCGTATTTCTGGGCACCCAGCAGAGAGGCAAACAACGAACCCGATGTGTCACTGCCTCCGCGTCCCAGCACACAAGTTGCGCCTGTGATCGTACTAGCAATGAATCCCTGCGTAAGCACAATGCGCTTGCCGTTTGCCGCGTTTTCGGCCTGTTCGCGATCCTGACGCGGGTTCACCTCTGCCTGCAGATACCTGTCTTCCTCAGACTTAGCACTAGTGGGGTCACTTACCAGCAGATCTCTCGCATCCACTCGCTCCACGTCAGTGAGACCGTTGTGAACCATGATACACCTACCCAAATGGGTTGACAGCAGCTCTCCAAACGCTAGTACTCGCGCCTGGATGCCGGGCGAAGCTTCCTCTGTAAGTTTAATGCCTTCCAGTACGCGAATGAGGTTCTTGAGCTCCTCCAGCAGCGGGTGCAGTGTCTTAGGCAATAGCGGGTCGATGGGTGAAGTAGAAAACGACGATCCGTCTTCCCCGTGGCTCATCACACTGTCCATCCAGAGCTGCTGCCATCGATCGTGTAGCTCCACGCTTCCCTCGACACCTTCTAGCGCAGGCAACAGACCAACCTCGTAGGCCAGTGCGAAGTGTTGCAGCGCGATATTGGTGGCCAATTCAGAGTGGCTGCTATTTCGTTCACTGGCCAGCGCCAGCGCTCGTGTGAGTTTGTTGGTGATTTGGGACAACGCCGAAATGGTGACCCACACACGCGGAGACGATGGCGAGTCGAGGTGCGAGCGGATTTGGTCGCAAATACAGAACCAGCGCGCGGCGGTCGACACGCTCGTGCCGCCGAACTTGAGCACCACCCATGGAGACGACGAGGTCATAACTATAATACTTCTGCCACAAAGGAGGAATCGGGGAATGACGCACTTCCCCTCCAGTGAAAAAACGCAATGGGATTGGTGGGGAAACAAATCGGTTGGGACGAATTAATTCGGACATAACAGCCGTTTCGTGACTCACGAAACGGCTGTTATGTCCGAATTAATTGTAAGCAAGCTCACGAATCGTGAGCTTGCTTACAATTTACTGAAAAAGCTTAGACAAGTCTGATCACATTTGCAGAATTGCTGCACTATGTACTGGATACTGTACACTGAGGATCTTGAGGCTCAAGTTGAGCCCAGGACTCCAGGCAGATTCGTAGTGCAGCACAGGAACGGCGCCGAACAATCGGATCTCAAAACGTGGATCGCGAAAAACCGGTTATCATGGGTGGAGACAAGTGTACATGTATAGCATTGCGATAGAGCACTACCATACTATCATCGTAAGGCGATTGAAGATCATAGCTGTACAACCATCATTGGAGCCTTGAATTGTTGACTTCGAATGTGGAAGGAAGAAGTCTCCACGTATCGGTACAGTAGTACTGTACCTACATTAGTACTTATTAATATTAATAGTATTAAAGCAGGTAAATCGCTGAGAAGATACGCTCGTTTTAGTTATTAATAGCTACTTCGAAGTATTAAACTAAAAACTAACTTGGTTTGGCGATGCATGCGAATACTACATGTTCAAAAGATTTTTTTTAGTGGAGCTCTACCGCAAGCGCAGATTCGACGGAGTTCTTTCCGATAAGCTTTCGCGTCTATGTACTATTTTTCTCGATTGTTGGCAAGTGGTCGTTATGATCTGGACCGAAGAGTAAAATGATGAATGGAAGCCTTGCAGGTCGTCTGACATGCTCGCTGGTCCACTTTCTAGCGTTGCTACTGCACTTGTAGTATGTTTCTGGTTATGATTAGCGTTTCATTGCAGCAGAGAGATTCATCATTCGAAATGCGCAGCGGCCTCAAGATTCTTGTGTTCTGCCACCTGCACGCCAAAGATGTCAAGCATGAGGAAGTCACGAATGACCGGCAGGTTGCACATTCGACGATTTTGCTGTAGCAACAGCGTCTCCAAAGACCGCTGGAGCTCTGCTCGACGCTCCTCGAGGGCATGCGTCTGCGTCATTCGGAACCAGGTTTTCGCCGGTAGCTCCCATTGGAATTTCTCAGCGTCCTCTACCTTGCTCTCCTCATCTTCCAGTAACGCGCAGCAGCGAGCAGCAAAGCCGCTGGCAAGTTGCTTGTTAATCTCGACCGCGCACGCAACAAACTCGGAAAAGCGACGTTCGACCTGGAAAGTTTGGCGTTGGGCGTCACATGTTATAAGTTCCAGTGTGTAGGTAACGTAACCCTCACACGTCTCCTGGAATGTCGGGACATGCACAGTAAATGTCTTACAGTCTGCTGCACTTGCACACGAGCGGTTGGACTTCGGATCCTCGCCTCGCGGTTGGAAAACGGTGCAGAAGTCAGGCATCGTGGGGCGGCACACGAATACGAGGCTGGGGTCAATCCCCTCCTCGTTTTCGCTCTGCGACGCGGTCTTGTCGCTGCTGGTGGAGTCGTCGCGGGACCCATAGTGCTGCTCTTGCTGCTTCTGCTTAGCGTCATCGTCACTGTCGCACTCGGGTGTTGGAGATGCGTTGGATCGGTTGGCGGCGCGCAGCGCGGCGCGTTTCCTGCGGTTGCGGATGCGCTTGCCGGAGAGAATCGGACGCTTGTCGCTAGCCATGGAGGTGGAGGAATGCTGGAGGTCAACGACAAAGAGAAAATGACGAAGGGTCGGATGAATGCGAAGTTGAAGCGACATAGTGAAGCCAAGTGTAGAAACCGACTCCGGACAAAAGTCGATGTATCATCGTTCTCAGGATCGGGGTTAGGTGCCAGCCAAAAAACCGCCGAGAATCTCATCTCAGGGACATTCCTGGTGTTAGGGATAAAACCCAATCGACAGATCACTCCAGATCTGGTAACCACGCTACGGATACAGCCACAAGAGACTCTCTTGAAGGGAGTAGTGAAAACGGCCTAAGTCGTAGACGAGTTCAATTTTTGCCTTTTCAAGAGCAAACAGCGACATCTCAGTTTTGAAGAAATTCAAATGAGCGACCGGTCATTTGAGCGACTGAATCACTGCTGAATCTTAAATTTAACCAGTTCTGTAGCCCTCTACCACGTCGCAATTATTCAGATGGAAACGTCTATCTTCAACTGCGTCCGCTGAGCCCCCAGGGCGCCAGTGTCACGAGCTCCTCGCCTGCAGTCGGGTGGATCGCGATGCAATTGTCAAAATCGGCCTTGGTAGCACCCATCTTTACGGCCACGCCAAAGCCCTGCAGGATCTCGTCGGCAGCCATGCCGATCATGTGCAGACCCACAACTTTCTCCTCTTTGCCAGCGCACACGAGCTTCATGGCCGTCTTGGGCTTGTCCTTCGGCTCTCCAGTTGATTCGTCCACCTCGTTGATCAGCCCGTAATACATATTTACAAAGCGGCTCGTGTACACCTTGATGGCGTCGTCGCCATATTTGCGACGGGCTTGTTCTTCGGTCAGGCCAATTGTACCGATGGGAGGGTGGCTGAACACGACAGTCGGGATGTTTTCATACGAGACCTTGGCATCATTCATACCACCAAACAGACGGTCCGAGAGCCTCCTTCCAGCAGCAATTGCAACGGGAGTCAGTGCTGGAGTACCGCACACATCGCCAACTGCGAGCACTTTGCTGTTGGAGGTTTCTTGGAGTTCGTTCACTGGAATAAAACCGTGCTCGTCCGTAGTGATGCCCGCCTTATCGAGCTGAAGATTTGACGTCAGTGGTACCCGCCCAGCAGCGTAGATCACAACATCATAACCACTGTATTTCGAGCCGTCAGTGAGCACCAACGTCTTTGTGCCATCGGCACCGAGTTCCACCCGAGCTACATTGCTGTGAGGTCGCAGGTGCACGCCCTCCTTCGCCATGGCGTCCTCCAACGTTGTGCGCACAATATCCTGCCATCAAGAAGCACGGATAAGACATTTATTTGTCAAAACAAGCTGGCCAAGCAACGTACATCGAAAGCACGAAGTACACCTTCCTTGCGGCAAAAGAGAGACGTATCTGAGCCTAGCGCGTTGAGCACGCCCGCCAGCTCTACTGCAATGTAACCAGCACCCACGACAGCTACCTTCTTGGGCAGAGTTTCCAGCTCAAAGAACCCGTCCGAATCGATACACAGTTCTTTGCCTGTCGAATTTCAGGTTCAAAGTAAGATTAACAGCACGAGATCAAGGCTCACTTGACAGGCAAATACATACCCGGAAGGTCAGGAATCAGCGGCTTGCCTCCAACTGCAATCAGTACATTCTTGGCCAGTAGTTCCTTTCCGCCCACTTCCACATTTCCCTTCTCGTTAAACGTCGCTAGTCCTCGGATCAACTCCACCTTGGAATTCGCCAAGTTCCTGCTAGCATACAGAAGCAACATCAGGATGATATCCCCATTTACATTGCAGCGATTCGTCGCTTTCTCTACTGTTGTACTAATGCCCTCGTCGATCCTTTACCGTTCATAAATTCCATTAAGACGCAAAACGTAGGCGTCACGACCAGCTTTGAGCTTCGGCCAGTCAAAGTGCGTCCGCTTACCCAAATGGCCCCCCGTCGCCTCGTCCTCGAAGCCATAGTGCAAGAGGTCATGACGCAGCTTGTGACTCATGTCAGCGGCGATGAACATCAGCTTCTTGGGTACGCAGCCTACGTTGACGCAGGTGCCACCTAGTCGGGCCTGCTCCACAACCGCCACGCGCGTACCAGGGTAGCTGGCAGCGCGGCGTGCGCTAGCCATACCCCCACTACCAGCACCAATCACCAGATAGTCATACTCTGTCTGAAGGGCGCGAGAGGTGCTCAAAGCTCGTGCCAGGCGAGGCACCTGCGACGTCAGCTTCGGACGCACCATCTTGATCGATTTTGGTGGTGTGATATTACAACCAGTTTTTTTGCCAATTAGCAGTCAGTTATGGCTTCTATTAGCCAATAGGCGAGCGTTTAAGTAAGACAATTAATGAATAAATTATCACAACTCCCGTCACATGACTCAATACGGCACTTCAATACCTCTTGCAAGTTCACTTTCCGCAAGTATGAACATTGGGCGAGCTACCGCTTGGGGCTAGCAAGCTTAGCGGATCGTCGAGTACCGACCGGCGGCGATGTTGAAGGTGCTGCAGGTGGTAGTGACGACCCCGCCGTCTGGAATGCCGCCTGCTGCGCTTGAAAGGCACCGAATCCAGCCACCGAGAAGTTGAGCAGGTACGGAGGTAGTTGCGAGGCTCCATCAGGTAACCTGCCGCTCGAGGTCGAGCTGGCCCAACTGTACGCCTGCATATGCAGATGAAGTTCCCGCTCCATCTCTCCCAGCACGACAGTTCGAGCCTCAGACCGGAGGTCGTCCAGGCTACGCAGTCGCGTCTTCTTCTGCATGTGCTGCAGCAAGTCTTGACCGGCGGCAGCAGTCACGCGCTTCTCAACACGAGACTTAACCTCCGCACGGAACGGAGCGGATGTCTGCTCCAGATACAATGAAAGAGAGTACCCGAAATGGGGTGGTAAAGCGCCCATAAGTCCCATCGGGTTGGAGGCCGTCGGGAGCGGATTTGGCTGGATAGGAACGTGCTTCGTGGTTGCTGTACTTGTGGAGCGCCTCGATGGTGAACGGTATGCTGGTGAGCTGCCCAAACGAGGGCTCATCGGCATTGGTACAAGCGGTGGAGTCCCCATTAGCGGGGACGGTGATGTCGATACGAACGATGACGGAGCGGTGCTGGGTGTTTGGCCACTGGAGCGTCCACTACCGTTGCCGTTGCTCAGTGCCTGATGAGAATAATCGATCTCCAGCAGGTTCCAACACACAGAGCATGAACGTCCGTGCATACTACCCTTGCTGTTACACGAGCCGTAGTGGAGAAGCATAGCCTTGGCATCGTTACAGGGTTGCTTGCACTTGCCAACAACCAGTTCGCATCCAAGACAGTGATTTAGAACTCGACGCATGACACTGCATCCGCCAATTTCACACCCGCTTTCACACTGAGCAGCATGCAACAATAGCCACAAGGACCCCGCCGTCTCGGGTGCTTTCGCGGGGAAAAACAATGGCGACTGCATCAAATAATTGCGCTCGTAAGACGAGAGCGAAGATCCAGCATCCGAGTTCTGTACAGAATGTACCAGAATCTGATGGAGACGCGTACGCATTGGAACGCAGCCGGAGGGGGGCATGCCTGCTGGAAGAGTAGAAGAAGCCGAGTCCAAAGAAAAGGGTCTCGGAGCACTATTTGGGCTTTTCTGGTGACTTCCAGGGTGGACTGAAGGACTAGCCGGGGTCTTCTTACTTCCTGTTGAGGATATGCCACTGCGTTCCTTCGTTTCGGTCAATGACGATATTTGTGTAGGTTGCTGAGGAGGTTGTTCCGGCGAGGGCTGAGCATCGACCGACTCCATCGTGTTTGGTGACTCAAAATCGCGAATGGCATCAAAAAGATTCGCTCGTTCGTTCTCGGACAGCAACATATCCAGCTCCGAGACAGGTTCCCCTTCTGCCGACGAGGAAACCGAAATATCACCACCAACGTAATTTAATGACTGGATAGAGGCATGATGCTGCTGTTGATGCCGTTTCTGGTGAGCCTGCTGCATGTAATTTCCACCGATGGCATCCGGTGCGGATCCATAAGACACTGAGGACCAGTGTGGGTCATTCGAAGGCGGAAAGTCGTCAATAGAGAATCCAATCATGTCGCTATCCGGCGGCCTGTTAAAATGCGAGATGACCATGACACCAGTTAGTTCAGCAACTCAATCAGAAGCATGGCGCCAAGCGAAACGCACTCTTGTAGCAGTTGGTCGGGCGTGGGGTTAGATGAGCCGAACGCGTTACCAAAGGTCGCATTTGGGTCGAAGTTGAAAGGTTCCGAAATGGCCGTAGAAGAGTCGAAGGACTTGTGACGCTGTAGCTTCATCCATCGCTCGGTCCCTTTTTTCCGTTTGCTATTAGCTGCTTTCGACATCGCATACACATTTTGTCAGCAACTCTAGCACCGATTAACGTAGTCCATGATCGCAAGGACCGCACCATTCATGCGGTTGTACTCGGACTCCATGCTAGAGAGACTAGTGAATGACTGCGAGCCATGAAAGCCACGTCTTCCTCCAGGCAATTGCTGTTGTTGCATTAAGTCCGTGGCCTGGCCCATCACTTGCTGATGCGGAAACTGGCGCTGCGAGGGGTTCTGGTAGTCCTGCTGGAACTGCAGCAGCATGTCATAGTTCTTGTCGCCGGGGAAAGGGGTGTCCTCAGAGGGACTCAACGCGTTCATAACAGGCTCCTGCGAGTCAAATGGATAGGGCATGAGACCATTGCCGCCTGTAGTCCCCATAAAACCGTCGGTGTCGTCCATCCCTGAGAACGATGGGCACGATGCTGAGTAGGTGAGTCCAGCTGGTCCACCAGCGCCTTGGTCAGTGGCGCGCAGAAAATTGTTCGCGCCATGTTGTGCGCGTTCGTCACCAGCGTCGGACGGGTAGAAGTTGGTGGACTCCAGCAGCTCCGTGTCGGGCCACTCTCCTTCAACGTTGCGGGGCTGCGGCTCTTCCGGCCAGGCCATCATCGTGGATGGGGGAAAGTTAGGGGCAGGGAGTAGAAGCCAGGGATCGTAGCGAGGCAGAATTTAAATACAGTAGAACCTCTGCTGCCTGGCGAACGTACTGCGCACCGTGGAATTTCTGAAGTGAGGGAACGGAAGGTAGGGCGATTTGTTAGAAAATGAATCACCTGGACTCGACGAGCTCATTTGGGCAGCGACGGTCCATTTTCATACTTCGAGGTGCCTATTTTATCGGTGGTGACCAGATAAAAGTCGAAAGGATAAATTTCCAATGGCAACAAGGGCTCGGCGCGACGAGTAAACCGTCTTGAGTTGAAAAAAAATAGAAAATTGGGATTCATTAATACGTATGCAGGGCTCGTGTGTTTTTCTTTTCGTTAGAAATATTAAAATATTTTTCTAACAAAAGTAATCTTATAAAACAGCAAACTGAGCCGCAACAAGAAACGCAAGAAGATGCTAGATGGTGTTTACCCAAGCCATGCTTTTTATTGTACCCTTTTATGGGGAAAGCTATAATTGTTTGGATTTTAGTACCTTTTATTGTGCTTTGGGCAAACCGAAACGACATACCATGGTCGGTTTTGTACACGTATTATACCCGGTACTGTGCCAATGCTTCTTCAATACTTGAAACAAGTTGCATTTAAGACGTGTACACCGTTTACACTAAATTAGTCATATCCTGACTAATTGTGGTGTACAGATCGAAGCCCTATATACTGGTATTTCAGCTGTCCATTCTTTTTCCAAATTTTTAAACCTAGCATACTGGAACAAAGAGCCCGATTGAGACCTGCTCAATACCGGTTTTTTTTTAGATTTGATCATATTTGTCAAATATTCCGAATTTGTGATGTCACTAAAGTGCAAATCCACGACTAATTGCGAACTACAACTGTGTACTGTACATATTTGCTAACTAAAAATATTTAAAAAAAAATGTAAGGACCTTGCCTGCTACATGTTGAAGGAATGATTTGCGCAGAGTTGTTAGGGGCCCTAACTTAGGGCAGTACAGAACTGAATGAGGACAAAGGTAGAGAGGATTAGGCGGCCATAGTGAAGAGGAAGTCTTGAATGTAGAAGGAGAAGACGCTTGTGTGGTAGAGTTCGTTAAAGAGGAAGTGGTGATTTAGATAGTCTGGTGTCCTGGAGGGGAATTATTCTCCACCAACCAGTCCAGTTATATAAGAAATCTCTATATGATATAGCACAATTATATTCCCCTAGATAGTCAGCATCACATCGGAGATGGTTACTTTAACAGCCTCCCACATCGAGGAATGTGTATGATGCTCTATCTGTCAGGTGCACCACAGGTGGCTGTTAATAACAGTCCTGTGCGTACATGAACATTTACAAGAGGTAGATCTTGTTTTGATATTGACATTCTTTTTTCTTTGACTTCTATTGTCAGATTTGTCGTTTTGTTACCAGTTTTGGCAGGGGTTGTACAGATTTCTTGTTTATTGTTATTTTGGCTACTCAGGAAAACCGTAGAGGATTAAACCTGTTCACCATAGTAGGATGTCGTTGTTAGCGCTTTTGTTGCACGCGTTTTGAAGAAAGCTACTCAGGAAAACCTTTCATTTTGAGGTGTCAAAACCTGTTCGCTGTACTCAGGAAACCTTTGAGGATACACCTGTTCACCGTGTTGATATTTAGATATTTTGTGAAAGTTGTGTTAAACTTTTGCTCATTAAACTGCCAGTTTTGTGCTCTTTAGTTTGTGGATATTTCTTCACACTTTGAAATTTCGTATTTGCTTTTTGTTACTATTTGATTGCTTTTACTTTTGTGTGGAGAGTTTATAGTTTTCAAATATTTTAAAGAAAGGCTACAGCTTTCAAAGCATAAAAACATCTAGCAGTGTCATCGGTAGTGTACGCATCTTGTTTGCAGGCTCTCATCGTTGGGGCTATTTTTCTCCCTAGAGGCTCATGGAGTTGTTTCTCATTTCGAAGATTTTTATTTTGTTTATACTTCGCAAGTGCAAGCAATAGGTTTGTAATATCGATTCCATTGAAAATGAAACTAATGCAGTAAAACTATAGTTGCTTTCTGTAGACAGAGGCTTGTGTAGGCTTGTCTTAAAGTCATAAAGCATTGAAGATTTTTTCTTTATGCTGGAAATGTTTGAAACTTTTGCCGCAATAATTTTTTTAAGTTTGGCGAATTGAATAAATTGTTTCGGCGTTGTTGCCTCCCAGTTTCATACATTTCTGGGCGTTTTTTTAACTTGGTTAAATACCAGACACATGTTTGTATGGACAATTGCCCATTTTCATTTTATCTCTTTCTTGTTTTTTTAAGGTATATTTTTATTTTACAGGTCCAAAATGTAGTGGATTACCTGTTCTCAACAAGCCGTAGATCTGCATTTAGTAGACTGCTGCAGCTTTGCATTAAGCGAGGTTTTAGCTGTGCCATTCGGCCTTGTAGCTCGAGATGTACATATTTAAAATGGTATCTCATTAAGTACACATATACTAGTAGTAAATACACAGCTTGTAGCTGGAATATTTTAAGCACAGCTTTATAGCTCGCAAGTGGGGCATTTGGCCTCCAGTATGGCGTGACACTACAGCAATGCTGCTGGTGCGTGAGGGCGGTATTTAGTTCTTCGCCTTAAATATGTACTACATGTACTTGTACATCATCAAATGCATGTACGTGTATGTGTACGTGTACGTGTACGTGTACGTGTACATGTACGTAGAGCACAAGGCACTGTGGCCTTCTAATACGGCTTTTCAACCAGCAGCAGTAGTACAGCGCTATGGCTGGTCTGGCATCATGGCCTCACAACTCGGCAATGGCCGGTGTGGCACGGAATGTATGTGTCTCGTGCGGCGCTACAGCTCCATGGCTGGCGTGGGGGTTTCATGACCTCCCAGCATAGCGAATAACTACGCATGCTGTGCTACAGCACAGTGGCTGGAGCCAAGTTGGCAACGTGGCCTCACGCGAGTTGGTGTCCGTCGGGCGATTTTCTCTCCGATTTCCTTCATGAGCGTTGGGGCTTGGAGGCGCATCGTCTTGCCGCTTTCAGCTCGTCAGTACCCTGGCGAAGCGTTGGGCTCATAACCTGTTGAAGGAATGATTTGCGCAGAGTTGTTAGGGGCCCTAACTTAGGGCAGTACAGAACTGAATGAGGACAAAGGTAGAGAGGATTAGGCGGCCATAGTGAAGAGGAAGTCTTGAATGTAGAAGGAGAAGACGCTTGTGTGGTAGAGTTCGTTAAAGAGGAAGTGGTGATTTAGATAGTCTGGTGTCCTGGAGGGGAGTTACACTCCACCAACCAGTCCAGTTATATAAGAAATCTCTATATGATATAGCACAATTATATTCCCCTAGATAGTCAGCATCACATCGGAGATGGTTACTTCAACACTACATGATGTACTACTATAACATTGAACCGGTACAGTTCAGTATATCGTTCCTGTTTTGCAGCCGCGGTGATGAGAGTTCCGGTCAGTCTTTGGCCTGATGTAAAACAGGCATGCGCGCTGTATATTGCCCCCAACCAGTAGCCAGTGGACACTCGGTCAAATTGACCGTCAACGACGGTCATTATGACTGGGGTATCCGTCCCCGAAGACATATCTTCGTGCTGCAATCGCTGCAGCTTGCAAGACAATCCAGCTGCACGTTTGTTCTGTAGACCCAAGGCAGCACGGCCAGTCTTACCAACTTCCCCCATTCGCGCTGGTTATGATAGTTTTTCGATATTTTCGACCCAGCCCTGCACGGCAGTAATGGCGTTGGGCTGGTCTCTCGACCTCCGCGTTTCTGCCATACTTTCTGGTGGGCCGAATACCGGTAGTCCTTGACTGAAATACTACGTATTCATACCGGTACTGTAAAACCTATAATTGTGAATTACGTTATTGATACATGATGGTAACCAAATATCACAATATGATAAACTATTATATTATTAAAGTTTGAAAGTAATAGTATTATTTTAGATGTTAGATTATTAGTAATAACTCAGTTTTTAAAAGATAACCTAATTTTATAAAATTAACTCAGAGATTTTAAAAATATACTAAGTGAGCAGCTTGCACACTTTGGTCGATATCTTCGAAAGGAATAGTCCAATTCAAACGTTCCTTGCGCCATCGAAAAGAGCAGACACACAGCTATTTGTGACATTTTACTGATTAAATGCTGTAGTTTTGCTGCGTTTGTAAGGCTTGCAAGTTGGGCCCGGACTTGTCAGTTTAGTAGCCACATTTAACTTAATTTCATTAAGCTGCTCGATTCGTCTGATCGATCCAAGTAGGCTTAAGGTAGGAAAAGAAATTCCTGTCTCAAGTCATTATTCACCATTTCGGTATTATAAGCAGTTTATAAACTAAACCCATGCCTCTACCACAGGAAGCGGCGCAGCCAGCCTTCCTCCATTGACAAGCCGCACACCAACTGAGCCACCTGCTGCGCCTTCTCAAGAAGGTCGTGGCGGCTTACAGGGTGTCCGACCTGCTGCCTCCCTAGCACGCAGTCTCGGAGGCTTTCTTCTGCATCTTCTGGTAGCATGGGATGCGGACCGCGGCGGTTGGGCTTGCGTGGAATCCCTTTCCGAGCTAGAGCGATGTACTTCTAAAGCGTGCTATGGAAAATCTTAGTTTTGTCGCTCGTTGTCCTCGTAGAGGTCCCCCAAAGCACCTCTTGAACGGCAGCGTCAATCTCTGCGTCATAATAAGGTGCGCGAAGCCTTCCCAGTGAGCCAGGGTGTAACGGGGTACGTAGCCCTAAGTGTACCCTGGTTACATGAAGTGTGACACTTGACACTTCAGGTGTATGACACGTCATACTCCGGGATATTTGGTACAAGGTACCAAGGTCGTTCAAAGCCAACCATTGGTCAAACGACATTGCATTTCTATAGGTAACTTATAGTTTGTATTAAACCCAAACTTATACTACCTATAAATATACTCAGTTTACAATCTACCTTATTTAGGTCACTTCGCTTTCTTTAAATAAAGAGGGGTCCTGTGAACTGCCGTTCACTGAGAGTTTGTATACTCTCGGAAGATAACTTCCTCTAGCGCGAGGTGCTGTGTGACCCCGTCACACTTGATAGCACTTGTAGTCAATCCACGCCACCGCGGGTAGACTACCTGAACCTCTCCGAGGTTTGTTGCCATGGATAGGAACGACTTCTCCCATATGAACGACTCTCAGTTCGAGTCGGTTCGGAAGATGGCACGCATCTTCGGGATGGAGGCCCTGCAGAGCCTGGTGGTGTCAACACTGGCTGAACAGCTCGAGCGCGTCAATGTGTTCGACGCGTACGAGCAGGGCCTCATCGCGCATGTGCGGGAGAACCTGCAGGCTCCGGCGGCGGAAGCAAATCCGCCTCACCCGAAGTCAATACGGCTGAAGGTTAAGCCGTATGAAGGGAAGGAAGGCGAGAACCTTTACTTCTGGGTCCAAGAAGTAGAGCTCGCGATGGACGCGGCTCTGATCTCGACCGAGCAACTGCGTGTTGCTTTTGCACTCTCCAACCTTAGCGGCCGTGCTGTACACACGGGAAGCAACATCCCCTGGATGTTTCACATCCTGGGCTCAGCTGTGTGAACAGCTCCGAGCCGCGTTCCTCCCGGCGAACTACGAGTACCGCCAGCGTTCGCGCTTCCTCTCGTGTAAACAAGGGAGGCGCGAACTGCACGAGTATGTGCAAGAGATACGGGAGCTCCCGGCGTCCCTAGTGGGAAACCCACTCAACGAACACATCAAGATGACTGTGTTCATGGACGGCCTTCGAGTGGGCCCCGCACGCACTCAGCTGTTCCGGGTGCAGTCAAGCACCCTTGAAGAGGCGATTCAAGTGTCTCTTCAAGAAGAGTACAGCCATCGCCAGGTGCGTACGCCGGCCTTAGCATGGACTGAGAGCTCCTTGTTGGCTCCCGGTCGAACAAGCCCCAACGGACCAGTTCCCATGGAACTCGGGTCCGCCGAACAGCGTGACATTAGCTGCTTCGGCTGCGGGAAGATGGGCCACTTCAAGCGCGACTGTCCCGATGAAAGACTCCGCAGACGGTCCTTCCCCAAGCCCGTCCTCAAGGGTCGCTGGCAGAAGCCAGGATCCCGGTGACAGGGGAACGCTGGGAACCAGTAGAAGCGGGGCGCCCTACTGGGAAAGAACTAAGTCTTCGTGATGGGTGCGCGGGTGGCGCGTACCACGGGGACTTAGCCCCTGAGAGTCTTCGCACTCTCGAATCGGCGAAGAGCAGCGGCGGGTTGCTCGTAGTACACGGATGTGTACGGGGATACGATCATCCCTTTAGAATCTTGATCGATTCTGGGGCGTCGAAGAATTTCGCGCGCCGCCAGACGGTTGATCGCAACAGCAACAACTTGTCCGATGCTTTGAGAGAAAGCAAGGGCAACGGGACGGTGTCAGTACGACTGGCCGACGGAAAGGTCGTCACTGTCCCCAACGTCCAAGTGGATCTGGCCGTCAAGCTTGAAGACTTTAACAGCCTCGAACAGTTCACTGTTCTCGATATGGATCCATATGATATGATCCTGGGCATGCCCTGGCTTGAGAAGCACGAGCCCTGGATCGACTGGCGAGGCAAGGCAATCGGTGCCAGCCGCCCTGCGCAGTCCGACAGAGCATTGGTGAGTCATGTTCCCACCTCTGTCAGGACCCGGGGCGCCCGCAAGGGCTGCCAGGGTACCAAAGCATCCGACAGATGCTTGGGAGTCGTCGACGTATATGACGACTCCGAGGATGTTTTGATGGTGGCAGTGCCCAGAAGCGGCGCTGGCCAAGTGGGTAACTTAGGTCCACAGGCGGATAACTTAGTTCCGCAGACAGCTGCAGCTGTCACGAACACTGAGAACAGCGTGTTCAGAGTGGGTAACAGAGTTCCACTCACGGTCGCCAAGACCTTAACTGAAGAGGAAGACGTCGGATACGCTTCCTGTGGGTAACACAGTGCCACACGCGGTCGCCCAGACCTTAACTAAAGAGGAAGGCGTCAAACACGCTTCCTGTGTGGGTAACACAGTGCCACACGCGGTCGCCCAGACCTTAACTCAAGAGGAAGGCGTTAAACACGCTTCCTGTGTGGATACCACGGTACCACACGATGTCACGAGTGCCTCGGATGTCGTAGCGCCGACATCCCTAGACGTGGACAGCAAAGCTCGACGTCACGGTCGCCGTCGTCAACGACGCCGCCGCCGCCTCAGGTCGGATCCGAACTTCGTTCCGATCGACGTCGCTTTAAGCGACTCGGATTCCAGGGCCCGGGCTCCTCCGACAAGGCCGGTGGAAGAGTGTTGTCACATCTTCGATGGCGAGACCGGTTTACCCGTCAAGGCATCTGGTGTCCACTAGGAACAGTTGCCAGAGGTTGCAGAGATACTGAACCTCGAGGAAATGACGGCTGAGTCTTTCCTGACCAACCTCAAGGCTGGGGAGATTGCTGAGATGGTACTCATGAGACCTGAGACCACTCGAAAGGAGCTGAACTCCACCTCTGTCTTGGACGGGAACGTCCTGGAAGACTTGGACAAGCAGCGTCAGGCGCGCTTAAGTTCTAAGATTCTTAAGAACCCCAAGGATCCGGTGTATCATTTGGTGAAGGAGTATGCGGACGTGGTGAACAAAACCCACCGACCCAACTCCCACCGGATCGAGGCGTATGGCACAAAGTATTGTGTCACGAGGCAATGGCCTCTCCCGCGCGAACAGTGCGAGGTCATTGATGCCTTCTTCGCCGCGAAAGCGAAGGCAGGCATGGTGCGGGAGTCGAAATCCCCGCACTCGACGCCGACTTTCTGCGTTCGGAAGCCGAACGGAAAGTGGCGTCTGGTTCACGCTTATAACAAGCTGAACAACGCAACGGTGCCGGTCCAAACACCAATTCCACGAAAGGATGTGTTGTTGAGCAACATGGCCGGGAGCGTACTGTACAGTGCGCTGGATTTGGTCGACGGATACTACCAAATCCTGATGCGAGAGAGCGACATCCCGCTCACCGCGGTAAGCACTCCAAGCGGTATGCTTTGGGAGTGGCTCGTCATGCCGCAGGGATTGTCTAACGCCCCGGCGACGTTCAATCGCCTGGTGACGCAACTGTTCCGCCCTTTGCGTACCTTCGTACATACGTACTTCGACGACATATTCGTCCATAGCCGTACCGAAGGAGGCAAGACGGCCATGGAGGTGCATCTAGGACACCTCCGTCGAGTGTTGGACGTAATGCGAGCGCACAAGCTCTACGCCAACATCGACAAGTGCGTTTTCGCGTCACCAGAGATTAAAGTTCTCGGTTGCTTCGTAAGCAACGTGGGCGTTCGGTCTGACCCAGACAAGGTCAAGGCCATTGCAGCATGGCCGACGCCCCGATCCCAGAAGGATCTTCGAAAGTAATTGGGCTTGGCCAACTACCTTCACAAGTACAGCGCAGGGTACGCAGGCTTCGCTAAGCCCTTGTCGAGCATCCTTCAGAAGGACGTCGACTGGCGCTGGGAGCAGGAGCACCAGGATGCTTTTGACAGCATCAAGGCCAGTCTCCAAGAGGCCCCTGTCCTGGCCCTGCCGGACGAGACGAAGCCGTTTAGCCTCGTCTGCGATGCCTCCGATTACGCCATCGGATGTGCATTGCTGCAGGCCGACACGGCTGGACACGAACGAGTCATCTCGTTCCAGCCGTTTAGCGTCGTCTGCGATGCCTTCGATTACGCCATCGGATGTGCATTGCTGCAGGCCGACACGGCTGGACACGAACGAGTCATCTCGTTCCAGGCAGCCCAAAGCCGCCGAGCGGAACTACCCTGTCCACGACAAGGAGCTCCTGGCAATGAAATATGCCCTTGTGAAGTTTCGTGTTCACCTTCTGGGCTCTAGGCCCTTTGTGGTCTACACAGACCACGCGTCCTTGAGGACGGCGACTAACTCGCCTCACCTCTCCCAAAGGATGGTGAGGTGGCTGTCCTTCTTCGCGGAATACAACTTCCGCGTCGAATACAAGCCGGGCAAGCTCAACGTGCTTGCGGACGCCCTCTCTCGGCGTCCTGACTATGAGTTGGCCCACATAACGCGGGTGACAACGGATCTATATGATCGGATACGCATGGCGTATCGGGGCGATGAGGCTGTCGCGCCTATCGTCAAGTTCCTTATGGCAGGAACGAGCGCGAAGTCCGACTGGCTCTCGTCGCGACAGCGCTCACGGCTCCACCGATATGAGTTGAAGGATGGACTCCTCTATTACCGGGTGGAGCCCACTGATCCTCCACGGGTGGTCGTACCCAACGACGAGGATCTGAAGTTCGATAATGTCGCGGAGGCGCACGACTCGCCCTCCAGCGGCCACCTGGGCCGCGAGAAGACCTTTCTGTCGGTCTCTCAGTCCTTCTGGTGGACCCACATGTACAAGTGGGTCGCCCGGTACGTTAAGACATGCGAAACATGTCAGCGGGTCAAATTCGCAGGGCACTCTTCGGCTCCACTACAGAGCCTGCCCGTACCGGTTGACTGTTGGAAGTCGATGAGTCTTGACTTTATCTTTGGGCTTCCGCCGACGGACACGGCAACACCGGAATTTTGGTGTTCGTGTGTCGGCTGAGCAAGATGGTACATCTTTCTCCGGTTCCCGTCACTGTTACGGGCGAACAAACCGCAAGGTTGTTCGTCGATGGCGTGTTCCGCTATCACGGTCTCCCGGAGACGATTGTCTCGGACCGAGACCCGCGGTTCACGGCTTCGTTTTGGAAAACGCTGTTCCCTTTACTAGGAACTCGTCTGCAGATGTCCACTGCGGACCATCCGCAGACAGACGGTCAAACAGAGCGCGTCAATCGAGTGCTCGAGGACACTCTGCGCAGTGTGTGCGCGGCAGCACCACGTACGTGGTCGACGCAGCTTCCAGTTGTTGAGTTTGCGCTCAACAACGCGGTGCACGCGTCCACGGGGTTCACGCCGTTCTATTTGAACGGCTTCCGCCACCCCAGAGTGCCTCTCACGCTTCGAGGAGACACGGACTCCTCTATTTTAAGTGGGGGAGAGGCTCGGAAAGCTCTTTCCTCCCAGGTCTCGGATGTGAGACCAGTTTCGCTGCGGAAACAGGTGGAATCCTTTATGGATACCAAGCTGAGCATTGTCAGCAGGGTCCGCGATGCCATGGCAGCGACCCAAGATAAACAAAAGGAGTACTCAGACAAACATGGAAGAGGAAACTTAAGTATATTTGAGGTTAAGGACTTAGTGTTCCTAGACACGAGGAGCCTACCTCTTGACACTGTCAGCTCTGTCGGCAGCAACAAGCTGAAGCACCGCTTCCTCGGACCATTTGCAGTCCTGGCCAGACATGGTGCGTCGTACGCCATCGACCTTCCAAAGTCAATGACGACGCACCCGACGTTCTATGTTGGACGTCTTAAGCGGTACTTTGACCCGCAGGGGGTTGCTGACTCGCAGACCCCCCCCTTGACCCAGCTCCTCGGAGAGAGGGCCGGTCACAGTCGTCGACGAGGGCGTCGGAGCAGGCACCCAAGCCTCGGTCGGGACGGCAAGGCTGCGGTCAAGACCGTACGCCGGGTACGCACCAT
This sequence comes from Phytophthora infestans T30-4, assembly GCF_000142945.1. Taxonomy (NCBI): domain Eukaryota; phylum Oomycota; class Peronosporomycetes; order Peronosporales; family Peronosporaceae; genus Phytophthora; species Phytophthora infestans. Next base: position 1,884,609 of record NW_003303731.1, on the reverse strand, counting down.
ACGCGTACGTCTGAGAGTGTGCCGCAGGCGGCTCCGGACGTGGCAACAAAGCCTCGATCCGTCGGATCATGCGAAAGGCCTCGTCCAGATCGGACGAAGAGGCCCGGCGATCCACCCGCAGGTGCAGCCTCGCGACCTCTCGCTCCAACAGGTCCAGGCGGCCTGCAAGACGAGCGAGCTCGCCCTGATTCCCGGCCTGGGCGGCAGCATCACCGCCAGTCCCAAGGCCAAGTGCAATCTTAAGCACGAGGACACGTTGACGGAGGCGGTCAACCTCAGGGCCCTGTGTCGGACCCGCAGTCGGAGCACTCGACGGAGAGCGACTTTCGGGAGGCGCCGAGTACTCGTACTCGTACGAGGGCACCTCCGCCCCTGCTTGACCGGAATGGAGAGGTCCACTTCCACGTGGAGCGGATCCTCCAGGAGCAACGGCGTCGCGGTAAGCGACAGCTCCTCGTGAAGTGGAGGGGTTATGCCCACTCCGAGAACTCGTGGGAGCCGATTGAACGGCTCCTGATGGACTGCCCGAAAGCTGTCGCAAACTGGAAACAGACGCGGCGGCAGCTTCATAAGTAGTCCGGGGATTCTTGCCCGAACGGGGTACGGACGATGAATACATTCCGTACCCGCGCTCATTGTGAGCGCTAGAAGCCGCGCACTTCAGGATGTCCCTTGGCAGCATGCGCTTGCTGATCAAGTGGGCAAACCTCACACGAAGATCACGCTGGTTCAGGATGCGGGATAGCAGCTGATCTTCATGGAGTTCCCGTAACTCCGTGGGTGAGTACTTAAGAGTCCCCACCCATGCCCAGAACATGTCCTCACAAGAACTCCACGTGGGACAGTTCTCGGGCATAACCCAGGGGTATCCCCAAAGAGGATAGAGGCCACCCCGGGTCTCGAGCTTCTTACGACAAGTCGTGAAGTCCTTAAGGGGAATGCGGTGTCGCGCGAGAAGCACACACCGAGCAGCCTCCAAGTTGTCAACGAACAGCTGTTCTTTCTGAACAAGGACTCGTTCATAGATGCCCTAAGAAGTGTGGCCGCCCACAAGGCCACGAGGAGCGACAAGAATCTCTAAAAAGAGGTCAGCCCAAGAGCTCTCCTCGGGAGGCCAATACCCCCTTGAGTTGATGGCAGCTCCCTGGCTGACGGGTGCCACCACCGAACCCCCACGCACACGCTGGGCAGCTTAGAATTCCTCCTGCTGCTGGTCGAGATCATTAGAGACCTCCCGGGGATCAACGATAGCATTCTCCTCCTCCTCTTCTTCCTCCTTCTCCTCCTCTTCATCCGAGGAGTCGAAGATACTCTGATAGGAGTGTTGAGTCTCCTTCTCCTCGCGGAGTGGTGACTTCGAGGCTGTACGCTTCTTTGAGGGCTTGGCGCCTTCGGCTTTAGAGGCCTTAGCGCGCGCAAGACCCTCGGCAAGCGAGAGACGTTTGCGAGGATTCTCTTCCTCATCGCCACTGGCTTTGGGAGCGTCCTTAGCCTTGACGGCCGGACTCTCAGAGCGCACAGAGGTCCTGGGACTGTGATCACCGTGATCACTAGCGGGCGACTGCACGTTGTCATCTTTGTGCTCACTGGGCACTGTGCCCTCCCACAGAGCTCGCAGGAGCATCGTGCGTGCTCTCGGACTCGGCATCGTCCTCACTGCCAGAATTGGACTCACGTTCCACGAACCGAGGATTCGGACGATTGTCTGAGGCCGAGGGCGACGGACTGCGGCGCTTGCTTGCTCGCTTGCCCACAGCCGCGTCACCCGAGGAACCGATCGCCTCAGAGGCCACCTGAGTAGCCTCCTTGAGTGCCGAGCCTTTGCCGTGAGGCTTAGTGCTCTTGGCTTGCGCCTAACCGGCAGCAGCCTTGGAGCGTGTCTTAGCACCGCTCTTTGCAGTGCCACGAGGCATGGTAACGGTCGAATTGGAGACCTAGCCGAAGAGCGCACAGGTTGCTGCTCGAGGCTCTAACTGTGAAGTGAGCCTCCGCCGCGCTCGCGCGGCCAAGTCGATGGTTTTCGACTTTGAGAATGAGAGTTTGTGACGAACACCTCTTCATTCTGATTGGTCGGTAAACCGAACCTAAGTGGGGGAATATGTAACGGGGTACGTAGCCCTAAGTGTACCCTGGTTACATGAGGTGTGACACTTCACACTTCAGGTGTATGACACGTCATACTCCGGGATATTTGGTACAAGGTACCAACATCGTTCAAAGCCAACCATTGGTCAAACGACATTGCATTTCTATAGGTAACTTATAGTTTGTATTAAACCCAAACTTATACTACCTATAAATATACTCAGTTTACAATCTACCTTATTTAGGTCACTTCGCTCTCTTTAAATAAAGAGGGGTCCTGTGAACTGCCGTTCACTGAGAGTTTGTATACTCTCGGAAGATAACTTCCTCTAGCGCGCGTCGCACAGGACTTAGACGGAGCAATTATAGTTTTGGCAAATCAAATCAGCAACAGTATGGGTACATTGACGATATTGGCTGAAAATAGGTAGGCTATTAAACTGGCAAAAGCTACTAAATTGACCGTTTCCCTTGCCTCCATTCCGAAATAAACGACCGATTGAAAAATAAACAACAATTTTATATCCTCTTGAAACCGATTCCTTTTAAAACTGATTAGTACCGCAGACGTAGGGCTAGTTTGAACGTCGCGCTCATTTTCAAATTCAAGTGCTACCTCGGACCTCTCCCTTTCATCGGAATGAAACAAGCCACCGACGAAGAGAGGCGGATGCTGTGGGAAACTCTGCTTCTGCATAGCAAGTGTGGACAGCTTGATCACGGTAACATTACGTGGATCGCAGACCAGTTGCAGTATGGTCGCAAGGTCGTATTGCGGATACGGCACCAGGGAATTGGCTCAATGGGACCTCGCAAGGCGGCTGTGGTAAAATTCAGAGCTAGCGCACGGGGGACGAAGCAAGTGGATCGCCGTGCTCTGTGTTAGCTCGTCGCTGAGGTTCGGATAGCCGACCGCAAAACCCAGCAGACGCTCCAGCTCGCGACGAACACAAGTTGCTATCTTATCCAGCAGCTTATCAAAGAATGATACCTGCGTCGGGCCCAGAAAGGACAAAACTGTTACTTACCGCAAAACACAAGGAGGATCGTATGCGATTCTGCATTGAACATGTCAACCAAGCTGCGGATGGCAGCTATTGGTTTGACCCCCTTCTCGACGTCGTTCATATCGACGAGAAATGGTTTTACATCAAGATAATCGGGCAAAAGGTGTACATCCTGACGGGTAAAGATGATGTTCCGACTGAAGAAGTACCACTCCAGTATGCGCAGAGTAAAAGCTACTTGATTAAAGTGATATTTTTGAGCGCTGTCGCTTGCCCTAGAGAACTTTGAGATGGCAAGATTTCCATGTGGCCTATCGTGGAGGAGTACGTGACACAGCGCAGCAGTGTAAAGCGTCCTGCAGGTGTCATCGAGCTAAAGCCTGTCAAGATGACGCGTGAAATCTCACGTAAGATGCTGGTGGAAGACATAATTCCAGCAATCAAGACGAAATGGCCGCGCGATTAAATGCTACAAGCCATTAAGATTCAGCAGGACAATGTCCGCTCCCATGTCCATGCAAATGATCCAGTGGTGGTTGCTGCTGGAACGAGTGACGGCTGGAACATTTGCCTCACCAACCAACCGGCTCAGAGTCTAGAGATTAACGCGTTAAGGGTACGTCTTTTTGTACAGCATTCAATCGCTGCAGTCTCAAGCAAAACCGCGGAATGTCGAGCAATAGATTAAGGAAGTGAATCTGGCATTTGAAGACACCTCTGTGGGTACACTTGAGAGGACGTTTGTTACACTGCAGCTAATGATGAAGCACATCACGCATTGCCGTGGGGACAATGCCTTCCGCCTTACCCACTTTAATAAGGATCGCTTACTGAGATAGGGCAGACTTCCCCTCTCTGTTCCTTGCGCGTCTCAGCTGTACTACGACACGCTTGCAGCAATCGTGCCGTCTATTGTAGTTCATGCTCCTTCAGACTTAGATGACTCGTGAACTGATCGCTTATGTGTCCGCATACAGGTACCTCTACACACTTTATAAACGAAAAATATATGAGGCGGAGCTATGCGCATTTTTTCATTCGGTCTTTATTTCCGAATGGAGGTAGTCTAATACTAGATAATATTTCATGATATTTTTCCACCTAAGTACGTTCTTGCCATCTTACCCTCTGCTGAGTGAACCGAGAGCCCACCAAAGAGTTCTAAGGTAGCAGTAGCGATGACAAACTTTAAAACGGATGGATATTTGCTCTAGTATTTCACTGTGACACCGACGAAGCCGATCGGATGAAGAACTGCAAGCGGTTGCAGTTGTTTGAAGTCGATAGAGCAAAATCAAAATATTTGTTCTTGTTCTCTTTAGCTACCACGTTTCGTAAAGGTCTATGTGGACCAGGGTTAGCCCTTACCCTGTAGCCCCTGATCCCACCCTCAAGCAGGGGTACTATTTTAGGGGCTCTATTTAAGGGAGGGGCACAAACCATTGTCACGTCAAGTGAGTCGTGTTGAAGTTTAAGTTTTGCCGGGTCCTACTACTTTTTTAAACTTAAATGTAAAGATCGTCGATGATTATTAATAGCTCTCCTTCGTCGGAAAGGCAACCTCGTTATTCGTACCGCCTTGGTTCCGCAGAGGAAATAGTGAAAATTCCCAAGGGGCACTATAATAGGAGGGGTGTTATTTTAGGGAGGGGGCTTTCATAGTTCCCCACCCAACTTGCTCAAAAATTTTGTAGAGAGGTTACATGTATTTAAGGGGGGGCACAATTTTAGGTTTTACAGTATTGTGCTTTGCAGATGGAATGTTCAAAGCACGGGCGTGGGGGTTAGAAGCTGATAAACCGGTATATCCGCTTCGACCGTTTCAACTCCATCGAAGGAACAGGGTATACCGGAATTCTAAGGAATAGGCGAGGTGTAACCTTAAAAAAACTGCTCAACTTCATCTCCCTGGGGCCCCATTGGCCGATAGCAATACTGTTTGACTTTCGGTAAGGGCCGCATTCAAATAAGCCGTAACAACAGCCGCGACTAGGAAATACTACATGTACGAGCGAGGAAAGGCATTTCCTACGTGTATCCAACAACGGCGTTGTACTGGATTGTTTTCAGTACGCTGCAAGTGCGCTCGCCCATGCGCGTGGGAGAGAAGATTAAAGGACCTACGGGAGAGAAAGATATCCGTTTTCGAGGCCTCAAGATGGAAGCTCAGCTCCAGCGGCGTCAGCGTTGTAACTCTGAAATTTGCCGTCTCCAAAGCACCTAAAGACGCCAGCCTAACCCATCCAAGCATTTGTTTCAACAGCTGTAATGTCTTCGTGCTCTTAATTTATGGACTATTGCCTTGAGTCACACTTACATTCTATAAAAATTAATTTCGTTCTGCAAGGAATCTCCAAGTTTGCTGTGAGTCCTCGCGATTGACCGCTCTGTCTTACAAGTGATCGTATTGCTGGCAGTGGTCAAGGTGCAGTATGTGAGCAGAAACACCCGCACGAACTAGCTCGCTGGCTTTGTTGGAGTGCAGAAGTGGTTTGGTTGAGCCATGAGCTGGTTTAATCGGGCTGCTACCAATGAACAATCTACGAACTGGTCATGCAGCGACGATGCACAGAGCGACTCGCAAGAGCAATTGATGGATTCCATCGAGCCGGACCATGTGTGCATGACCCACGAAGCTGTTGTGAGCCACGAGGGTAGTGCACGTATTTCGCCAAGGAGAGCGCCGCCTCAGATTGGTAATCATGCTGCTGACCTGCCTTCACACGCTCAAAGTAGTCTCCAGCAAATAATTTCACAGCCCTAGCATCCGATGAGAGCCCAGCAGCATCTACCGCAGCCTACACCAACTGGTAACGAGAGGTCAGCACACCGGTCAAGTGAAGGAAGTGCCGTAGCCATATTAGCACCGACAGGATCTACAGATACTCAGCAAACCGCTGATGAACCTCAACATTCTGCGTGGCCCCCTGAACAATCTGAACTGTACGGCGTGGACGATATTGCTAAGATCCCAGCGTGCATCCGCTCTGCCGTTCTCGAGTTTCGCCCGACGCCTACCTCTACCACTTCCAACCACCGTTCGATCACGTTTAAGTATGGAGCTCGTGTGAATTACGTTTTTCGTGGGACACCTGTCGTCGAGTGGCTGTGTATGGCAAGTGATGCGTGTCGACGCAAGTGTAGCTGCACGGAGGTAAACATCAAACCCAACGAAGCATTTATCCACAACCCATCAAATCTACTCAGCAAAAAACGATACTTCAGACTGCACGTAAGCGCAGTCGTGAGGAGGAGGTGAATCGGATCTTGGCGTCGGCTTTGTGCAGAGAAGACACGAAGCGATTATCGGTGCTCCTTGAAACGATTCGACTAATGTTTAACAACCTTCCATTTCGCTTTGGAGAGTAAGAAGAGTCCATAATTATTCGTGAACTTGTCTCCAAAGAAGAATTCAAGACTGCAGTAAACGCTAGAAACGTCACGCATGCTTTAGTGGAGCTGTATGCAGCCGCATGACCGGTTTTCTAAAAGACAATCGGGCTAGCTTTATTAAATGTTTCACTATGGTTGTTGACGTTTGGACGTCTAAACTTCAACACAAGAAATATATTGGTGCTCGAGTTTATTTCATCGATGCCAAGTTTGGGCTACGTTTTCTTGCTTCTGGGAGCTCGACACGTCAGCCCTTTGTATGGAGAGCGAGATCAGGGGATTCACGGTCCGTTTGAGCGATGGTTGGTAAGCATTCTGCGAGATTTTGGGCTGACGCCATCGGATTTCTTCGGTGCAACGACTGACAGCGGCCCCGACGTAAAATAGATGATGCAGGACGGGTTGGAGCTTCGCTGGGGGTGGTGTGTGTCGCACATGGTAAACGCGTCGACGAAGATGGCGTGTGGCTTGACGCACAAGTCATACAATCCTGACATGTCCGAACTATTGAACAAGATGTCGAAAACTGTGTACGACACAGTCTCGAACTCTACAAGATTGTGTCGTACACGGTTTTCGACATCTTGTTCAATAGTTCGTACATGTTTGCTTCCCTCACTTTTGACTATGCTGGGGTAGGGCAATGGAGCAAAACTAATCGGGTATAAACCGCACCGGTTTATGGGAATGGCCGCAACAATGCAGAGAATCCTGGATAAGTGGCCTACTTTAGAGGCTTGGTATAAAGAACGGGATGCCAAGCTTTGAACTCAAAGCATGGCCGGAGCATAAAACCATGCGTAAAAATGAGATGGGAAGAGGCAGATCAATTTGTTTTATCTGTGATCGAATTACCATTTCGTCTAGGCAAAAAGGGTTGATTTACAGGATATCGATGTGGATTTGGTGATTGATCGACATGCTCATGTATTGGGAGTATTTTCCAAAAGCAGTACCGATTTGACCCAATAGTTTCGGAAGCAGTACCGATCTCATGGACAACATACTCGATGGAGGGTTTCACACGCTGGTACAGCGACGAATAATTGTAAGACGGGAGCTGAAATGTAGTGGTGTCTGTACGTGCGCCAACACTGTTCCCTACTTTCTGTAGTCATGTAGACGAACCCATCGTCCGTAGTCGTAAATGTGAGCACATCATCGTTATTAATAGTCATATAGGCGAGCACATCGACCGTTGGGATAAATCTTCCGTAGGCATGCACGCCAATACTGCGTCCATTATTTTCGTTCTCCATCGAGTTCTGGACAGCGTACATGCTCTTATCCGTCTATTTTGAGTGTCTTGTGGAGTTCTTGAGGATTACTACAAAGCACTTTCGTGCGATAATTGATTTTCATCAGCCTCAGACACCTCAACCTTATCGATGGCTTCGTCAAATCTGTTGTGCCGCAATATCATTCAGTTTGTATGCAGAGAAATGAAGTAAAATGATAAATCAATAATGGTGTAGCTCTCTGCTATTGGTTGCGATGGCAGCAACTCGTCCTAGCCATTCAAGAAGAAAGAGGCCGCGTGCCCCATCACTAAGATAGGTGAAGCCGAGGGATGTAATGGAGAGATGGCCGATGCCATCTCACTTCCAAAACTGACGGCCTAGATCAACAACTACCTACAGCTGTACGCAACATTTCAAGTACTCCGATGTCCACCGATGCTAAGTCTGGCGGTGGACTCGAGAAGTTTAAGGGCAAGTCGTACACAATGTGGAAAGACAAGCTTTTGACGCACGTCAATCAACTCGACCATCAGTACCAACGCAAGCAGCTGGAAAAGGGCCAGCCTGAAGCGAAGGTGCTCATGGCGGACTTCCTCCGGGGATGTCCGGACAAGCCACCATCACCGACCAATACTATGGATGAGCAAGAGGCGCTCTCTATCAGATGGGACATGATGCACTGGATGAGAGGAAGAGGAGACCTTCAGAACCTCCTCAACCAAGTCCTCCCAGACTTCTTACTAAACACGTTGCCGGACGTGGTGTCCTCAATGGACCCAAGCGAAGTGATTTGGCTCCTGGAAAAGGATTTCGGTCAGGGTGACGCGGCTGGCCTCATCGACTTGATGAGAGCCTGGGCTAAGTTGACACGCGGCCCATGGCGCGACTTAAGGTCGCTGTTCGCGCAACTGAAGAAGGCTAAGAACGAAATCAATAGAAAGACAAAGAAGCTGTTCGATGAGGAAATGGTGACAGAGTCCTGGGTGTGTGTCGAGGTCCTTTCACTGCTGCCTAGCGAGTTCTGGGCCTCTTCGATCTCGCTGAAGAAGGGCGATTTCAATATCGATCAGGTCGAGAGCGCACTGCGCAAGATATTTGGAGACAAGTCCAAGAAAGAAGTGGGTCTTATGGATAAGTCCCACCCGATCACCATCAGCAACGTGCGGGTGAATGGTGGGCAAAAGCGAAAAATGGGTGGCAATGAGGGTGGCAAGTGCTTCTACTGCCTACAGACGGGACACTTCAAGGCGAATTGCCCGACTATGGCTGCCGACAGGGACCCCAACCGTTCAGGTGGACCCCTCTTCCGCACCGACGTTAACACGGCACCAGGTGCAAAGAAGGCCAAAAAGGGCAGGACGACCGCTATCAACACGATCACAGCGGTTGTGAAGGACGGCAAGACGCACGTCAACAAGGACGGAAAGACGCTGTTGGAGGAGTGCATGGAGGATGAGGCTATGGACGACATTGAGAGTTTAAACCCAGCCCTCCATGAGGATTTTGAGGACATGGGTAACTCAACCCAGACCCCAAATGAGGCTCTCCAAGATATGGACCAACTCGAAGATGAGGTACGTAAACAAAATGCATCGTACTTAAAAACGTTAAAGCGGTTAACCGTAACCGATGATATGTGGGTGGTCGACACTGGTGCAGGCCGAGCTATAACATCAGACAGAAGCTGGTTTACTGGGAAGCTCCGACCTGGCCAGAATACCGTGTTCACTTACGGTAATGGAACTGTTTCACACAGCTCTCTTAAAGGATCAATAAAACTTAGCGTTTTGACTCCAAAAGGAAGATTAAGTGATATATCATTGACAGATATTTCGTTTGACCGACAGTGTGATAGCAACTTACTCAGTTCATATTACCTTGCTCGGCACGGTTATAGACACCTACAGTCTAAATCAGGTGATTTTCTGTTCTTTTTAGGAAAGAACTTTAAATTGCTGTTTGCAGCTGTGGCAATAGGCGAAGTCTACTACTTACCGAGCGCGAAACCAGCTAGAAAGAGTGCTTTTAATGCTCAACTAAGCAAAGTTGGAGACATACTAAAGGAATGGCATCTGAGATTAGGCCATGTGGGCAAAGAACGCCTAATTAGAAGCATGAGCAATCAGAAACTAAAGGGGTTACCTAACCTCTCTTACTCAGAACTCAAGAAAGTTTCATTCTTTTGTAGTACATGCGCCTCAATGAAGGATCGCAGAATGTTTTACAGGAATTTGATAGGAAACAAATCAACAGAGCCATTGCACACTCTGCACATGGACTCTACTGGAAGGTTGAGGGTTAATGGACTGTAGGGTTCCTTCGGTTATCGGTATGCCCTTGCAGTGGTAGATGATGCCACTGCCTATAAGTGGTATTTTGCAGTAAAATCCTTGAAAGAGGTTCGAGGCAAAATCCGGACCCTCTTAAAACAGTTGGAAGTACAGTTTCCCTTATTTAAGGTTCGCAGAATTAGGACAGACGGTGGGACTGAGTTCCTAAACAGTGAGGTTTCTAAACTGTGTTCTAAACTCGGTCTAGATTTCCAAAGCTCTAACGTCGAATCCCAAGAAGAAAATGGGAGTGCTGAAAGAGCACATCAAACCATGATGGCTGGTGTGCGCTGTGCACTTCGAGGGGCCAATATGCCAGCAAAGTGGTGGCCCGAAGCTCTACTCTATATTGTCGATATTACAAACCGACTACCTATGGCGAGGCTCGGGATGAAAACCCCGTATGAGCTGTTACATCGGAAGCAACCCAGTGGTTTAGCATTTAGGATCTGGGGCTCAAAGTGTTTCGCACATGTTCCTAAATCAAAAAGGAAGGACCCAAAGCTGGGTGATAGGGCAATTGAGTGCAAGCTTTTGGGACTTTCACCAAAATACAAAGGGTACCGTCTTCTTGATGTGAAGGCGAACAAGTATCTTATAGCGAGAGATGTGAAGTTTAGTTTGACTGGTACAGAGGCTATGATCAGACGCTCGTTTCCCAATGAGGACTCCAGCATTGATCACGAAGAGGTACATGCTATCGGTCAGCTAGGCAAACAACCAAGAGGCACAGTTGCAGGTGAAGTGCCGGCTGACGAAAGCTCAGAACCGGTCACTGACCTACCGACATCCCGACTAGTGGGAGATAAGCGACAGGCTACCAGTGACGTCCGTCGATCAAAACGGCAGCGAGCACGCAACGTAAGGCTTAGTGACTACGTGACCCAGCTATATCTTGTAGCGTCAGATAAGCCGGACAGAATCCCTGTTCCGAAATCGATTAAGGAAGCGCGACTAAGTCCTTACGCTAAACAGTGGGAGTCTGCAATCAAAGCAGAATATGATGCCCTTTTGAGTAATAATACATGGGAACTTGTACCATTACCTAATGGTTGCAGAGCCCTTGGGTGCCACTGGCTGTTTGATGTCAAGTACCATGCAGATGGGTCTGTTGACCGCTTTAAGGCTAGGCTGGTTGTTCAGGGTAACACACAGCTATATGGCATCGACTACAAGGAGGTATTCGCTCCCGTGGCCCGCTATGAGTCTTTGCGGGTGCTGTTGGCATTGGCCACAATTCTAGGACTGGAGCTACACCAAATGGATGTATCTACAGCCTTTCTAAATGGTATCCTACATGAAAGTATCTATATGAGGCAGCCATTGGGATTTCGTCATGGCACTGGGCACCTTGTATGTAGGTTGAAGAAAAGCCTGTATGGGTTAAAACAGGCACCCAGAATCTGGTATGCCGTTCTAAATGAGTTTCTTACCAGCTTAGGATTTTTAAGATGCAAGAAAGAACATTGCTTGTATCTAAAACGGTGGGATATCAAAGGGATTGAACACATTCTGATCATATGCGTCTATGTTGACGACCTGACAATTGCGGGCTCACATCTGAGCTCGATCAGCGATCTGAAGGCTAAACTGTCTGCAAAGTTTACAATGAAAGACTTGGGCGAGTTGCATTACCTGCTAAAAATGGAGATCAAAAGAGATTCACAAAAGAAAACACTCAGAATCTCACAGCAGAAGTACATCAACGATCTTCTGGTAAAGTATCAAATGCGAGACTGTAGTACAGAACCCACACCACAAGCGAAAAGTGTTATATTAGAAAAGGAAAAGGATATGAACCCAGAACAGATAGCGGCCCAACCATTCGATTACAGAGGTTTAGTGGGTTCACTGATGTATCTTGTCCGAGGTACTAGACCTGATATTGCTAATGCTGTAAGAGAGCTTAGTAAATATCTATCTTGCTATAATAAGACCCATTGGAGGGCGGCTCAGCGAGTACTAAAGTACTTGAAAGGAACGTCAAAGTATGGCATTGAGTACAATGGAAATAGTACCACTAAGTTAGAGCTATACACAGACGCGAGCTTCGCGAATGCATCTGAAGGAAGGAAGTCAATCACAGGATATGTATCAATACTTGCTGGTGCATGCATCTCTTGGAAAAGTATTAAGCAAGATTGTATTAGTATTCATACAGCAGAATCTGAAATAGTAGCCGCCAGTAAAGGTGTTCGAGAGGCGATGTGGTTGAGGCTACTATTGAAAGAATTAGGCTACGGCCAAGTACTACCCACCCAATGCTGGTGTGATAATACTGCCGCAATAAGTATCATTAAGGATCCTTGCAGTCACTCATCTACCAAGCACATTGATATCAGACATCTGTATGCCCGTGACAAACATGAGGACAAAAGTATCATTGTGAATTACTGTAGCACCAACGACATGGTGGCTGATGCCCTTACGAAGCCATTAAGCCAAACACAGGTTGAAAAACTCAGATCTATGATGGGGATAAAAGAGTTGGGTTAATCATCAGCCTCAAATTTAGTTTTACGCCTCAAATAAGGTTAGGTCCCTCAAATAAAAGATTGACGGTCATTTGGTGTAAACACAAGCTCTTGTCAATTTAAGGGAATTATTAAGAAGTTTAGGAAAAGATTTACAGTAAAGGAAGGCCTTAAGGAAAGGGTTCTGGTTACAGACTAGTTTTAAAGTTAAAACCTTTAGTTTAATGGTCACCTAGCCCTAAGTTTGGAAATTGAACAGGTCCAGGCTATTAGCCACTTGCTCTTGAGTACATTTTACTCAAACTTTCGGTTAATTTCACTCCTGACTCTCTCAATTCCCGCCGCTGAAAGGCACAACTGGTCTAAGACTAGACACCCACGAGTGGCCGAATGATCGGACTTTCTACTTGCAGAGCTCACATCATGGGCGCTTGGCTAACCGTTTGAGGTGCCAAAAGGCCGGGACCTGAATGGCCGCTGTGGCTTAGGCCAGTCTGCTGTCGCCGAAGAAGGATACAAGCAGCTTGTGGATGCCCCCCCCCCCGAAGGGCTTTCGTCGGGACCCGCACCTGTGCAGTTCGGAAGAAAAAGAGAGAGTGAAGAGCTCAGTCCAATATCGGCAACAAACAATACAAAGAGTAAGTCTCTTTAGAATATAAGATAAAGTATTGGATCAGATTTTGGGTTCTGCGACAAGGCAAATCTGGGACCAAGGTGGTAACAAACCATCCCTCGAGAAGGATCTTGAGTGACAATGAGAAGACGTTAAGTGACGAAGAAATGATGGAGAACGTGAGCATCTTTAGTGGGAGTGTTGTGCCGCAATATCATTCAGTTTGTATGCAGAGAAATGAAGTAAAATGATAGGTCAATAATGGTGTAGCTCTCTGCTATTGGTTGCGATGGCAGCAACTCGTCCTAGCCATTCAAGAAGAAAGAGGCCGCGTGCCCTATCACTAAGATAGGTGAAGCCGAGGGATGTAATGGAGAGATGGCCGATGCCATCTCACTTCCAAAACTGACGGCCTAGATCAACAACTACCTACAGCTGTACGCAACAAAATCAACCTCGTATGGATCTTGAATCCGAGTATGGCACTTCTCAGCTGATCATCGGACTTTCATTTAGTTCTGGCAAGACAGCAACGTACTTCATGCAGGACTATACATTCAACTCCAATACAAATTGTGTGGTCGAGAGCAGCGGTAAGATGAAGAAGTACAAGTGCGACGACAACCGAAATGGTGCCGAAGATGGGTGCAAATGGGAAGTCAGAGTCTCGTGTAAGAAAAAACGTGACAGCACTCCATTTTTTGGGGTCTCATCAATTAACGATGAGCACAGCGATTTCTGCGCATCTATCGCTAAACCAACAAGGCTCCAGCTTGCCCAGCTAGCAACGCTTCGTGCGGCCGCTCTTGGAGATCGAACAATTAAACGTAAGGCTTTAGTCTCCATGTTACAGTCCGGAGATGGAATAAGCATGCCGTTTAGCCGTTCGATGATGTATCGCGCGAAGAACAACATTTTACAGAGCGCCAATGGCGAATGGGAGGCTTCTTTTAAACGTTTCCCATCTATGCTTGCAGACCTCCGAGATAGCAGCAATGGCACACTGATATCTCTAAGCGTTGATCAACATCAACGTTTCTTGCGGTGTTTTGTCGCGTTCGGGGCAAACATTGCGTGTCAATAAGGTTCCTATGATGCACAATGTTGCAGGTGTGGAGATCAGCATCCCAGCGACATTGCACTGGGGTCACCGCTTCAAGGTGACTTGCCTTCGTTTCTTGAAGCGGAAGAAGTAAAGACCGGTGAGCACGGAATAAATGATCTCGACAACCTCAGTGAAGCTTTATGCGAATGCAGCAACTTTGAGAATGAAAAAAAACTCCCCATGTTTAAGTGGAGAACGTCAAATTTTGTGGAGAGCGCCAGCGATGTATTGATTGAAAATGACGTGCGCCAATCCGATCCCTGCAATGGTATATACAAAATAGCTGTTGAAGAAATGGCGAAATTTAGTCAACGGCGCAACACAATTAATTCGTGGCAAAAATCTAAGCTGATTTTAACCTCTTACGCGAAGAAACTCTGGATATTAGAAAAAGAACTTGTTGGCGAATACAAGGTAGGACGATCGAGCGACACCATATCTTACGTATCACATCCTGGGGTGACAACCCGGAGTCGTGAAGTGAACATCCCAAATTTATGGTGTACGTGCAGTCACTTCGATCAAATGAGGATGGCTTGCCGCCACAGTTTTGCAGTATTGCGTGAGCGTGGCATCCAAGATCAAGCTCTACCATCCTACGTATTTGGCGTCAAACTACAAATCTACTTTTTCCGACAAGAGTATGAATCTTCCCGTGAGAGACGCCCCACCGCGGAGTGCGACTGTGAAGCCGTCTCCATACTACAGACAAGCTGGCCGTCGCGTAACCCGATGGATTGCAAGCAGTGGAGAGAGCAACAACTGTTCGACTTACGTTTGTCGAGGATGCAGAGAAAACGGTCACAATAGGAGGACGTGTCGGCGTCATGCACACGATTAGGATGAAGCTAATCCCGATCTTATGGCCACGATATTTGATCTCCCGTCCGTCCAAACAGATGGGAGATCTAATGCAGGATCAAGTACCATTGATCTGGATCTAGCGCACCAAGCCCAGTTAAGCGAACAGAACGCATACCAGCTCGAAGATCGACCCGACATCCAATCATCAAACGAAGGATCTGCCCACGGTAGCCGAATGTCACTGAACTTCCTCTTAGGTAACTAAGCCATCTACAAATACATTTACAGCAAATGTTTTCTCCGAAGTTTTTAAAAACATTTTATTTAATATCTGTAACTCGACAATTTATTTGAGGCTTATGCTTCCTTCAATACATGTATGGCTGATGCTGAACGGTTGAATTCAGCTAAATTTACTTTATTCTTATCTTTCCCATCGGTCTACAGTCCATGATAATGGTACATGTTAGTACGTATGCGTCCGGGCTTTAAATATTATGCTTGGACACAGCTCTGTGCCAATTGTCGGTGTGTTAACAGTGTTGGCGCACGTACAGACACCACTACATTTCAGCTCCCCGTCTCACAATTATTCGACGCTTCACCAGCGTGTGAAACCCTCCATCGAGCATGTTGTCCATGCTTCCGAAATTTTTGGGTCCAATCGGTACTGCTTTTGGGAAATACTCCATGTATTGGATATTACATGTGTACTGTACCAGTACATCGAAGTACCGGTATGCATCATTCGAATGATGCAAACGGCAACTTCATTTCTGAACCAGAATCGAGTAATCACGTTGATGAACTTCGTCTCATTATAAAGACATTGCTGCTGGTCAACATTTAGACTCAAGATGTTCACTTTGGATTGAATACTACTTGTACAGGTATGGGAACTACCGGTGTTTGTACTGACGATCGCATGTCAAAGAGTTAAATATGTTTTGTACAGTCACGCCACCTGAGGAGTTGGTGCGTGCTCTCCGCTTCTGGGGGAGCTGGATGAGAGCAGGTAGATGCTATGTACGAGCTCGAGCTCGTTTTCTTCGTCGCCGCGCATGCGTCGCAGCATCTCCTGCTCGCCAGCGAGCTGGTGTTTGCGGTGCCGCCGGTAGATTACCGCCACTACGCCAACGAGCGACACGGCCCCCAGTACGCAAGTCACCACGATTAGAGCAACTTTGTAACGATGCCGGGAACTATCCAGCGCCGAGACCTGGTGATTTAGCTCGTCCAATGTCGAGCCAGACGACGCACCTGAATCGGAGCTGCCACTATCGGTCAAACCATCGATACCGCCACGGCTGCTGCTGTTGGTTGTCAAAAGTACCCCGTCATATGCATCTTCCACGCCAAGCACCAACAGACTCGATATATTGGAGATGGCGAGACTCGGCGTGGGTAGTGCAGAAATACACGATATGTCGAGCAAAGTCAGATTGCCTCTGCTGCGCACATACGATGCCAGCACCTTCCGAGCACACGCAGTGCCATTCGACAGCAGACCTGACTGAACTACACCGTGCGTGCTCTTTGAAGCCACGAGAAGTGCTTTGTTATCGGTCTGGAACTCGTGGAAAAGTGCTGTGGAATACTTGGGCGCCGAGAGCGCATCCAGCCCTCCGCTCAGCAACAGTAGACTGGTTCCAGATGGAAAGGCAGTCACAGTGGTGTTTGCCGTGTATGATAGCGTGGACTCGACAGGTGAAGAATTCGACCCTGATACTGTGGTGTTGCCGCAAGCTTCGGAGGTGTCGCCTGTGAACAAACAGTAGGCGTCTAGCTGAGTGTACACTCGACCAGAGCTGATTGAAGTATCGGTGAAGCGCTCCAACAGCTCGGTGTGGTCGGGGGATGGTACTTCCCACAGCTCGCTGAAGGCCTGGACTACAAACAGCAGTTCCGGGTTGTCGGTGTCAGTATCAGTTACGAATGTGGAGTTAACAAACTGCGAAAGCAGCGTGAGGTCTTCGGAACCGCATCGGTGAAAGCGGTAAGCAATAACTGGGATGAATGGCCACAAGGTGGAGTCCTTCATCATTACTCCAAGTAGTTGGCGAAGTGTGTACGACGGCGGCGTCGTTGTGGCTGTAGCGAACTTGCTGTTCTTGCTTGTATTAACATCCGTAAGGATCATGGAGCACGCGGATGCAGTGTCAGCATCAAGGCGAGTGTACACTTCTGCAAGTGTCTGGTTCAGAGTCGTGCTCGAGCTCGCTTCGGAGAACCTTTTGGAGCAATCCGCATCACCTTGGCACCATATCAAGAAATCGATGGCCACCTCTCCGAAGTCTTCGTCACTTTTGGAAACATGGTGTGAGACCGTCTCAATTCCGGGTATAAGATACTTTGCGTTTCCAAGTGCACCGTCAAACACGTAGCCGATAATCTGTGAAACGCCCTGTTGCATGAGTTGCTGGGCTACAAGTGTGCCATAGCCTAATGCATACACGATAGCCTGCGAATCTGACTGGAATTGGTTGATGACCCTTTCGATATCCTGGGCGGCACTGGCCAGGGAAAATGCCCTGAGGTTGGTGTATCCTAATTCATTCAGTCGATATACACATGCCTGGACGTCGCTTGGATCAAGAGCTTTACCGTGTCTAGCAAAAATGGCGGTTTGAAGCGGTGAGCCGTCCGATGCATTGCACGAGAGAGCTGAGCTATCACCACTGCCTCGAAAGTCAAGCGTGTAGATGTCCATGTCGCCGCGTAGCTCTTCGTACAAGAGCGTCATTTGCAGCTCTACTTCTTCAGGAGTCTGGAAATCAGGTCGATCGGGAAGATACCATACAGTTTGTAGACTTGCACCCATGTCATTAGTTCCGAACGCTGGTATCCGCTTAAATGACACGGCAATTGTAGTGTTCTCATCTTCGGCTTTGCAGACACCTTCGTAGCACAGTGGAAGCGTTACGGTTGCACACTGCGCCGACAGGTTATAAGCGTTGGCGACAGCGTTGTCCAGGGAACAGGGGCTCCATAGCAAAGCCGGTGGAGCTGGTCCATTGGGCAAATCTGATGAGTCAGCATTGCTGTGCGCATTCGCGAGGTCTTGCACGAGCAGCACCACCAGAGCGATGAGCAACGCCGTAGGAGGGACCAACGGTGAGTATCGGCGCAAGACGCTACGGGTGCGACCGGGCCATGGCATCGGCTCCGTCTGGGCTTGTTGCTCTCGTCGCCTCCAGTTCGCGAGTTCCTCGGACGAAACGGACAGTTCAATCACCTGGTCCGTTGTCCTTGGTGGGGCCGCACTCGATGGCTGGGGAAGTAGAACGTGGCTGTTTGCAGAGCTTGAGTCACTCTTGTGCTCGCTGGACGAGATCGATGAAGGTAACGAGGAGCTACCAGCACTGGAGCCACAAGGCATGGCATAGGCCTCGGGGATTCTCGTGCAGGGGGGCAGGTTGACAATTGAGTTGAGGGCCAGTGGCAACCGGACGGGGTCAATCAGATGTGCAGTGTCGGCATAGAGGAAAGCAGGTGGAGACACGTTTCTGCTACAAATGGCCGGGAGCTGCTCGATTTCGCCGACAGCAACGTTCAGCGAGGTCTTGTTGAGGAGCTACAGCCATGTCAACTTGGCAGTCAAGTACATGAAGGGCACAACTCGGCTCGTCCAGGAAACCATTGAATCTGAACTGTCGCCAGTGGTGATTTGTGTGTGTTCCTGCCCCGCTTCCTCGCCGTGAACGTGTCGCAGTCTATAATTTAACCAGACGTTCCAATTGAATTGGTGGTGTTTATCAACGCAGCAATCAGCTCCGTAGTGCCCGCAATTTGAAAGATCCGAGGGCGGAATAGCTCAGTATCCACATTGAATTGGATGGCTTAACTGAACACTATGGGCATTTTGCTGTAGACAACTAGCACAAAAGTTTAACGCTGGTGCTGGCCGCGTGCTGGCGGCCTGTGTCACCGTACCCACCGTATGGACACTTTTCTCAAACGTCTGGTGAAAGCCTTCGCACCGAAGCCCGCGACCACAAGTGCTGTACAAGTCGATGTTTACCCACCTGCACCGCTGAACCGAGACAATCCGCGTATTACAAGTAGCATATCTCCAGTGTTTATACAGGAAAGAGGTCGGACCGAGCATGCTTATATTCGTGGCTTGACGCTTCGTATTTCGTTGTTAGATCTGATGGCCGTTCCGTCCCCAATTAGCTATCAATTCTCGCTTCGGCTGCCGAAAAGTCATGGTCACTCCAAACGATTGGCTTCGGCGAAAGGGTATGGCCACGAACAGCGTTGTAGTTGTGGAATCGACACCCAAGCCATTGCGAAGTGTATTAATAGGCTGATGCAGTTTGGAATCCGCAACTGAAACCCAACAGCAATAATAACCTTACCGATAACGGAGACACATCCGTAGCGGCACATCTAGCTGCTATCATTATTTACGTGTTCACCGCATCTGCATGCAAGTTGTACTGTACCTGCATCTCTCGGTCAGATCGAGCGTTTCAGGAGATCAATTTGCATGGAGCGCGTGTCGCCGCAAATTTGCCAGTCGTCGTTGGTTTGAAGCCATATCGTGAGAGGAAAGGCTCGCTCTGCACAATCTATGAACGTGGCCCAAAACGGCATACGAACGACGCAGCGCGATCTGATGCAACGCCTGGCGCCGCTCTTTGCGGCATTGTCTGCCTCTCAAGCTTCTTATGATAGGCGAGCAGGATTTCCTTAGTACATCGCTGTACCGGTACTTGCAACGAGCTGAGATTTCAAGATGAAATCTTGAAATATGGCATAGCCAGTGCACAAAAGATTTTTGGAGCGACACGGGCCAATCAGCGTACGTGAGCTCACGCGAAGGGTCGCACTTCCAGCTCTAAAACCGCGACAAAAGATTTCTTCGATATTTTAGCCTGGTTTTCTCGTGCGCTACTGATGGACGTCTGCCATCGCTACGCGCAAGATAAGATCTTGACGTCAAGTCCACGCACTGCTTCGACAAATGGCAGCCGAAATGGAGCAGCACCGCGCACCTGAACTGGCCGTGGCTGAGCCAGAGAGCAGCCCGCGCATGGCGCTTTCGGTGGCGCCGTCCATGATGAAGGCCGCCGCGTGCGCTATGGACGAGACAAAGCCCGTCTTGCCCACGGATGTCTCCAAGTCCGGCCTGACGTGGCCCGACTCGAGTCTCCAGCCACTCCGAACAAAACCTACAACGCCCGGAGGCTCACGTCTCAAGGTGGAGACGTCACCGCCCGTCGTCCAGGCAAGCGGCACATCGCTCGACGAATCCGGACTGCCGAAGCCCAGTGACGGTCTCCCTGCGCCCAACATGAGCTGTGACTCTGTGTCACCTGTCTCCCCCACCGTCATGAAAGATCTACAGTTCGACTCGAGATTCATTTCCGACGCCTGGTCCTACGAAGCCCCACAAAATATGTACGCGCTGTTGACACAGCCTACGAGCCAGATGGATCCTTTGGCGAGCGGAACGGGTCTTGTGACGCCCTACATGCAGCTACAAGCTCAGCAGCACCATCTCCAAATGCAGCAACAGCAATTAGAGCAACAACTCGAGCATGGCCTCCCGCTTCAGATGTCCCCCATCCACGGTTCTGGCCTGTCGTCGCTGTACATGTCTGGGGGCCCAATGGCAATCAGTCCTCATCAGATGTCGATGCAATCTCCAAACGCCTCTGGGATGAATTCTGCGTATCCTCCGACACCCACCGCTGTGACCCTCAGTGACATCTTGATCTCGGGTGACCCGAGCCTGTTTCTGGCTCCAAGTGGTAGCCCAACTAACATGGCCAAGCAGCAAATGATGCCACCCATGCCACACGCTGGAGGTGTCATCAACGTGAAAGACTTAACACTTAACGAGTTACGCCCTCATTTCAACAAGCCGATGGCAGTAGTGGCCAAGGAGCTGGGCGTGTGTATCACACTGATGAAGAAGATCTGTCGTCGCAATGGACTTGTCCGGTGGCCACACAGACGTATTCGCAGTCTTGTCAATCGCATCACATCGCTACAAGTTCTGGCGACCAACGCTGCAGGTGCAGAGCGGAAGCGCTTCCAAGGGCAGATTGCCGGTCTACGCGAGGAGCTATCAGCTGTAATCCAGAACCCGAACGAGAAGAGCCGCAAGGCACAAACCGACGCCAAGATTCCCAGCAAGGTAGAGATGATTACTGTCACAGAGGCCAAGAACGAGTTCCCAATTGCCCAAATCACGGACGAGATGGTGGGACCAGCCGAGATACCGGTTGACGACGAGAGTAACGGCAACATCAATGTGCAAGCTGACACTGGCGCTGGTAAAAAGAGTAAAAAGAAGAAATCTTCCAAGCCAAAGACAGAAACGACGGGTGTTGTCGGAGTAAAGCGCGACGCGGTTGTTGCGCTGGCGGATGCGGGCGAGATCTCACGCACGAAGAAGCGCAGACCGTCCTTTGGTCTGCATGCGCATCAGCCGCCGCCCATCAAGATCCCCCGACACGACGAGCTGCCTTCCATGAGCCGCTTGCGTAGTCAAAGTGTGCCAGAGAGACGGCTTCGCGGAGATCGACGGCACGGACGCGGACGGGATAAAGGCACGGGCTCCAGCTCCGCATCCTTGCGGCCCTCCACCACGACCCACCGAAACGGTAGACGCGGCTCCATCTCGTCCATCTTAAACGACATTCCTGAGTGAGCAGGCGCCTGAGGCCCTAACCAACCAGCGCCTCTGTCTCTGTTGCTCCACTTACACGTCGAGCCTGCAAAGATCATAGGAGCTAGTACCTGTAAACAGACGAAGATACGCGCATACCCAAGAGTGCAGGCCAGCAGTTTATGAATAAATACCCACCATACATGCATCCCAAGCGAGTGAACGTGTATGATGAAGTGGCAAATGCAAGAAGAAGAAAAGTGGAGGCATGTCAAGTTTGCCCTATATACCAGAAGTCATGGCAGCCTGACCGACATGCCCAGCCTCAGTATTCACGCGAGATAATCTCGCCGCAAGCGCGAGAGGGAAGGACATACCTGCACTGAAGGTAACTTGGTTTAGTACGTCGCACAGAAATCACGTCAATTGGAAATGAGCCACACCAAGGCTGGTTACTTTAAAACGCCTTGAAAGTGAAAGTGAACCGTTTTTGATCAACGTTATGATTTTCTTGGTCGCATCCTTTGGCCTTTGCGAAACGTGTATTTCGTAGTCACTTGTAGTGACTCACTACGTCGCAACGGGTGTCACGTACCTGTACTCGGCAGGGGGCACCATCAACGATGACTTAGATTTCGTTGAGCCAAATGATTTCCAGAGTGTCTCCAAACACGTTTGGCGAACACTGCACCCTCTCGACGTATCGACGTGTTGCTGGATATTTGAGCATTGCTTGCCGTCGCCACAGCGGCTACTAGCCGCTGTGGCGTCCATTAGGTATATGCCCTCTTGTAAACTTCGAAGTATTAATAATAAAGGAATTATTATTCGGATGCCCGGGGGTGGAATGTGCCCCAATGGAGTAAAGTTGGGATCGAGTCTACGCCGTTGTTGTGATACATGTACAGTATCCATAGCACTACGTTTTGAACCCTACGATGCCACCAGAGACCGTTGCCTTATTTTTCATCTTGCCTGCGTCAAGTGGTTGACTGATCGGACAATTGTGTTCGCAAGAAAGTCAGATCTCACATCCAAGGGGGCAAGTTGCCGCGAAGTCCATAAATTGCACGACGCCAACTATTAATACGTTGCTACGAGGACCAGGTTGTCGACTTTACACATCTCTTGAAGCAAATAAAATCAATTATGGACTAATATAAACTTTCATATGGATTTAAGGTCTTCCTTTCATCAAATTCTAACGGCTTGGTGCTTGGATTATCCCTTATTTAATATTACAGGTGTGGTACTCCCCGGCTAGATTCTGAAAGGGCTGGTTCGTGCAGGCTTCACTTTCAATTCGGTCGAGCCTTTGATTTCGCTCATTGCCAAGGCAGAGGTATGCATCTTCCGCTCGTGCTAGGCCTCGCGGCGCTGAGCATGCAGCTTGCCGTTGCGCTGGACGTGAGCGTATGCGGTGATGCCACCTATGCGCTATCAGAGGCCCGGGGAGCTCTATGCTCGGGCGCGGGTGCAGCTCCTGCAGGCACTGCTTGCCCACTGCGAGGCGACGTGGCTGTGGCAGACTGTCACAATTCTCTCGCGTCCTATCTGGACGGGTCCTGCGTCGCGCCCGAAAACGCCGAGTGCCGTATCATCACAGGATCGACTTGGGGCTGCGTATTGCCGTCCGTAGGCTGCGGGGATAAAAGCAATGAACCAGAAGCCACACCAGCAGCGACAGTGCCAACGGAGGAGGATGGAAGCTGTCCGACATGGAATTTCGATGGAGTGGATGACGTGGTGGAAAGCATCGACACAAGTTCAGCCTTCGATGGCAACGAGGACTACGACGAGAGCTGGTTTTCGCAGACCACGACGGTGACGGAGCTCTACGACTGCGGTGAAGTACCGACGACGTCTCCGTCGACAGAGACACCAGTTACTGAGCTTCCGACAACGGAGAACCCTGTGCCCGAGCCTCCAGTAACTACTCCAACTCCAGTCACGACGTCGCGCACAACTCAAGAGCCGGAGACTCCAGCGGCGACGTCGCCTATTACCCTGCAGCCTAGTACGGAAGCACCAGCCACGACGTCGCCCGCTACTCTACAGCCAAGATCAGAACCGCCATCGATAATGCCCCCCACTACTCCAGAGCCAACGACGGAAACCCCGGTGACAGCTGAGCCGACAACGCCAGAGCCTGCTACAGAAACTCCGGTAACAGCTCCACCTGCTACTTCGGAGCCTAGTACGGAATCCCCGTCGACGACGTCGCCAACTACCAGGGTGCCACGCACCGAGACTCCAGCGTCGACTTCTCCAATTACGACAGACACAGCGACGGCAGAGCCTACAACAGAGACCCCAGCCACGACTTCGCCAACTACTCCAGAGCCAAACACGGCAACCCCAGTGACAACAGAGCCTGGACCGCTAACAGAAATTCCAGTCACCCCAGCACCTATAACGCCTGAGCCCACCGCGGCCACAAAGACGGATAAGCCTTCCACGCCAGGCCCGACCACGGATGAACCAACGCCGACACCGACGACGGAGGAGCCTTACACGCCAGGCCCGACCACGGATGAACCAACGCCGACACCGACGACGGAGGAGCCTTACACGCCAGGCCCGACCACGGATGAACCAACGCCGGAGGAGCCTTACACGCCAGGCCCGAGCACGGATGAACCAACGCCGGCACCGACGACGGAGGAGCCTTACACGCCAGGCCCGACCACGGATGAACCAACGCCGGCACCGACGACGGAGGAGCCTTACACGCCAGGCCCGACCTCGGATGAACCAACGCCGACACCGACGACGGAGGAGCCTTACACGCCAGGCCCGACCACGGATGAACCAACGCCGGCAGCAGCCACGGAGGAGCCTTATACGCCAGGCCCGACCACGGATGAACCAACGCCGGCACCGACGACGGAGGAGCCTTTCACGCCAGGCCCGACCACGGATGAACCAACGCCGGCACCGACGACGGAGAAGCCTTACACGCCAGGCCCGACCACGGATGAACCAACGCCGGCACCGACGACGGAGGAGCCTTACACGCCAGCTCCTACAACTGCTGGGCTCACCCCGGCACCGACGACTACGGTAGAGCCGACTCCAACTCCAACAAGTTCGACTCCTTGCCCTTCTACGCAGATGCCAACAAAGCCTCCGTACAATCAGGGTAACCAAGGACAATACCAGCAGCCTCAGCAGCCTCAGCAGCCCCCATACAACCAGGGTAACCACGGACAATACCAGCAATCTGAGCAGACTGCGGAGTCCACCACTGCCACTGAGGATGCTGAGACGGTGTCGCTAGCAACAGCAGACAACGCCGACTTTACCAGCAGTGGCAACTCGGGAGAGTTGTGGGTTGTAGTCGTTGGGTGCCTAGCTGCAGCTGCAGCTGTTGCTGGTGTGGCTCTTTACGCAAGAAAGAGACATCAACGCAAGAACAGGGACCTGAGTTCAGCCAACGAGTACGGCATGCACTCGATCGTGACACCTCAGTGGTCGAGGACGGATTAACCAGTTTGTAGCTACTGCCACTAAAAAATATTAGCCGCGCCGAATGCAAGGCAGCACCCAAACTAGACAGTTACTACAGTGTTAGAATGTATCCATCGCAAGTTGAAGTAGGGTACCGGTTCTCACTGTTCGAAACCGGTTCGACCCTGAGTAACTTTGTATCCAAAAGTCGAATCTCAACTTCGCCAGCGTCTCCTGCAGTCTGCAGAGCCTTCCAGCTGCTATGAAGCCCCACATCCTGTCGCCCTGGATCCATTTGTTGCTACTGCTATCGGTCGTGCTCCAGTTTGGTGGCGCTGTCTCTGCAGCGGATACCAGAGAATCAAGAAAAGTGGATAATGCACTTCCGACGCAGTGGGCGCGAGGTCCCCGCGCAGCCCCAGAGCTGCATCTGACGCTACGTGTGGCTCTCAATCCTCATAAGAATGATGGTCAATTGGGAGATCTTGTTGCAGCGGTGACAGACCCCGCGTCGCCTCTCTATGGACAGCACTTGACGAGCTCCGAGCAGCTCCAACAGCACTTTAAACCGTCGGAAGCCGCTCTCAAGAGCTTCGTACAGGTGTTCCAAGACGCCCCAACGGTTCAAGCTGAGCCTATCGACACTATCCAGGATTTCTGGCACGTCAAGCTCTCTGCAGCCACGGCCGAGCAGCTTTTCAGCACCAAAATGTTCCACTACACACACCGCCAACACTCCGAGCTGTCGGTGGTGCGTCCTGAAGAGAGCTACAGTATCCCGCAAGAGCTAGAGGGCGTTGTGGCCTATATCGACGGACTGGAGAGTTTCCCCACTGAGATGCAGGCCATGTTCATGCACGGAGGAGTCACCGACGACAAGGACCCGTTTGCAGCCAAGCAGCAGCCGTTCACAGACAATTTCCGCGTCAACTCGAGAGGGGCGACGCCCGCAGTGATCCGAGAGCAGTACGACATCCCAGAGAAGATCGAAGCTAACGATTCCAGTGGCGTAGCTGAAGAAAGCTCGCGAGCCGATCGAGTCGACCGCAAGAAGCTCGTGGTGGGCACATTCCTCCATGAATTCTACAGTGAAGAGGATCTGCGCCAGTTCCTGCACACAATTGACGGGCAACAGCATGCGATCAAGTTGCCAAAATTTAGTGGACAATGCGTCTCCTCGTACGGCCCGACGGGCGAAGCGTCTCTAGACGTCCAAGTGACTGCGTCTCTGACCGGCCATGGGACTGGAGACGCCTCGAATATCGAGATGATGTGCTACACTCAACTCCGAGACGCGACCCGCGACTACGCGGCTGACAACCAGGAGCCTTTTCTTACGTTTTTACAGGACGTGAACGCCATGCAGCCTCCCCCTGCCGTCGTGTCCATCAGCTACACAGACGACGAGTGTAGCGTGCCGGTAGCGTACGCAGAAGCTGTCAACCGGGAGCTCATGAAGGCTGCTCTTCGTGGCATCTCCATCCTGGTTTCCGCTGGCGACGCTGGTGTACGAGGCAGCCATCTCGCAGAAGGTTTCTGCCGTGTACCAGCTTGTTCCAAGTTCATGTCCATGTTCCCGGCCTCGTCTCCTTACGTCACAGCCGTCGGAGCTACAACCATCGCCACCGGGTCTGCTAGAGACGAGAACGGCAAGTGGAAAGAGGCGGTGACGTCCACAGCTGAAGCGCGTGCACTCATCACGTCGGGCGGCGGCTTCAGCGATCTCTACGATATGCCAGAGTACCAACGCAAAGCTGTGTCGCCCTATTTGACCTTCGCTAGCTCTTCAGGCCTCTCTCCGTTCTTTCGAACTACTGGAAGGGCGTTGCCTGATGTGGCAGCTGTGGGTCACGCCTTCCCTGTCGTCGTCAACGGCGAAGTAGGCGCGACGGACGGCACTTCCGTGTCTGCGCCCGTACTGGCGTCTATGGTAACGCTACTTAACCGCGCCCTCCCCGAACTACCGCCTCTTGGATTCTTGAATCCTCTACTCTACCGCTTGTACGACGTGTGTCCGCAAGTGTTCGCTGACATCACACAAGGCGACATCGCGTGTGGCGCCAAAGGGATGAAATGCTGCAAGAAAGGCCACGTGGCTACCACTGGATGGGACGCAGCTTCGGGTCTTGGGACGCTGCGCTTCGCCACGTTGTTGAGCGACCTCCCTGGGTGTTTGGCTCGCATGAATTCTTCAAACGACTTTGCGATGACCGAGCTGCTTTCTGCCCTGATGTTGAACGTCGAAGCACCCGAAGAAGACGCGGAGATTCACGTGAAGAGCTGGACTCGTGGAGAGCAACGAGCCACTCAATTGCTAGGTGCTGTCAGCTTAGTCGCTGCTGTCGGTCTCATCTGCGTGCTAGTAGCTCTGCGTGAGCGAGTCTTTGAGGACTTGGGCGACCACAGAGCAGGCTCCAGGCGCTACGGATCCTGCGCCGCGCACGACTCAGCCCGCGAGCTCTTGCTTTCCCACTAATCAGAACTAAAGCTATTACAGTAGTGTTATTATCAGTCAGACAAACTGAGCACCGGTAGTAGCCGTGAGCTCAATTGCCGTGCTCGCTCCCTTCGATGGCTTCTTCGATTTCCTCTTCTTCGTCGTGCTGCTTCGCCTTGAGCTGTTTAGCGTCGTGTTGCTCCTCGTGACGCGAATCTTTTGCTTCGGATGCATCCTCGTTCACGAAACGAAGTTGCTCCAGCCACGTAGCACAGCGTCGAACCGAACGTTCAGTACTCGTCGCGTTATGGAGCTGAAGCCATGACGAGTCGAGAAGTTCTTCGACCGACGCACGCTCGGAAGGCTGGCAAATAGAAAATGGGTTAATAAGGAATGAAGGAAATAGGTGCGAGATCTACATGTTCGCACCTCTTTCTTCAGACATCGACCGATGAAGTCGTGAAACTCACGAGTGAATAACTCGCCGTTAGCGTCAACCTCCGGCAAACTAGGTTCAGGACTTTCAACAATACTCTGGACCACGTCGATGTAGCTCCGGGCGTTAGCGTATGGGAATGTTTGTGTCGCGCACTCGATGAGTACGAGACCGAGACTCCAAATGTCCGACTTGTAGCTGAAAACCCAAGAGATGACGTTAGTCTACTGTACCATTACTCAGTACAGCAAAGAACCTTTACCACTTACTCGTAGGGTTCGTTTTGCACACGTTCCGGCGCCATGTACTTAAAAGTTCCCACAAAAGTTTGAGCCATACTGGTGGACGAACTCAGCTCACGGGCGAGTCCAAAATCCGTGAGTTTCACAGCTCCGTCCTGTTGCACGAGGATATTCTGAGGCTTGATATCGCGATGAACATGGCGAACCCTTTTGAGATGGGCGAGTCCCGTCAGTATCTGCATTGCGATGGCTGCAATTACTCGCTCAGGTACAACGTCGTCATCTCGAGGCAACCGCGCCAGTAGTTGATCTAGTGACCCCAAGGCACAGAACTCCAGCACGATACTAAGCGCGTGGTCCTGGAAGTATGCGCCGTAAAACCCCACAAGATGGTCACTCTCGATGCCATACAGCGTACGGATCTCGGTCAGCAATTGGTCGCGTCTCGGCTTGTCGAACACGTTAGTCACCACTTTGACAGCATAGAGAACGTTCGATTCGCTGTGTCGCGCTTTGAAAACTTGTCCAGAACTGCCCCTTCCAATCATACCGACGGTCTCCAGTTTGTCCAGCGCCACGAGCTTCCGTGTCTCCACAACGCACTCGTCAACTTCATCGTCATCCTCTTTGTGTCCTGGTTTGCCGTCCGCAAATGTGACACCTGAACTGTTGATCCTAAGACCGGCTTTGTACAGAGTCGTCTCCCCGATGTCACACGAAGCTTCGAACTTGTCGTCGTAGTCGTCTCCTCTGTCCGGTGCCACGACACTCAGTGTTGGCCTAGCCTTCATGGTGTTAAGAACGATAGAGAGGGGGGGGGGCAAAGTCTGAAATTATTCGTGCAATGACCTGTCGTCTATGAAACGTGCGCAAGGATAAAACTCGAAGGCTAAGAGTATTTCGTCCTGGTTCTCAAAAATAAAGCGCAACTCGCAACTGACTACGTTCTCTACAGTCTTATCGCCGGTTCATGCAGCTCTCGTACGTAGGAATCATGTACTTGATGTTGACGAAGGCGTCTGCACCTCCGTGTTTCTCGAGAATACTGAGAGTCTCGAGGATGAGGTCACCCAAGTTCTCCTGTCGTCGCTGAGCGTAGTCGATCGAGTCGCCGCAGTTGACTCGCTTGGTGATGAAGAGGTTGAAGATCGACAGAAGCTGTCGATAGTACGGTACTAGCGCTTCCCCGGTGTACGGACAGCTAAGCACAAGTCGTTGCAGCACCTTCATCTGAAGGCACAGCACGGTCTGGTTGCGTGTCATGAGGTTCGCCTTCATCGGTGGGATCAGCTGCGGTAAGCATGGCAACACTCGACTCCCACCTTTCTCCAGCATGTCCAAAGTGCCGTTGAGTGCCAAGAAGTGGTACGGCTCCTCTAGTTCTCGAAGTCCCTCCATAAACACCGGTAAATAGTGCGAGAAGTCGAGAAGGGACAGATCGACCTGCCATTGCAGCTTCCGCACAGCTCCGGCAAAGTTTACTCGGACCGGGAGGTCGCCACGGTTGTCTGTAGACAAGTCAAAAGTTAGCCTTGATGTTGGAAACCAAAGTCGCTATCTAACGGCACGTACAGAAGTAGCGAAAGCGAGTAGGCTCCACTTTTCGAGCCTTGAAAGCACCTGCTGTATGAGGTCGTACAATGGGCGCTAGTGGGCCTGGTCGAGAGCAGATCGCAAGCGCTGTGTGGCTCGATGACGCTGTGAGCTCCCCGGACTTGGCAATTTTCGCCATTTGCCGCACGTGATGCACAGAAGGCTGCTGGGTATTCCGGTTAAGCTTGGCTGACTGGATATTCCTTGCGTTCACCCTCGAAATGGGCATAAAAGTGCTTCCGCCGCTGGGCTGCAGCATCCTGAGCTCCGACGCAAGCGCAGACACCGAGCTACTAGCACTCATCGCCATGGTTGCAGTCGTTTATATTCTGGGTCTTCAACTAAATGAAGAAATGCCCCCAGAAGCTGATCTTGCTAAATTAGCCATGCATGCCTCGGTTCTTATCAGTTGTCTCAATCATTCGAGCTAAAAATGTGATGAACGCTGATTTTATGCGCAGAGGTTCCGAAAATGTTATTTTTATTGAGACTGGCACAACAGCAATAAAAATAATTTTAAGTGCTTGGAGCACCACGGGTGCAAAAATTATTGGTGTTATTGCATGCAATATACAGTAAGCTGATACTCGTCTACATGTAGTTGGTGGGAGCCTCACCACGCACACCT
This sequence comes from Phytophthora infestans T30-4, assembly GCF_000142945.1. NCBI lineage: Eukaryota > Oomycota > Peronosporomycetes > Peronosporales > Peronosporaceae > Phytophthora > Phytophthora infestans. The sequence goes on along the minus strand of NW_003303731.1, from coordinate 1,854,149 downwards.
TGCGGACTGTGGCAGCGTTCCAGTAGGCTCAGTTCAGCGACCAACCATCAAAATGAGAGGACAAGAGCGCGGCAGATCGATCGTAGATTGCGGTTTAGCTGGACCGCTGGTCCGTAGGGCTCCATCAGCCCGGTTAAAGGTTTTTGCCTCGAGAGACCGCAGAATAAATTATTTGATTTTGAAATGGGAGCTCGAAAATAAATTATTTTACTGCAAAATAAAAAATATATTTAATAAAAATAACATTTTCGGAACCCCTGTTTATGCGGCGGTATTTTGGTGACGAGAAAGGATTAGGCAAAGCTTACTGTCAACGTCGCTGGTTGAATTGCCAGGGCCTTGTCGCTCTAAGCGGGTCATGACAAAATACTGCCAAGCAGCATGCGAAGAATGCAAGCGACGCATGTGGATTCTCTACAGCAGTACTATTACTGTAGTTAATAATCGCAAACCTTAGGGAACCCCAAAAAAATATGCATAAAAATTAATCCTAATTTTTAATTTAATTATTATCTTTTACTCATCAAATCATTTTTAGATCTAGTACAATTCATTCATGAATTGCCAAGGTGCGGGCCAACAAAGTCCACAGGGTCGCTTGCTTTCCGCCATTTACAATACAGGCTGCCGGCCACGTCCAAATCAACAAGACATCCATTCAGAACTCAACCTACAGTCTTCTGGACACCCCTCTACCGCTACAGTGCCTTCTCTGTCCATCATGGTCCTAGCGAGCATTAATTTTTTTTTGCTCTATGCTCTTCACTGAGGTCGGTGACGGCTTCTACAACTGCACGACCTGCGGCAAGCAGTACAAGAAGGGCAGCGGCTACACGAATCTACTGAACCACCTACGACGCAGCCACGAGGACTATGAGCAAGAAGCATAAGAAGCTGCGCGCCGCCAGAATTCCCTAAACCTTCGACTAGTCAGCCAGCGTACGCGGGATCTGTACCGCTGACTCGAATAATTGATTTGTGAGCTGTGCCCGTTTGCACTTGTGAAGCGAAGGCTAGCCCTACTAAATGTGGCACTTTATACCGTGTCAGATAACACGCTGCTGCTCTATATAGTATTGGTGTTCGAGGTAGTTGAGGGCCGTGTAGTCAGTGAGCTACCCGAATCATTTGGTCTCGTATTGGACAGCTGAACAAGCAGCAACCGTCGCTTTGTACTGTTAGCTTTCTTGTCCGTAGAGACGGAGGAAGATCTTAGCGCTCAGAGCCAGTACGACCTAATCGCTGACACGCTGTCGCGGTACAACAAGCCCTGGAGCGCAGTTAAGTTCATGGTCGGCGATAACTGCTCCGTTAACCAGTACATTGGCCGGAAGGAGGGTGCTATACCGCTAATCGGATGCGCTAGCCACCGCTTGAATCTAGCGATCAAGGACTTTCTCAAGAACGAAGACGAGTTAATAACCAAGGTCTATACCTTGATGTCCAAGTTGCATACGATCAAAGATGGAGCCATTCTTCGCCGCGTCTCCCATCTGTCATCTCTGCTGAGGAATGACACCAGATGGTCGAGCACGCACGAGATGGTAGAGCGCTACGCCAGACTCCAGCCGGCAATTGTTCAGCTGGGCCTCGATGTCCTCGTGGAGCATGATGTGCAACCTTTCCTACTACGGCGTGCGGAGCACGAGCCCGTCAAGGCGCTTCCTAAAGATTTAGCAGCTTTCGAGGCCGTTACCAAGAAGCTACAGAAGTCTACGCTAAATTTGTCCGCTTCGCGCCGTCTTTTGATCAGATTGTAAAGGAGTACCTAGCCTTAAAGCCTCGGCTGTCAATAAAGGCATCTATAGTGAACAAACCCAATTTAGGGCAAGGTCTAGTTAAGCTACAGTGGGGAGACACTAAACGTCGCGGAAAAATTAGCCTGCGCTGAATTTAGGTCGCCTGATCTCGAACGGTCGTCTTCAAGAGCCGCCTAGAAGTGTTATATTGTGAGAACAGCGTTTAAGAAACGCAAGGTCGTGAAGCGCGCGCACTACGTTGACGTCGCGTACATCCCGCCAATGTCTAGCGAGTGCGAGCGCTTCTTCTCACTTGCTAAGCTGGTGCTGTCTGATCTACGCAAGCGAATGTCTCCAGCCGGGCTTGAGATGATAATGTTTCTGAACTACAATCGCGACTTGTGGGACCTGAGTGCGGTGGACAAGGTACGCTCGAGTATACCGGAATTATGCAAATATTTAAATTATTAATTTGCCCAGCTCACATCGATGTATTAATTTAATTATTGCCTTTTCGGGTTCCCTGCAATGGCTACATGTACCTTTTAATAGGCTAGCATTGTGTATCTAGATAGCCAGTGGGGAAACTATTGGGTGGGCGGTTGTCTGCCCCCATGGTGACGGAGATGGAGAAGTCGCTGCGATGGTCGGCCTGCAGCACCATTGCGACACTGTGGGCGAGCTTCGCTGCATGTTCGTCAAAGAAGCACTTTGACGTGTCGGATGATTCGGAAATACTTAAGTACGTACTTCACGCAAAGATCTCGATTTCGTTTTTTTCTGATTCGGTCAGTTTTGATACCGTAATCATGTGAAGCTTACTTCATTATTAATTATTACATGTAGTTAGGTATAAACTATTACTTAAAACTTACTTAAGTAAATAAAATTTTAGGACTTCGAAGAACAGTTCATGTACAGTAGAATGCGTAATGATGGACACGATGTCCATTATTCAGTTTACCTGAAACAGGTATGGCGACCGGCCAGCAAACCGAAGTCTGCGTCCGCCAGTATTTGCCAACGGACCAAGAGGGCTTGAACGCCGTCTTCGTCGATGGCTGCGAGTCCTACCGCGACAGCTTTCGGTCCCTCGTTCAAGATCGCTGGACAAATTTCATCCAGGAAGGTCTCGACGGAGACCTATCGCGCATTCCCAGCACCTACATTGCTCCGGGCGGTAATTTCTGGGTCGTAACGACGATGGAGAACAGCGAATAGAAGATTGTAGGACTGGAGAAAAAGGGAGGCGGTACGGCGCATGGCTGTCTCGAGCGCTTTCCGTCGCCACGGCCTCGGCAAGCGGCTAGTAAACGAGCTTGAGACCTGGGCCAAGAATCACGGCTTCACCAAGATCATCCTCATGAACGGTGGGCCCAAGGAAGACGCGCGTGCCTTCTACCGCGCCATCGGCTACCTAGACAATGGTATGAAGGTGGTGTCCGTTGAGCCGCACGTGGAAGTGTTCCAGCTTGCCAAGCAACTGTGAGCGCTCCTCTTAGCATTTAGTACATGTACAAGTAAATCAACATCTGATGGTACATGTACCGGTACATGTAGAGTCAACATTGTAGACTACATGATGTACACGATGAACCGGTGTTGCAATATCCCGACAGCACCTAACTTGGGTCCCGAGGCAGTTTACCGTATAAAAGACAAAGGTCGTTACAAGTATTACGTGTACCCTGACTGCACTCGAATCTTTGATGCAGCACCAGCGCTATTCTCCCGCAAACAAAACAATTTGCAGACTTGGCACGACCATTCATTTCTCATTTGATCTTCGTCTGCAGACCCCGAAACTGAAACACCAGAACGGTCATGGTCCCCATCACCTCCTCGAAATCGACCCCCGACTCGGCAGAGATCGTAGTCCGCGAGTTCCGCAACGAAGACCTGCTCCAGGTGATTGAACTGTTCAAGGACGGCATGCTCCAGTACTCCAAGAGACAACAGGACCCGCATCTGGACGACTACATCGCCAATAGCCTCAAGACGGACCTCAGCGACATCAAAGGCACGTATTCTACGCCAGGCGGCAACTTCTGGATTGCTACGCCCCGTGATGATCCGACGCTGATCATCGGCATCGTCGGGCTCGAGGCGAAGCCGAATAACGAGGGTGAGCTGCGACGCATGTCAGTTAAGCATACTCATCGTCGATTCGGCATCGGGCGTCTGCTCATTTCAACGCTCGAGCACTGGGCTGTCGAACACGGGTTCCACAAGATCTGGCTCACCACGGGTGGTGTGATGGAAAAGGCACGGGGTTTCTACACCTCGATGGGCTACACGGAGACTGGGACCATTGTGGTTCACGAGCAGCCTCGCTTTGAGGTCATCATGATTGAAAAAATGCTTGTACCGACGATCTCTGCGTGAGCTATAATTGTACATGTACCGGTATGCTCGCACTCATCTAATCAAACACTTCTAATCCTCATCTGATCGTTCAGATTGATGCAGGGGTTTTTGCTGTTGTTCGTGCAAACAAAGCGAACAAAGTCTAGGCAATGCTTGGTTAACCTGCCACACCGGCACGCTCTAAATCAATGACACTTCTATATTCGCCTTCGACTGCACACGTCCCTTGTCTAATTTATATTATCCACAGACCGTCATGGCTCCTACGGTCGCTGCAACGATGGCAATCCCACCAGCACCAGTTCCAGCCAACGATGCGACTAAGATTGTGATTCGTCCGTTCCGTCAGGACGACTTGCAAGTGATTCAATTGTTCAAGGAAGGCATGCTCTGCTATCCCGCCCAACAGGAGAACCCGCGTCTGCTTCAGTTCATCGACGACAGTCTCAAGACGGACCTTAGCGACATTGAAGGCACGTACATCGCTCCTATGGCAATTACTGGGTTGCCACGCCACACAACGAGCCGGCCCTGGTGGTGGGCATGGTAGAAATCGAAGCGAAGCCCAACAATGAAGGCGAACTACGTCGCATGTCGGTCAAGACGAGTCATCGGCGGTATGGTGTCGGCCGTATGCTGCTGTCAACATTAGAAAATTGGGCACTGACGCACAAAAAAGATCTGGCTCACTACGGGAAGTGTGATGCAGAGGGCTAGAGATTTTTTATGTGTCGGCGGGCTTCGTTGAGATCGATGCATACCTCATCCGAGAAGAGCCTCCAGTTTACGAGGTGGTCAAGCTCGAGAAGATGCTGAAAACAACAGACTAAAACAAGCACCATAATTCCACCTCGAGAAACATATTTGCTCTGGTTTATTGGCACGGTATCACACTGTCACTGGAAATGTTCAAACGAAACAAAATTTAAATGATTACATGGATATGACGTACAGTACTCTTTCTTCTCATCCAATTAAGGAGATAGCACCAAGGATTTGTATTACGCCCATCGGCGGAATGACGGCAGTCAAGTTGACGATCTGCGCGGTGATTCTGCTTTGTCATTTCAGTCATTTCTTTTCAATCCCTGTTTATTAATAGCGTGACTATGGTTTCCCGTACGATTACGGAGTGAAAACGTGGAGGAACTTCCTTCAATAGAGCTGAAAACCTTTCCCACCACCGACAAGCCAGCCAGCCACTTTCGAATTGTAGCTCGATCGTTGCCACAAGTAGAAAAAAACTTTGGGCATCCTCGCCAGTGGTCTCGAGATCCGTCAATACCGTGTCGAAGACCTGCCTCAGGTTGTGGGGGTGTTCAAGGCGGGGATGTGGTCGTACGAGGCGTTCCACGCCATGCCCGAGCAATCGGAGGCGTACCTTCAAGAGAGTCTGAACAGCGACTTGAGCGACATCGAAGGCACCTATATCGCTCGAGGTGGCAATTTTTGGGTTGCAACACCGAAGACAGATCCAGCAAAAGTGGTAGGCTTCGTGGGTCTCAGACAACAAGGAAGGAGAGTTGCGACGATTGTCCGTGAAAGACACTCATCGACGTTTTGGTGTTGGGCGGAGCCTCATCGATGCACTCGAGAAATGGGCTCAAGAGAACGGGTTTCGAAAGGTCTGGTTGACGACAGCAGGCGTCATGGACAAGGCTATAGCGTTCTACCCCTCCGTTGGGTTCAAACACACTGCCGTCATCGTGGTCAGTGAAGACCCGTACTTCGAAGTGTACAGGTTTGAGAATCTCCTGAGGAGCTCGGATAAATAAGCGTCGGAAGTCAACTCAGAAAAGTTTCTTCCACTTGACAGTGCTGTAAGAATTATTGTCCATTCTGTCTCCAGTACTTGTATTCATTCTCCAGCAGTGCTTATGGCATAGCAGGCACGCGAAGGGGTGTAGCGACGTTGACGACTCGAGCAGCATCGAGGCTTCGTATGCCTGAAGGTTCTGCTTATTAATAGGTTGTATTAATAACACTTCTGTCGGAGCCGGCGGCGGGCATGTTGGCTTTCGGTGCTCAGGACGCCAGCTACACCGCTGTATCTGAAGGGAGGCTATCGTTGGTCAGCTGCTATTATAATTGGTGCGGTGGATGAAGACTGGGCTCGTGCATACTTGCATATACATGTACTCACAGACAAAGAGCTCCGTCATCAACAATCCGAAATGTCATTTTTTTCCATTTGAGAATATAACGCGAATGAAAAGTGATCCCAGCAGTAGACTTTATTTTTCCCCAGGTAGGAGTAAGCACAGATTTACGACGCGTCACTACATTCATGAAGCGTGGCCAGCTCACATTGTTGATATCCTGGCTCCCAAATATATAACTTACGACTTTGTATCCTATCATTCCTAATCGCTCACCCTATCAGCCATGGCCTTGAGGTTCACAACCATAGCGTAGACGAAGAAGACGATGAAGATGATCCAGATTGCGATGCATGCGAACTTGCTGTAGCCGCCGTATACGCGCAATTGCTGCGCGTCGAGCTTCTGACGTGGAAGGAGAAGCACTGAAAGAAGAGACATTGCGTGCACAGCGTACGCGATGAGCAGCAGCGACAGAAGGCGACCTGTTCCGTCGTCGACGCTCACGGGGGCCACGTCAGCCATCCAGTCGCTACTCAGGGTACGCATGGCGATTGCGATCGTACTACGGAACGACAGTAACATACCCTGAGTAGCACCCTCCGATCCATTCTCAGCGATCTCGGTAGCTGGGATCAATGAGAAAATAGTAATGATACCATCTGTGAAGCCCGTGATGCAGCCGAGCGTGTCGTAGAATGCCTGCGTGCGGACTGAAGGCACGTAGATCATCATGACAGCGCGGAAGGTCTCGGGGATAACCATAACAGCAATACCCAGACACACGCATCTTCGCCAAGACGAGTTGGACCAGAAAACCTTCCACATGATCATAGACGCCATGGTGGTCACGTACTTGAGTGCGTTGGTTATGAGCGTCGTGTTCGGATTGAGTCCCGCCATTCTGATGAAGACGGCGTTGGCTGAGCCAAAGTAGAAGCGCGTGGTCGCCAACAGGATGCACAGGAACAGCACGAGCTGCCACACGGCGCGTTGCTGACACATCCGGAAGAAGGATCCGATACGAGCACTGGCTGTGGACGGAGCCGTGGTGATCATGGCGACGCTGCCTTCTTCCGCGACAATCTCGTTCATGAAGCCTGCTTCGGCTTGAACAGTTCGCTCGGAGCAGTTACGCAGCACAAATGGCACAGGGATGAGGCTGAGTAGAGCCAACATCGCGTATACCCAGAACAGGTCGATTCGCAGCGCGTAGTTGTGCTTGCCGTCGTTGTCGAAGCGAACGAGAATGGCGGTCAACCACAGTCCAATCCACTCGATGCCGGTGCGGAAGAGCAGGTAGTTGATCTGCAGAGTACCTCGTGTAGTGAGTGGCTCGCGTTGGGACAGCTCGATGACACGGGCGTCCGTGGCGATCTTGCTGAGCATGGTACCGAACGTGGTGCCCATGATGAGGACCATGTAGTAGATGATGTAGTTACTGAGCTGGTCTTCCGTCGAGTTATCCACGTCCGCAGTGGCGGAGAGGATCATTAGGCCCATACACGTTAGGAAGCTCAACAGTGTTCCCGTGATCATGTAAGACTTCCGGCGGTAGCCTCCAATCGGCACAACATCTGACAATAGACCGAGGAAGAAGCTGAGTGTCGTGGGGATACTCAGCAAGCACTCGATGACGACAGAGCTCTCGGATCGTTGCAACAGAAGCGAGTGCATCAATGTCGGACGCATACAATATCGTAACACGGCATAAATAATGCTGCTCTGCGCCGTAGCGAACAGCAAACCAAAGTACGAGGCGGAGAAGAGACTGACGCCGCCGCCCTCGCGCAGCGCACCAAACTGTTGATAGTTAAAGAACTTGTTACCCGCCACGAATCGATTGTTGCCCAGCATTGCCGAGGGCTCGAGACTGTCGAAGCTGCTGCGACCGTCAGGACCGTAGGTCATGGTCATGGTCGAGTGGCCATGCTCCATGCCTCCGTAGTTTGACTCCGGCACCGAATTGGTGTAAGCGGAAGTGACGCTGTAGAAGCCGCCGCCATCCTTGCGGTTGGACGGCACGCCCATTTCTAACTGGACCCGTATATCAGCAGGCGAAAAGTAGTCGTTTGCCCGGTGAATTCCAGAGTGAGACCTAACTGAACGAGGTGGTGGCGCTGCGTAAGAGCAGGGTCATGACGAGCCCCTCGGGTGATAGAATTGATCCAGAAACTGCTGAAAATATCTGACTCTATCGTGCTTACCGTACAGTGGGACCAAAGAGTTGAGCAACGTCCCGGCTATGGCGACTCTGAGTCATCTGGAGCCAAGAATTACGGATACGGAGCTGAGCTAATTTGAACAAAGCAAGCGCTCAGTTCTACTTGATCAATGTACTGTAGACACACCAATGAAACATAAGATTATATAAAAATGAGCGTAATGTTCACTTGAACACTGTATGCGGAAGGAGATCACGGTCTCGATTTGCATAGAACAGTGATTCTCTCAAGGAAGTGTCAGCACAGTGGGATTGTAGGGCAAAGCTCCCACTTGCAGCGCACGCGGGGCTCCGAAAACGCAGCCGGTTTCGACGGACACAGTACATTGTACATGTATTGTAGTGTTGCAATTTGTTCTCTCGAAGGATCAAATTTAAAGTGATTTTCCGGATAATGAGCCGTGTCGAACAGCTAATTCTAAATCTTCCAAACAGGTACATTTTTAAAGGGTTCTTTACAAAGATCGCGTTTTAGTCAGACTCCGTTCAGAAACCAGCTCATGAAGTTGTGTTTCGATACATTGACTCTGGCCACCTGAGTGCAATACACGTCGTCAAACCAGAATGGGTGATCTAGCTCCGGCCCCAATGCGATTCAAGAAAACTCCAGCAATCCAAACACGTTAGTTCGCCACCAACTCAGCGTGGAAGAAGCTCTTTTAAAGAGCGCCGATCAGTGCGGTCAACATGACGTTTGCTTGAAGTTAACACTTCAGCTAGATACCGAGGTGTACTGTACATGTATGACACGCAAGGACAAGTATCCTACATGTACATGTACAGTGGGTACAGAAAGTCTACGTCCAAACAGCTGGCGAGATCAAATCCTGAATTTTTGAGTAGTGTATTGATCCAGCCAATCAATGCAGAATATCATCGAATAGCGCAGACTGTAACGAATCAGAAGCTATTTTCACTTTGACGAGACGATATTTGCATCGCAAGTTATGGGGCGTCAAGTCCCTCAGGAGGGAAAAAAAGGGGACAAAAAAGTCAACGTCCAAGCCACTCATTCTGCGTTTTGCCATGACTGGCACAAGGTAAGAGCCCCAAAACGCAGACAGCCTCATTGCTGCAGTACTAACAGCTCCCAATGGATCTAGAGTGGAGCATTCGCGGCAGATCCGCGACCTCTGCGTCGCAAAACGCCACGACGGCCAAACCTATCAGGCTATCGCGGATGAGCTCAAGCTCCGAGTCTCTAGCGTCAAAACCATTGTTTCCAACGCAAAGAAGAACGGCCACACGCACTCCTTACTACGTTCTGGCCGCCCTCGGAAGACGACAGTCCACCAGGACCGCCAGATCGTGAGGGAAGCGAAGAAAAATCGACGCCTTAGCGCTGGAAAGCTGGTCAGTGTGGTCGAAAAGGGCCACGGCATCGCTCTGTCAAAGCAAACAGTGTGAAACCGCATTAAGGATGAAGGATTTAATGGTCGTGCAGCTCGAAAAAAACCTTTTTTGAGCAAGAAAAACATCAAAGCGCGATATGCGTATGCACGTCAGATGTTGAAGTTGAAGGACGACGACTGGAAAAAGGTAGTGTTCAGTGATGAGTCGTCCGTCTGGCTCACTGGGGCTGCGGGGAGGGTTTTTGTTTGGCGTAAGCCTGGGGAGGAGTTCAAGAACGAATGTCTAGCACCTACGTTTAAGTCTGGAAGAGAGACCTTGATGGTTTGGGAATGTATCACCTACGAGGGTGTGGGTGCACTTCACATGTGTGACTCAAATATTACTGGTGCGTACTACAAGAGCATTTTGGAGCAAAATCTGCAAGCGACGGTCTCTGTGCTTGGTGTTGGCAACGACTACAAGTTCGTACCGGATGGTGCTCCTGGCCATCGTGCTCGTCTAGTGAAAGACTACCTGAGAGAAAAAAAGGTGGAGCTTTTACCCCATCCAGCCCAGAGCCCAGATCTCAATCCAATCGAGAATCTCTGGGCTCTAGTCAAGCAAGAACTGTTTAAACGACCTGCGTCAAGTGTGGACGACTTGAAAGAACAAATCCAGGAGATTTGGTACGATATCGAGCCGAAAACCGTTCAAGATCTCTACCACTCCATGCCGAAGCGCCTACTTCAAGTTAAAGACAACCGAGGGGGTCACACGAAGTACTAAAGGTGCGTGAAAGCTTCAGATAGTGTTCGTATGGCTACTACTACAACATGGGATGCAAAAGTGTTTACAGCAGCTCTTAAAAGTTGAGAATAACAAAATAGACTTTCACTTTTTTTGCCATAATTTTACTTCTTTTTTGTTTGAGTGGGCTCAACTTCTACCAGCTTCTGTCAATCTGGTCAAATGATAGTTTGTTGGAAAGCCTTCACGTCAGGCATTCATATCATGCATAGTAACCAATCTAAATACCGTCAGGGACCAAACGCCGTGGGCCAACGTGCTCAAGGAGACGTTGGACGTAGACTTTCTATACCCAAAAAAATAGTTGTACTCGACTATTTTTTATATAAACAGTCGAAGTGCCTGATGTGCTGCGCTTCACCTTTCCACATCAGGGTGTTAGCGCTCCGATTTGACAGATGACCGTCAACACCACTGCAACGCCGGTGCTGTAACCTACCAGGTCGCTTGCAAGCACAGGGACAGCTCACACGGACTTGGACAGCGATGATCTCACGATGATCAAACTGCCGCGTGGCCCGAAGGAAACCACAAATTGAAAGAGACTTGCATCTTTAAACCAATGATTTAAAACCACGACCTGCCAAGGTTAAATTTATACATTTTTTTGAGCTGCAGCCGTGCAGGGACATCATCAGCATAGAAGTGCTACACGTGGATACGTGTTGCGATACTGGCAGGTTGCACTTGGTGGTCTTCAGGTTGCACTCAGTGGTCTTAGCGAGGAGACAACGAGCGTTTGAGCAACAATATTACCTTCTCTACGACAGCAGCTCTATTCCATTGCACCTCACATACACATGGGCAAGAACAGGGATGGATGCAGGGGTTCCGAAAATGTTATTTTTATTAAATATATTTTTTATTTTGCAGTAAAATAATTTATTTTCGAGCTCCCATTTCAAAATCAAATAATTTATTCTGCGCTCTCTCCCGGCAATAACCTTTAACCGGGCTCGATGGAGCCCTACGGACCAGCGGTCCAGCTAAACCGCAATCTACAATCGATCTGCCGCGCTCTTGCCCTCTCAATTCGATGGTTGGTCGCTGAACCGAGCCTAGTGGAACGCTGCCACACTCCGGAAGGTTGGGCGTGGTGAGGCTCCCACCAACTAGACGAGTATCAGCCCACTGTGTATTGCATGCAATAACACCAATAATTTTTGCACCCGTGGTGCTCCAAGCACTTAAAATTATTTTTATTGCTGTTTTGCCAGTCTCAATAAAAATAACATTTTCGGAACCTCTGGATGGATGCTCGACGAATTTTCGTCAGCTATCATAGAGGCGACACTGTCGACGACAGGTGTCCTGTTATTTACCCGGCAGCAATACCATCCGGTGATATGCATTTGGTACTCTCAAATCGAGACCATGAGGAAAATGTAACCGCGTGATCCGCCCACCAGCGGAAAAGAACTGCGTATGATACGCCGTATCGTCGTTGCTGCATCGCAAGCTGGCGCGTTTCATTTTTATGCGTCGTAACTTAGCGAACACTCTCGCCGTACAATTCAACGTTGTCATGTGAGCGCTTGGTAATGAAGCACCCCCACAGATGCAGCCCTTTGCGTCGCTGCCTGCGCGAGCTTTAAGGCTGCTCTTGATGGCAGTCGCTTCTCCTCTTCAACTTGCACTCCGTTAGTGCATGACGTCCATAACCACTTGGTTTTTGTAAGCCAATTCAAAACCTACACTCTGGGATTCTCCAGCACGTGAAGAACACCCTCAGCTGCCGACTCCATTGCTCCACGCCCCCCGCTTCCATCCACACAACATCCACACACTCCTCCCCTATCTTGTCCACGCTGTTGTGTAGCAATGACGTCGATCTTCAGTGCGGGCCAGTCTATCTCAAGCATCGGCAAGTCCATGACTGCCATCGCCCGTGTGGAGGAACACCTCGCCACCTTCATGAAGAAGGTAAGCACGCTGCATTCGTACAAACTCAATCCGTAAAAGAGCATAGCAAGCTGACGTTAGAAATTGCATATTCTGTCAACTGGTAGGTGATTTACTTTGAAAAGTTCTTCCAGCGCATGGGGCAGAATCTGCCAACCTGTACGTTGCCGTCGATCGACAAGTCTCCTGTGTATTTACTGACAGATCGCTGTTTGTATTGTGCAAGTTTAGGCGTCATGGACACAGCGATGCTGTTGTTTCAGCGCTGCTACGAGTACCGAGACGAGATTCGCGACGAGTTAGAGTGAGTAGCTCAACTTCAGCTTTGACAGGATAGCACAGTGTTTAATCATGTGTATTGCTGTCGGTAGATCTACCGTGGCGTACGTGGCAGATGCAGGCCGCTGGGTTGTAGGAATGGGCGATTGGAACAGCAAGATGGAGAAGCGGTTGAACCAGATCAGCGAGCTCGTACTACTGGCCAACACGCTGCTGACGGAGTATGCTGTGACGGGCCAAGTGGGCGCTGAAGGTTGTCGAGAAGATCTGGACGCCTATCTGCAGATTTTATCAGCCACTGTCACGTTGAAGAATGCGCCTGTGGATGGAAAAATTACCGGTACTGCAGGATCGGATGGTCGGCCTCCAGTAGCTCGAGCTCAGTCAACGACCGCCGCCGAATTCAGCTCGGAGATGTCGGCTCTTGGGACGGAGATTACAGGGGCGTTCTCTGAGATGTTTGGGAGCCAGGAATTCGGCAGATCCGCGTCATCAGGAACCATCGGGCAGACATCCAGAGCCCAATCTTCTGAGCCAGATAATGACGCCATGAACCCATTTACAGATTCATATCGACGTCCAGTTGACCCGTACGCCAAAGGGGTAAGCAGTGCTGGTGCTTCAGTGAGTAGCAGTGTACAGAGTCTGCCGAATGGACCATTTGGAGGTGCAGTGCCTGAGTACCCACTCTCGGATGGAGACACCCCGGAAGGTCCATTGAGTCCTGTGAGTATGGGCGAGTACGAGTGCTTGGAGATCGACTCGATTCCGAAGTACGCCGCCTTTAAATCATCTGCTCAGCTCGCTCGACGCCAGTATACACCGGGGAGCAATAGCCTTGCTGCCAGCATGACAAGTGATGGCGGGAGAAGTGTGTTCAGCGAGTCCAGTACAGAGTACAACGACTTGTTTCCGTTACCGGTCTCGAAAAGTCTCAGCTGTCTGGATACGACCACTTCTTCGAAGAAGAAACTTCCGATGAAGCCGATCATGGACATGAATTACTCGTACGACTTCCAGTGTGAGGCAGCACACAACCCGTTCCTCTCACCAAATACGCCGGGCCCAGTGGCGTCGCCCCCTGACGTCCCCACTGTAGCTGACTTGCCAACTCTATCGTCGTCGGAACATAAATCAATGCAGTCGAGCAACGGACTTACGTCATCTCCACCATCGCCAGCACCGATAACTACACCGACTATGGCGATATTTGATACAAACATCGTGTCAGATCAGACAAGTGCACCCGGCTTGACCACCTCTCTTGCTACTTCTGCTGTTGGAAGAAGTGCAGTAAGGGGGCCTGTTCTCGGGACAGTGGCCTCGCCACCAGAACTTCACGAAGCTATCGACTATAGCAAAGCACACCCTGAAGCGCATCCAGCGCCAATCAGTGGACAAGTCGCGAGCGCGCAGCCTTGGAGTACTAACAACCACGGTATGCCAGAGGAAGGCGCTGACGCTGAGCAAGAGCACCGTGTTATTGATAACGAGTATGATCTGTTTGGGGTGAGCAAGTCGTAACATGAGCTCAGTAACATAATTTGCATGATATTTCTCGTCCTTCTGTCTCAGTTGCATCAGGGCGTGCCGTTTTTGTGGCGTTTGTAGTGCTCAGACGAGTCAGGAAGTGGAGGAGCGACCTCGACGTTCAGTCGTTGGCGCAGCTTCTCGATTGGCGTCTCGAACTCCTCTTCATACATGACGCAGTGCAGCGAGTGCGCGTTCCTGGACGCGCGGTTGGCCCAGGGCACATACACCTTCACAAGCAGACAGCGCTCCTCGCTGGAGAGACGCAGCGGGCCTACAAATGCGCTTAGAGCACTCACAGGCAGTTTGGAATGCGCCATCTCGACGTACTTGAGCGCAATCTCGCCCAGCTCCGTTGGGGGCACGTCGAATAGCGTGTGCCAGAAATCATGCAGCTCGCGGTGACGCTGCATGACATACGCGAGCTCCGGGTCGTCCACAAATCGTACAGGTGAGCGGCCGTCAGCGTCAAAACCGTGCGAATCCATGAACGTGGCATAGCGGCGGCCGAATGAGTCCTCCGGCAGCGCGCGCAGGTAGTCCATGTCGATCTTATCGTTGCGGATTACAGGCTTCTCGGCCAAGATACGCGCTCCCACGGGGTCGGCGCACATACGCGCGTGGATACGACGAAGCGCGTCGCGGCCTGTGACTTCTCCTAACGCTGCCAACATGTCGCCACGCTCCGGGTTCGCGAACACAGTCAGCGCCGATGTGACTGACAGCACGAGCTTTTGCAGCGGCGAAGTCGGCATGTGCGAGTCATACTGTATGCGGCGCTGCGGTAAACCAGCCACAGGCTCCATAGACTGATTTGAAAAGGGAGCGACAGACGGAGACGCGGCCGACTTGCGCGTGAGCGCGCGCGAGGCGCTAGCTGCTGGGGATGCCAAGCGAAAGCGCACCATGAAGGAAGATATTAATATGAGCATGAGGCCAAAATTGCGAGGCACTCGAATTTTACCCAATCAGAGAGCTAAATTTCAGCTATGTGGATTGGCTGAAAAGACGCAAGGAGGATGGGTACGATCTTAGAGCCCGCCGTCGTCCGCCGCCGCAAAAGAAGGCCGCCGTCAAGACAGCCAGGAGACGGCACCGCACACTCTGCGGCGCAAGCGGACGAGCAAGGATGGCGGACAGCAGACGCGTGTTCGTGCAGCTGGCGGGCGTGCGGGACTCGCAGGTGGAGGTTGGAGCGCCCGTCATGGCCTTTGTCATGCCCACAGACTCGTGGCTTTCTGTCGTCAACGAATTCCTCATGGTGCGATAACAATACCTGTGGGCTTATAACGCTGCTAGAAGTAGCATGTGGCTCACACAAATTGGCGCTGATGGGGAGATCGCATTGATTAACTTGTGTCGTGTGTGTCATATCGTAGAGCTGCAATGACGATGACATGGAGGTGGAGCAGCGGCCGCCGGGACTACTCGAAGGCTGCGTCGTGCTGCACGCGGCGTCGCTGCAGCAGACCTCGGACCCGGCAGGCTGTGAAGATGGCAAACAGTACATTTTATGTATGAACGCAGATGACGCTGTACGACTACAGAAGCAAAGGTTCGGAGACAGCACCGCCAGCAGCGTCACTGGAACCAGCGACACCGACGCGCTGGCCCGTGGCAGCATCGCTCTGACCGACCAGCTCGAGTCTCTGGAAGAACTAGACTATTACTTTGACGACGCTGGCACACTACGCCACTGTCGCACGAACCAGGCCGTGTACGAGCTCATGAGCGATGAGAGACGTGCAGGCGAGCTGGACGACATCGTCAAGGCTGCAATCTTTCACATCCAGATGGAAATGCTGGCTGAGCTGGCCTTCAAACAGGCGCGTGTCCCGCTCGACCCAAGACCTGACGAGCCAAAGGAAGCTCGTTCCAGTATTTTCCTAACTTCGGACTGGCGTACCAACGCAAACCTTCTCGTGGTGGTCAATGGTGGACGTGGAGCGCAACCAGGTATTTGGAGTCGAGATCTGCTAATACAGGAAGGTTTGGAACTGGGATCGATGCTGCCAGTGATGCGTCGTGCCACCGCCTGCAACTTTGGCGTGGCCGTGGTTAACCCCTCCACTAGCAACGTTACCATCGGGAATGATACTTTCCCTATTCGAGGGAGCTCGTCCCCCGATGAACACATGCTCTATGTGTGGGACAACATCATTTCCCGTGCTCAAGCACGCAACGTCTACGTTTTAGCGTACTCGTTCGGCGCTAAGTCGGTGGTGACGCTTATCCAGAAGCGAGAGGAACAGGTCGTCAAGCGGGTAAATGCGCTCGTGTTTGCAGAGGGCGCGTACCGCATCGACCCGTCGACTACATCTCCAGCTGTGGCCCAGTTCTTGAAGCAGCGTGCTATCAACTTTAAGGGCGACGCTCAGATCTCTGTGGGTGCACATATTCCCGCAGAAGAGGAGAAGCTCTCATGTAGCTGTCTGTCAGTTGGAGATCTCACGGCGTCAGGACCATCAGCGGACGGAAAATCGCCTCCAACTGCAGCGCCTACCTCAGCGCTGTCCAAGCGCAGCAGCAGCAACAAAGCGCGTACTATTAGCCTCTCGCTGGAAACGACATTCACTTATTTCGTATCTGCCCGTGATCGCGGCTGTGGTGCTGCGCAGTTTATCTCAGAGTCGGAAGCCAAGACGCGGACGTGGCTTGGAAACGTGATTCGCCATCGTCTGGACTCGCTGAAGCCTAAGAAGCAAAGTCGACGTCTCAGTGCAGCAATGGGTACCAATGCGAGCGAGTCGCCGCATCATCGGAAAACAGCTCGGCGATCGTCGCTGGACACAGACGCAAGCTCGTCGGCAATGCGCGCATCGATCGCCAGCAGTCGCGGTAGCAACTCGTCCAGCCATCACTCGCACGGCGTGTCAGTAAGCGACTTTGACTTGATCAAGGTGATCGGCAAGGGATCGATCGGCAAAGTTTTCCTCGTACGCAAGAAAGACACACACGTTGTTTACGCCATGAAGGTGTTGCGCAAGAAGAACGTGGTTCGCCACGGCTTGGAAGAGCATATCAAGACGGAGCGTCTAATTCTTGAAGAGATCGACCACCCGTTTATTGCGAGGTTGCGCTTCTCGTTCCAGACAAAGGACAAGCTGTACCTCGTGACCGATTACTGCTCTGGTGGAGAGCTGTTCCATCATATGTCGGACGATGGCTTCTCGTACGAATTGTCTCGATTCTACGCGGCTGAACTTGTGCTGGGACTGGAACATCTTCATCGCCTCAAGGTAGCCTATCGCGATCTCAAACCGGAGAATATCCTTGTTGAGGCCTCTGGCCACTTGCGCATTACAGATTTTGGGTTGTCCAAGCTGAACGTGGTTTCGGACAAAGGTGCGCAGACACTGGTGGGCAGTCCCGAGTATCTCGCACCTGAAGTGTACAACATGCAGAAATATGGCTACGCTGTCGACTGGTGGTCGCTCGGAGTGTTTCTCTACGAGATGCTCACTGGAGTGCATCCTTTTTTTGACGATAATCGGGAGGTCATGGTGAAGAAGATCATGACTCCTGGCTCCGTGAGCACGATGATGCCACCGGAGATGCCTCCCGAGGCAGCGTCGTTGATCTGCGGTCTGCTCACATTTAACCCCACCGAGCGGCTGGGATCGCGTGGGTCTCACGAGCTGCGTGATCACCCATTTTTTGCTGGAGTTTCCTGGGACGGACTAATGCGACGCGAGGTGATACCACCGTGGCATCCGGTGGTGCAAGACGAGCTGGACGTGGGCAACTTTGACGCCGAGTTCACGTCCGAACCAGTCGTGGACAGCGTGTGCACGCACCAGTCGATGGTGCTGAGCTCCACTTTTACTGATTTTACATTCAACCCCAGCATCTCGGATTCCATGCGCAAGAGATAAAATCTTAGAGTTAAGACCGTCAATGCGTTTCGCTTGCATTCTTGACCACCTACAGTAGTAATGGTCCTGTCTAGGCTAGCGCATGCAAGAAAAAAGGTGTACGTGCGTGCAGTGATAATAAACAAAACTTAGTCGTGCGTTTTCCGTCTGTCCATCGGATGGCACGATGAAGATACTTCTTACCTGTGCAAGTTTAGTTGCATACGTGTTCTAGCAGTTGTAAAAGGAAGGAGATTGGGTCATTTTTGCGACAGGCGACGCAATTATACCGGAGATGTTTTAATAAATCTACTCAGACAGCACTCACCCCAGACGTCACTATTGCACGCTCTCACCCCGGACGCCATTATTGCGTGCGCTGGCATCTTTCAGCTCCGTTGGTCATCTCCGACGCTAACCATTCAATAAAACGCAGATGTTCTGGGTCGGAGCACGCCTGTAACGGGCGTGGCGACGTTGAAGTGATCTGGCCAATCAAAGACCGCCGTTGGACAACTTCAAGCAAAAGATAACGGCCGAAAAAGCGCACCCAGTCAATGGGCTTGACCAAAAGTGCCAGCAATAATCGGACAGAACTGTGACGCTCTCTTTTCGGTGGAGATGTTCATTTACTTGCGGCTTCCTTTCCAACAGCGTCACCGCCTGCCGTGGCGCTGCTGAAGGTAGACCACCCCTGCTGGGCGCTCAACGTTTGCATTGCGAAGCCCAGCGTGGCATGCAAAACCTCATTGCAGGTCAATATTTCCAACGCAGTCGTCAGCGCAGCGCTGACTCTTCGCACCCTTTCACCTCGATAATGGAAAAATAGCGCTCGAATAAGCCGCCATGACACATTTTGCGCGATAAAGCAGCATTATACCATTTCACCGGCAGAAAAAACCATTAATCTCACAAGAATCTCTGAGATAAAAGCTGTAATTACGCACAAAATGTCAGAGGTTTCCAACTTTTTAACGCTAGTGGTTTCGAAACGGCCATCGACGCTCTTGCCCAGCTTTTTCTCCCAAGAAAGCCACCGCTAGCCAACGGGCTTGACGGCCACAGCGCCTAATATATACCTTTTCGCGCTGTCAAAACAAGAGCGCATTGATCGGTGTGCGAGGAAACCAGGAAGCAGAGCAGCACAAGAATTTCGCCATTGCTGGGTAGCATCTCCCTTCCACCAGTCAAGCTCAGTCAGTGACTCACAGCACAAGGTACCGCGCCCTTTCACTGCAGTGGTATCACTAAGATCACGCTGGTCTCGTTCCAGAAATCTTATTCAGATTTTCATGCGCAGGCCTCAGTCTAGTAGCATTTTACAATCCGAGTGAACGAGACAAGGCAAAAGACCGATAGACCTTCAGCGCTTACCATGCTCAACATTCAGCTACCTGAACATGCGGAGACCGTCAAGTCCGACAGCGGATCTCCGTCGTCTCCGTCCCATACACCAGAAGCCGATGGCGACCAGGACTTGGCGGCGTTCCTGGAGATCGGATCGCCCTACGGCTTCAAGCACGACGTGCACATCCACTACAACTTCCAGGAAGCGAGATTCGAGGGCATTCCAGACAACTTTGCCGACTACTTGGTGTTTGGAGCCCCGGAACGAGGTCGCGCAGACACAATCTGCTCAGTGGACACGTCGGTTTCCCAGGGCGTACGACGTATCAAGCGGACACGAACAAGTTCTGCGCCCCCCGCAAGCATGAGCTTGTCCAGTATGATCGCGAGCATGGACCCGATCAACAGCAACGACCCCGTGCGGATACTGAACCAGCACTTCAAGTTGCCATTCCGACAAGTTCCACGCCTTGCCGTCCCCGGCTACGAGGAAAGAATCCCTGCCGTCTTGATCATGCTGCAGCAACACTTTGTTGCCAAACGGGGATACCTGAACCCCCACATCTTCCGCGAGTCGCCCAGCAAGGCCGAACGAGACCAAGCGATGCTGGACATCAACTGTGGAGCTTTCCGAGGAGCGCAGCACGACGTTCGGGTGCTGGCCGACCTCATCAAGCTCTGGTTCCGTGAACTGCCGGTACCCATTCTGCACGAAATCCCTTCAGGCGAGATGGAGCGCTTGGCGTTGGCCGAGAATGTCGACGAAGTGCTGAGTCTGCTAGGAAATCTGGAGCACAGCATCATTCTGTGGTTAGCAGATCTGCTGGCCTTCGTGGCCGAGTACCAACCGCACAACCACATGGGCGTGGATCAACTCGCCATCGTCATCGCACCAAACCTCGTGCGTCTCGAGACAGAGAACCCCATGGTCGCTGTTGCTCTCTCCAAAGCCGTCGTCGACCTCTTCCGAGTAGTCCTTCGAGCTCGATTCCAGCGTCGCCAGGAGCTGAAGGCCGCTCGAGTCATCGAGAGCGAGGACTAAGGCGAGCAGTCGACTCCCATGTCTATGATCCTCTAGCGAATCCTGATAGCTTTCATCTATGTATAAGCTCGCTTTCAGGTTGTGCTGTGCAACTCTAAAACGAGCAAGTAGCGGACTGACATGTAGCCCCGATGATCATAATCTAGTGTTAAATTTGTTTCGAACACTGCCTTCTATGGTGTCGTTTGCACTGAGCCAGCTCATTTACGTCAGAAGCACAAACCCAACGACACAACAAGGTGCGTGTCAAAGGTGGACGACTATGCTACTACTTACAAGCTGGGCTGCCAGGCAGGGGTGTGTGTGTACTATATCTCTATCTATCTGAGCTGAATCGGGGTCGCTAGTACAGATAGGGCTGTAATTTCTCGATTCGGATCTCGTCCTGGCACAGGCTCTCTTCCAGTGCTGTCATGGCGTTGAGGAAGTACGCGCGGTCCTCTAGGAACTTGGCTCGCGAACGCCGACCCATCCGTTTCCGCTCCTCTATGGAGAGCAGCAGAATCTTCTCTACACCCCGCTCGATGTCAACTACGTCCACTTGTGCTAGTGGCATAAATAAGTCTCCCTTCGTCTGCCACCACCACGGGTGCGACTGTCCTACCAGCACGCCGCTCTTCTCGTCCACCAACTCGTTCATCGGCGGCACGTTCGTTGTCAGGATTAATGCACCAACGCTACGAGCCTCGTTGATATAATGACCGAACCCTTCGGTCTCGCTAGGACACAAGTGAAGGCCAATCTGGTTCTGCAATCGATCTTTCTCTTCGGCAGGCACTGAGCCACAGGCGTAGTCCACATTCTGCAGCCTCCACGAGTCCTTGTCGCCGAACTGCTCCTCGATCCACGCGCACAGATCAGCTTTAATCACTCGGATGATCAGTTGTGGCCATTCGGGATGCAACGCCCATGCCTGTAAGATCACACGCGTGTTCTTGAACGGACTCCAGCCCGCTAAGTGCAAAAATGACGTCCAATCACGCTGTACCGCCGGCTGATACAAGTCGCGACTCGTGTGTTTAGTGTAGAAGACGGAGTACGAGAGTTGATGTCGATGCCTGTACTCGAGCACTTTCTTGAGTCCGATGCGGTTCTTCACCATCATGACGCCCACCGTGGGGCTGTCCAGCTCGTGTCTGTCGAAGAACTCGACGTTCTGCATCATCCAGATACTTTTCTCTTTCGGTGCGTGGAAGTCTGGGTAGTATTTCTTGTCCACGGGATGTCGCTCCAGATAAATGTCAATAACTGACGGGGGCATATCCAGACGCTTGGCCTTCCCGTCACCGCTGTTGCTGTCGCTCTCCTGTTCGCCATTGCCTCTGTATGAATAGACGGGTCTTGCGGAGGGTAAGGCGTTCAGATACAGCTCAAAGTCCAGTAAAACGCCGGGGGAGTCACTGGGCGTCACGACGTTGATGCAGTACGCGGACTTGGAGTTGATGGCCTCGTGACCTTGACCTCTCGTCTGCAGGAAGAAGCCTGTAGGTAAATTCATCTGACGTTCTCGTTCCATTTCTTCTTCTTTTTCGGCCAATTGTTGTGCTTGAAGCGCCTGGATTTCAGCCAATGTCTCGGCCTGGAAGGTCTCACCTTCGCCACCTAATGGATTGCGGAATCCCTCCAGCTGAGCGGCCTCTGGTTTGCCTCTGATGGTCTGTTTGGGATCTCGCGCTAGTTCATTGCGCCGCCTCTCCTCTTCCTTCTGCTGCAGTGCTAATTCCCGTGGAGACACGAATAGAGACTGGAATAGCAGCTTCATGGGTGGCGCCAGCTCGGCGCTTGTGGGTGTGGGTGCTAGCAGCGAGCGCGAGGCTAGTGTGGCGTTGCAGAACTCTGTGTGTAGCTGAATCTGAGGCAATAGAGCGAAGAAGACCAGCTGCAGCAGACTGCCGATAAGCACCAGCAGGAACACGCAGGAGCGCAGCAGGAAGCGCGGTCCCGACGACTCGCCCATGCTCCGACGCAGGAAGACTGAGAGGAGCCGTTATGCTCAATAGTTTTATGGGAATGTTCGCGTACACCACGTCAACATGACGTGGTCCACATCATCCCTGATTGTTTATCTTCTGATTCAACTCTTTTTGGTCCGACGAATGGGGCGACGTGGCTTCTGGGTGCTGCTGCTCCTGACCCTGCTGGGATGCGTGCAGACCGCGCAGAACGGACCCATGCCGCCACCTGCACGCGCCCACTGCCGCGTGTTCGTCGTGGCGGCTGGGACGCACACGCGTGTGCTGATCCTGCAGAACGCGTACGAACAGGACGGGATCAACGTTTACGACCAGCTCCCAGCGTTATCTTCCGTCCTGCAGGATACAGATACGCAGGATGAGAAAAAGCGCGCAGAGGAGGCGTATACGACTCTGCGGCCAGCGTTCGACCAGGCCGTTGCATGGCTCAAGGACCGGGTGGACCCTGCGCTATGTTTTGCTCACTTCGTCGTGGCGGAATCAGAGATGTCGTCTAATTCTGAGACACAGGACGACGCGGCACTCGTGACCAGACGCCTTGACCATCTTCGAGCCCGAGCCAGACGCGATGGACACTTTCCCTTTGCGCTGAACGCGGAGCAGCAAGATAACAAGGAGAGCGTCGCTTCTAGCGGAGATTTGCGTGTCGTGCCGGCCACTTGGCGTCGCTACTTCCACATAGTCGGTACTAATTATTTCTCAGGAAAAGTAGCTCCGTCGCTCAGTCCTGGACAAGTCGAAGTCTTCGGACTGTTGCACGTGGACGCCGGAGGACACGCTGGCAGATTGAGCTCTGAGTCGGACTCAGATGCTGCTGAAATGGTGTTCGATGTTCGAGAGCGATGGAGACGCAGTAAACGACAGCGACAGGTCAGTGTGGCACTTAACGTTAGCGATTTCTATGGACGAGAGTATCCAGGCTTTGGACGGCGTGCAGTTCAGCAGGCAGTGGTCCAACTGAAGCAGGAAAAAGACAAGAAGGCCGCGTCGAGTGCTCTGCAACACCCATGCTTTTTAAGAGGCCACTCGTCAGTTGTTGAGGGTGTGAATGTGACGCTGGACGGCACTGGAGATGCAGATAAATGCATGACACTGCTGCGATCGCACATCGCCTCAAGTAACGCCAACTGTCCACCGGAGAACTTCTGCTTCTTGGGCAGTACACCTCAGCCACAAAGCGCTGGATCTTTCTACGCGTCAGGAGTGCTGAGAGAAGCGGTGATCAGTGCAAGTCGAGTGCTGGGGCTCACAAGCAGCAAGCTCGAGGAGAAAGAGGTGGATCAACTCCAACTCCCGACGCCGACTCTCACGGCCTTGCGGAACGCTGCCAAGAGTTTGTGTGCACTGCCACACAAGGATGTAGCAGCTGGAGCAGCAGCGTCACGCCATGTGGGAAACGATACCAAAGCACTCGATGCTCTATGCTTCGACCTGTGCTATACAATCGTGTTGCTCGAGCAACTTGGCATCCAGGACGCCGACGAACGCGTTCAATTCGTGGACCACTTCGAGAAACAACCAGAACTGTCAGGACATGGATCTCTGGCGAGTGGCGATCATGACGGACGGTCTGAGCTGGTGGCTTGGCTCACAGGCGCATTCCTGTATCTGGAGGCACTTCAACGCAAGGTCACGTTCTCTATTGAGTCCGAGTTATTGGCAGAGCAGCTCAGTGCGGGACTCCCTCTCGGCTGGAATATGAGCTTGATGGTCTTCGTGGCCGCCTGCGTCTACCTGTACCTCACGACTGGCCGAGCAGGGGCCAAGGGGAGAGCTGGTCGACGTTCTGGTAGCTACCACCGCGTTGTCAATGGTGGGGCCAAGGCGAAATACAAGGACGCGACGCAGTCCATATCGTTCATCGACGACGCTCGTGAATAGTAGTCTCTTGCCCAGATTTGGGACGGGCAGAATTGATCTTTCGGTATATACAAATAGTAATATATTCACGTTGATCTTTAACGGGGCGAGCAATGCCTCGCCCTTGCGTGAATAACGGAGCGATTGTCGGAGTGAAATAACAAGCGAAAGAGCAGGAAAACTTTCGCTATTTTGTGTCAATTCAAGAGAGTTCAAGTGGAGCGTTTTAGCAAAAATGTTGCCCTGGACTCGTCAATTGTCACCATGGCCGTGTTCCGTACCGAGTGCAATTTCGCAGCCCATCAGACTCGCTCTCGAGACTCTCGTGTTAGTGCTGCGCAACTCGTTGCTCTGTATCGCCGTGGGTTGGCTGTTCGGCTACTGTTTTACTGTGGGGAACTTGCTCTCTGGATCACCGCCAGCCCAGCAGTCGTACGCAGACTTTAGTGCTGCGAACATTGCGTGGTTCTATGGCATCTTTTCTCTGTGCATGGTGGTCTTGATGGCTACGAAGTTGCTGCCCGAACAGTTTAAGGGGGCAGCAGCCCACGTAGGCTGAATATCTTCCAGTGTACTATGAAGTTACTGCGGCACATAATGCCGCATCTCGTGCTGTCGTCGACTATAGTCGTCGGGAGAGATTTTGTCATGTATTCGAAGGTATCCGAGTCGTGGCATCAGCTCAAACTGTGCGTGTATATTGCGGCCTTCTGGGGCTTTTACATCATGGCGATCGCTGACGTGTTCGTGCGGTA
Source organism: Phytophthora infestans T30-4 (assembly GCF_000142945.1). Classification (NCBI taxonomy): domain Eukaryota; phylum Oomycota; class Peronosporomycetes; order Peronosporales; family Peronosporaceae; genus Phytophthora; species Phytophthora infestans. The sequence goes on along the minus strand of NW_003303731.1, from coordinate 1,829,039 downwards.
TATTTACCGAACGGAGACTGTGCGCGGCTCAGCTCTTTTGCAAGCACAAGTACTGAAAGTATGTAATCCCCATGAGCCTTCGAGCGACATAAACCTCACCAGACTTCAGCCCAGACACCGACACTTCTGGATGCCGTCGCTTCGTCGATTCTCGAAAGTGTACGCCCGCAACCTACCAGTCATGTTTTTCGCAATGATCTCTATCGTATATGTCCACGTCATGAGTCAGTTCGTTGCGCTACAAGGCCAGTGGGAGCTGCTAGGCTTTGCTAGCACCAGTATCGCACTTAAATTGGCACTACAAGAGCTTGCCAAAGCTTTGATGATTGCAGCACGCAAGCCAGTGTCCAGGAGAGTGATGGTAACACTGGTGGCGACGCCAACGATCCTTGTGGACACCCAAGTGCGCATGCTGCTGCTTCGACAGTCTAGTACCAATGTTTCCGTTGTTGGGTCTGTACTGCTCGCTGGATTCGAAATCGTTGTTCGTGCAGTCAAGTCATTTATTGTCCAGCGGCGGACTCGAGGACTTCCAATCCCTCAGGACATCTCTCGACGGTGGTCCAGCTTTGTTAACGCGCCGACTATTAGACTGGCGACCACGACTCAAATAAAGCCACTGCAAGTACTGCCGGTTTCTAGAACAAATTCCTGTAAGCTAGTGCGAAATGGGACAACAGCTCACTTGTCAAGAAACGAGATGGTACGGCAGTGTAAAGCTCGTAGAGAAGCTGAAGAGCGCCGGCTGAAGCGTCGAGTACTGCATGCGGCCGAAATCTACTCGGACATGTACGCAGAGTACATTGCTATCGGTTGCTCTTACGCGATTCTCTTTTTCTACCGAGATCACCCGCAGTTTCAATTCAGTTTACTCTCAGAAGGATCATCCCTATTGACGAAGACGAGAGAAGCTACGAGTACTCAACAGAATCGCCAACTTGCACAGTTGGGCGCACTTCAGATGGGGACAGAAGTAATTGTGGATCTCCTCGCATGCGTGCTTGAAGCTGCTGAGGGCGTCGAATTCAAGAGTTTTGACCAAAACGATTCATTCCTGGTGTATTTCATGGCGGTGCTGGCCTTCTCGAATGTTGCCATTTCTGCAGGGCTTTACATGCGGTAGGAATAATTTCCGTATCATGGCTTAGCTACTACGCTACCTTAAAAAAAACGGTTTAATTACCGGTAAGGTCAGCGCTCTGGATTTTATCCAGGGGACGTGATTATCCAGCGATTTCGTATACCCTGCCATAACAGGTTTGAATATCCAGTCTAATAAGAAAGCTTCCTTTGCACAAATAATATTATTCACGTAAGTTGACTAGATAAAATTTGTTTAGCAAAGTAATTAAATTACCTTGATAAACTTGTATGCGATGATGATTCTGTATAATAACCTGCCAGAAACTGTTTATCCAAACCGCTCACGCAACATTAGAGCTAGACTCTTTCTCAATGACCAGATCTTTGCGGCAAAAGCGAGCACAGTTTAGTTAAGTGTCCATTATTAGTCGGACACGGGGCACACATTTAGTAGTGCGCTGTAGATGCAGCTAAGACATCTCGGCACCGGCATATGCGACAGTCTGGCGAGACGGCGGAGAAACAGATACTCAACCAATATCACGTGGACTCGTACGCGCAGTCCAATCTTGTTTTTTATAGTGCAGCGTCACGCCTACGTGGACTCGTACGTGCAGCCCAATCTGACCTTTGCACTACACACCACGGACGCTGAAGCTTTCATTAAATTGCTCTCAAGAGCTGTAAACAGAGGGTAATAGCCTCTCTGGATTGAAACGCCGCTTCAGTAGACGCGAATGTAGTTAAAACTATCACACCAGGTGCGAAGATGTCATTAATGTGAAAGACACTAATGGTAAAATGAGTGGGCAGCAAGATACATGGAATGTGCAGTCTTCGTTGCTAATGCGACAGAGTAAGCTACTACGACTTTCGTCTGCTTCGGGCGCATGCAGATTAATCTGAAAGTGCTGAGGACAAACTTTGAAGAGGCTGTGGTGGGAGCAGAAATATTTTAATAATAATTCGATATGATCAAAGTAATCTAATCTACAGGCCAACACCGATGCAGCACGCCATGTTGTACACCGTCGAAGAATATTATGACACTTTTCTTATGACATGTGAACTGTGCCTTAAATGTTCTGGTAGCTCCTATCTTACTATGCCGTTTCGTATGCACCCACGTTATGAGATCTTATAACGGCGTCCGGGTATTTCTAAACAGGTATTATTGTCAATTCCAGTGAAAATTGGATACCGAGGGATAGTCTGAAAAATCAACACTTAGAAATGATTGGTCAAAACTCACCAGCTGCAACTTAGGTTGAACCACAAGCTGATATTGATGCGAAGTAGCGTCCGCTTGGGATGCTGGTATCTGTTGCTCAGGTTGACCAACAGGAGATGTAGCTCGGGGTGATGTTCGACGTCGTGTGGAACGTGGAGTCCGCGGCTGTCTAGCTGTACCAGGGGATGGAGAAGGTCGAGCTTGAGCTGATTCACCAGGTGATCTTGCTGCTCCAAGAAGTGACGCTCGTTGGGCTGCGGATGACACTGGACCCGGGGTTGAGTATGCCCTAGTCGTGGTCGCTGGCAGTGCTTCTCGGTCTGGAGGTGTACGCCGTCGTATTGGACCTGGGTGGGGCGGTGAAGTCTCCGTTGGCGTCCGAGTACGCTCAGGATATGGAGATACACGGGCCGAATGTGGCGATACACGTGTTCGACCACCACAGCGTGCACCATCAGCTGATGCAGCACCCGCTGGTGGGGGTCCTCTTGCGCTACCAGGCGAGACGTTAGATCGGAGATCCATTACCGCTTGCTGACACGGGAAACGTTGCCGATGCGCTCTGCTCTGAGCTTGCAGTGTGTGGAAACCTGTCGCATGTAATGTTTCCGTATGATGTATGGTAGGATGAACGATTTCATAGGCCATTCTGCGCGGGTGATTAATAAATCAGGCAGTCAAGTTTTGAGTAGAAAGCACAATATCCCGATTTCACAACAGGTTTTGCCCAGGTATGGGATTTATTTTTTATTTCCGAAAAACACATTTTTTCTCACAACCACCGATTGGAAGAACAAGCCATGCGGCAGCTCCCTGACCCCGCGAGTGCTGTCATCCTTCACCCCTCACCATGGCACGGACCCACAAGACAACCGTGATCCAGGCACAGATGGCGGAGAAGGTTCGCCTCGAAGAAGAGGAAGCACGCCGGCGAAACGGGACTCAGGTTGCAGACCTTGAAAGCGCGCGAACGAGCTCTGAAAAAGCTGGCGCGTTCGGCCGCGCGAGCGAGCGCCAGAGTGACGACCCCGTTATTTCTCTTACTACATGAGCTAAGGATGCAGAAGAGGCCGACACAGAAGTAAAAAAGAGGGAATAGAAGAGCAAGAACCCGAAGAAGGAGCCGCAGAAGAAGAAAGGGAAAAAGAAGATGATGAAGAAGAAGAAAGTGAAGAATAATAATCAGCTGCTGCTGAAGAAAAAGACGAAGAGGACATTGAGGAAAATGCATCTGGAGTAAAGGGGGGGGCAAGGGAAAGAAACGATCACTTTCGGATGTGGAAGATGAGTATTTGGCTGGGGTCCCTGCCTTTAAGAAAGAGCACGACGCCTGGGCAAGTCTTGAGGTGAGCCTGCGCGAATACATGGCGAATACACACCAAAAGATTGTGATAAAGGAAGTTATAAACCGGAAGATGTTAAACAAGCTGGCGGGTGGCATCAAAGTGAAGGCACTGAAAGGTAATACGTACGAACGGGTGAGTGTTACGGAACCAAAGCAGAAAGATGGCAACAATTGCGGGGTGTTTGCGTCACTGTTCTTCTGGCGCTGTGTAAGTGATGAAGCCTCAAGTGATCCGTCACCTTCTGGCATAACGAACCTGCGCTGGGTCCTGCTACAAGCCATTTTGAAGATGAAGCAGCGCAAGCTGAGAGGCTTTGATCTCTACATTTTCAATACATGTTTGATACCTGGATAAAACTTGGAAATTACCCGTGTTTGTGTGATGAAGTCTTGAGCTTATGGTGCTGCTGAGCTTGCAGCCGACACAATGAAGTGGTGTTCATTCCATCTGTTTTCCAAGTCGGACACATGCTAATTGAACAGGTGTTATACATGTACCTGGACAATACGCGGACCACCTTTGACCATATTGGTTGACTGCGAGACATTCAGCTCTGCTCACCCATATTATTTGTTTAGCACCGCACATACGTATTGCCCAGATACTTTCACCTGAAAAAAACCTGGTAGTGAAATATACATATTCAAAATAAATTACGCCTTCTGATTTGGAGAAACCTGTATGAGATCTGGAACACAACCTGGATGGTAAATGGCGAATCAGAACTCTGAGTTTTTTTTTATCTGGAAACCCCGGACACGAAGGTCGTCCTTTTAAATAACCAAAAAGTAGTACGTATCAGATACAACTATCAGATTCTGATACTTAGTGATATGAGTATTAAATATTCCTTACTGTTCGACACAATCGTGACTTTCTCAAGAATATCGCGATATCAGTTTAAAAAAAACTTGGATGTCTACAGTATTACACGATAGCTACTAGCCTACGCATTACTATCACCCTCCCTTGTAATCAAGTGATAGATGGAAGGTCACCCCTTCTGGCTGTACGCACGCTCGCAGTTGGCAACCAGCACTCGAAGACCTTGGGTACCACCACCAACTCCGCCATGAACACCAAACAATTTTTCCTGCGGTCGAATGAAGAAGTCTTTCTAGCAGCTGGAAAATTAGTTGCACGCTTTGCATCAATAAGATTAATATACTGCCCCCGCGCAAACGTTTGATTGGTATACAGCCTGTATACCACATGATCATCGACACATCCACCCACGTGGTTGGACGATCGACGTATAGAGCTGTGATTTTTCAAGAGTCCGCCCAAAGCGGAAGACAGGCTTTCTTCACCAAGCATTATGCTCACAGAACCATGGCTCTGCTTTGCGGGGACAAAACGCGGTCATTAAGAGTTTGAGGAGAGGCCGAGACGACAATCGGTACTTGATCTTGGATATATCACTTTTTCCAGCGCTGAAGGGAGTTACGTGTAGCCCGTTTGGAGCCGTACCAAAGGGCGACATCAATTTAATCATTGATGCCAGAATTTTACACGACCTATCCTGTCCGAAAGGTGATTCGGTGAATGACCAATCCCAGCATGAGCCTTCAGTGAAGGTGACCTACGACGGTGCATCCGCTTTAGCTCGTCGTATCCTTCACGTGGAAACTACATTGCCAGGATTAACGAAAATGTCCACGACGATGTTGCGGGCGCTCTCCCCAACATTCCCCTGGCAGCCGATCTGGCAAGCCGATTCGCAGGCACTTTTACCGAGCTGGGAATACTAGAGATCGACCTATCGTGTCCTTTTGGGTGGACGGATTCGCCGCGACAGTACTGGACGGCAGGTGGCGCTATCGTGCCTTTGCATGCTAACACATCGCCGATGTGGCTAGCCTAGAGTATCGACAGGTCAGGCTGTATTGTGGAAATGCATGGTGTGACAACCACATCTGCATCGAGCCCGACATCGGCTTGAGGCTTTTAGAAGCTAGTATGTCGTTACGAGCGGCAATGGTCACGATTATCGGTCCACATGCGTGCAACCACGAGAGGTTTCTCCGAGGAAAGGCCCTAGGACTAATTCGGAACCTCAAAGCGCTGACACTGTCAATGCCCGACGAAAAAGTTGCGAAAGCAATTGGACGTATACGATCAGCGCTGCATGTCGACATACAGGCTGCGACCCTACAAATCCAGAAGTAGCCAAAGTGGCACTGAACATTGCATTAAAAACATAATTCCTATATTTCGATCGTGTAGAGATTTAATAGATGCGTATTCGGCTACAACAACAGACAAATGAAACAAACAGGACCTAAAATGTCTTGTTAGTGATGGGCTCCAGGGACTTGAACTTACGTAGCCTTGTCCACCGACATTTTCGCAAACGGCGATGGTTCTACACGCTTTTAATAAGTATGCACCGTAGAGAAGCGACGGGAGCAGTGTGGTAGGCAGCGATGTCCCAGGCTGCAGCGAGCGCGCAGCACGCACCATCGGTGAACCCCTTACTGAAAAGCTGGTAATTGCTCGTTGACGTATTGAAATTATTAAAATTAACCTTTTTAATAGTTAATTAATTTCAAATTTTACAAACTTAAAAAAACAAATTTAAATATATTTACTGCAATTAAATCATACTTTTGAACGGCATTTTTTCCAGAGAATTAGGTATTGTAATGGTTTTGCAGTAAACTTAATTTTTGTTTTTCCGGTGCTCAGATTGCCACACTTTTGCCGCAATAAAAAAACCATAAGGCAAGGCTGGTTGGCTTCAATGTTTGCCCGTTGCTGCTCGTGCTGTACAGCGGTCGGTGTAGCAAGGCTAAACCTTATTGAAATTAAAATGCTTACTTGTATTTGCAGCATAGTATATCGACATGTACGCTGTAGTTTTACCTCGTTCAATAGTATACGCCGTCATTAGATAAAATAGATGCGCTATGGGAACAAATTATATGTGGCAACGTCATTTCCAATTGCATTGTTGCTGTATGTATCGAATCTACGTCGAACGTTGTCGACATTCAAAATCACAACCCACCCATCTCCTCCTCGAGTATCAAGCCGACTTTGAGGCAAGTTACGCACCACAACCCAGCTTAGCCATCTGTACAAATGGTCCACCGCTTCTGAGACGAAGCCAAAGGGCTCCATCGTCCTATTCTCCGCACGGCGGGATGTAGCCATTTCAGACCAGTAGTCGGGGTGTTTGGTGCTCAAGTGAGAGAGCAGGTTGGAATAGCCGGTATAGGGGGCCTGCTTGCGAGCTCCATTGCAGATCTTGCACGTGTAGCGATAGTCGGCTCCCGCTTCGAAGAAGAAAGCACAAATGTCAGCGCTTGTGGGCATAGTCGTGCAAGCGGGCTGCAAAAGGAAAAGTTGCTGGTCTTGAGTTGTGGAAATGCTAGTAAATAGCGAAGTGAGATTGAGAAGGGTTTGAAAACAAAGTCGCAGTCGAGAAGAGCGAGAATACACAATGGTTGGCCCACGTAGACACCAGTTCATTGACTTTGTTTCGTTATACTCTTCTTACTTAGTCTTTTAAGGTATTGCATTGGATATTATTGCCCAATTTTTGTATTGATTTTTTGCTGTTGGCTCCAATAATACATATTGTCCCACTATTTACGTATTATTGCCCGAAAAGTTATTTTTTCCCGATCCCTGCTTTCATCAACGGTATTACACTGGGATACGTTTACGCCCTTTATTTATATTTGAAGTTCGGCACACTGTAGACATGTATTTTTAGCCAATCAATATCAATTTTTTAACCTGATGTATTCGTACCGTACACAATTTAAAGGACCTTTTTAGAGGTCCTTAAAATTTCCCACACTGCGAAAGTTGTGGGCCTATCCGCGAAAAACATGTGCTGAAGCCCACCAGTAGGCTGGCGAAATCCAAGCGTCCCAGGAGCAAATGCTGAACACGCTTCTTGAGTTTTATTTTGGAGGAGAATAACCTCAAGAGTAATGCTCTTGAGGTTTTTCAAATCCACCTCACTATAAACTTTAGCAGGAGAGCACAAAAAATATTGCTCGTCATGCTCATTATCAGCCGATCCTATTGGCTAAAAAGATGTTACTGAAATATTTCATGACGCAGAAGAAAATACCCTCCTGATCAACAAGATGGTGCTAACCCGAGCGCAGGCCAGAGCACAAGCGACGGCGCAGCAACAAGAGATTCCTGAAGCGGCCCTTGTCGTTGTAGACGATAGCGATGAGACCGCAGTGGCTGAGGTGGTGGCAGAACGATCTACCGTCGAACTTGTCCCGCATGCTCAAGACTATTTGGCTAAGCTTGAAGAGTATTTTCTTACTCAAACACAGGCCCTCGCTGAAGGGCACACATTTATGCAGATCCAGCTCGAAGGCCAAGGCGAAGCCCAACGTTCCGCTCTGCTTGCTGTTTGAGAATCCACAGATGCCGGCATTAAACAGCTAACCAATCAACAGTGACAATCGCAGGCCGATTTCACGAAGAGCTGATGGCGACACACGCTGGTATTCGCGAGCAATTCTTGCGGCTAAAAACAATGCAAGCTAACGTCGGAGAGGAGATAGAAAAATCTGTGGCGGACAAGCTTTTTCGTGCACTTCGGGAGGCCCATAGCGAGTCGCAGTCGATGATTGCCACTCAGGTAGACGGTGTCGCTCGAGTGGAGCAGCAGGTTGACGCGAAAATTGGCAGTGGCTTCCAGGTCCTTACCTCACACATCCACCAACTTGTCGAGGAGAAGATAGCAACGCACCAAGCGAGTACTATGGTAATGACAACCGAACTGGCGTAGCAGATTGTAAGAAAATCTACAACACAGATGAAGGACCACCTTGAGAGATCGTTCGAGCTGGGCTATAAGTTAGCGCGTGATGATTTGAAACAGGAGCTTACTTCAAACACGATCACTTCAGATGGGACTTCGCATGACGCTGTCAAGAGCTTCGTGCTGGAAGAAATTGAGAAATCAAAGCGCCACTTCGAAGCTCAAGTGCAGCAAGCTTTAATATCTACTCAGTATGATCTTAACCTTCAAGCTCAACGTCAAGCCGATGCGACCTAAATTCTACGAGAAACATTACAGCAGCATTGTGATCGTGTACCTGAAATACGTGATATGTTAGATGAAGCTGAGGCCTGCAACACAATAAAGGAGCTTGTGAAAAAAGAAGTGGAGAAGCGTATGGAGCTTGTGCAGCGCCAACTTCTGACTGCCCATCCAAAAATAGGAAGGTGCACGGAAATTAGCGATATCAAGGTGGAGGATGACGTGGTAGGGGAGGTCGGCCAACGTCTTACCGAGGTACGGATAGACGATATTTCCGAGCAAACGAATCAAACGGTGGAGAATAGCGTGAAGCTGATACACGATCTCGTTCGCGAGGCCATCCGCCGTTACCCTTGTGTGCGATACTAAAGATGGATCGGGTGACGTTGGAGATGAAGAAGACGAAGATTTATCCAAGAAGATCGCAGTATCCAGCAGCGAATGCGAGATGCTCTTGTCAAGGCGCATGCACCCGCCTTACTGTCGCAGTTGAAGGTCGAGGCTAAAAATGAAAAAACCTCAGCATTCCGAAGTTAAGAGTTCCCAAAATGATGAGGACAGCGCATCGCCATCTCGGGTGCACCATCAGGCATTGCATCTTGCCTATCGTGGTGAACTAAACTTAAACGGAAACGCGGACCGTCGGGCAGTGATAGCTGATGTTCAAAAAGAGGCTGCACAGAGAGCGGAGGCTGCAGCGAAACGTTACAGATCAATGCGCAAGCGGCGTTAGGATGCTGAAATGCTGCGACTATCTTATAGCGTGCTAGCAATCAGGTTGGGTACGCGATGTACGCAACAGGAGGACCACGTTCCGAGTTAGCCTAGGATGACGTATCACAGCTTAATTCAATATATTTTTGTGCAAGTAGCTTTAGTTAAGTGACAGACGCGTGCATGGGCAAACTTAGAGAAGTTTGCTTTGGCTACGTTTCACAATCAGGGCTCGTAAGATGAACTTTGGACGGGTCGCAATGTAAACTACTGTAGTACATTGCTGCTTCTCCCGGACACCGACTGTTACCGTCATAGTCGCACCGGCATCCTGCTCCACGTTCGCAAAACCAACCAGTCCCGTCGCATTGTCATTGCGGCGTCTGCCAGTGGCTCAATGTACACCTTCGGCACCCTTACACCCTACGCGCTACCAGTGCCCGTCACTATGAACGACACACTGAAGAAGGTGTCAGCGTCGTTCGGCCTGCACGAAACGTCCTAGTTAAAGCCGCTGTTGCTCTGCTGTGAAAAACTGGACACCTAAATGTTCGGGTTGCCTCCTGGATCAAGCGCACAGACTCGTCAAGCAGACCTACCATATACTCCTTCACAAATTCACGTTCATTGTAGCAACACTGTACCTATGTCGAGTCTTTCTCTTCGACACACAAACTAGAGTTCGAGATGAAATTGGCCAGCATCTCGTCCGCGAAATCGTCGATATTCATGTCCATATTCAAATCCAGCGGATACGTAAAACACGAGGGTGTATACTGTCGGTGCGTTCCTATAGTAATCGGCTCACAATGCAGAAGGTCAACAAACTCGCGATTGCGGTTTAGAAACGAGCACATATCAATGTTGTGCTGCGACAAACTAGTGCGTTGCACGGTGACCATGCTCCCACTCACGCTAAAGTCGCGCTCTATTTGGAATGACGAAGCTGGGATAGCGAACAGCAATCGTGCGACTCTTGATAGAATTTTGTAGTCACCTTGACGTTCAATTCTCCGCCAGAATGGCAACACAGATTCGGGTGCTCCATTCGGTGAGCGCACTACCGCGATTGAGTCGTCGATCCAACGGTCTAATTCCTCTGCATTGCGTCGGTGCATCCGGTCTGAGGTGATGACTTGTGGTCTGCGTGGCGGAGGAGCACATAAATTCTCCAATTCACTAAAATATGCTACAGGAGTGGGAGAAGGAGGTTCAGCAGCATCGATTAGCTCTGCGACGGCTTTCATAAGAGTGAGTAGCTTATCGCAAATTTTCTCATTCACTCTGTCTCGCTTAGCACACGCGTCACGAGTGCCGATGCCGTGCTGACGACACACCAGCAGCACAACAGCATTTAGACTCAATCTTGGACTTTTGTAAAACGGGTGAAACCTTTGTTGCATTTCAAACACAAAAAGGCTCTCAGTCATCTTGGCGTTATCATAGTAACGACAAAAGTACCGCTCGTCAAGTGCATCCCGTAGTAGCAGATGTAGACCTTGCTAGTAGCAGCAACTCACTGGGATCTATCCACCGAGGGTTCTTCTCTGTCGCCAGATAGTATCGAACTGGTTTTTCTGGGCTAAGATCGTTCAAACGAATTTTGAATAGCTTCATCAGAGCTTCGACTTGAGTCGCAGACTCAGCTTGACAGGCGCGTTTTAGCTCTGTCACAGGCTGCAAAATTGATAGGAGCTGGAATAGATTGGTTTCTTGAGCTGCCAGTGGAAATACAACTGGTGTTTTTTTTTATCTCGAATTGCTTTTTTCGCTCGCTCTGCATACCACGACTCCTAAGCAGGCCACTTTTCTAAGACACGCTTAATGGAGCTTGTCAAACTCAAAACCCAAGAGGCCGAATAGCTCAACATCTTCGTTGAGGAAGTTCCGGTCTGGGCTTTGCACAGTGCTTCGAACCAATCACCAGTAACCTCAACAGACCGAACTTGGTAGGTTGTCCGTGTCAGCTTTGCAATTAAATCACGCATGCCGGGATTTTTGCGTGTAGCATTGTCATTCATTCCACAGGAAGCCTTCGTTGCCGCGTGAGCCATATGATCCATGCACCATTCCCATTGCAAATCGAGCTCCTCGGTCAGCAAGCCCACAACATCGGACCCCTTATCGCTGGTGGCACCGTAGCGATCCTAACCGGTCAGCTGGAAATACTCCAAAGTGCGCTTCACCCACAGCAGAAAAGATCGTCTGATCCCGCCATCTCGATCACCATAGGCGGGGTTAAACTTGCGTGTTCCCAAAAGTACAGACAGAAACTGCCAAGTAGTATCAATAAGATATACTCGCAAGCCGAGGTATTTCTCGCCCGTCGTTTTGCATGTCCAGAAGTCCGCCATCATCGTGAAGTTAGGAAACAATTCGCGATTTGAATGGAGAGATTCGATTACTTCCTTAGTTGTCGACACATAGATCTCGATAATTGATTCTTCGATAAGCTCAGCAGTGATGACGACCTGCATCTCGTCTTTGACCACGAGAGCTTCTTTGAGCCTTGATACTTCGTACTCCCCTATCCGGAGCGGTAGATTGTGGTTAACAATGCGCAACGTCTCGAGGAGAAGATTTAAACGGGAAGGATTGCGAGAGTACAAAATAGACGAGCGAAGGTGTTCAATCTCTTCTTCCCGCTTTCGTTTTGTTGTCACCGCCTTCTTTGTTTTTGGAGACTCCAAGTAATGAACTAGTCGCAGGTGTTTCACGGCGGCCGACGTCTTTCCATGCGACAGAAGCAACAAGCTGTCGGCGGTATCAGTGCGCCGGCAATACTCATCTGCCAGGCAAATATAACCAAACTTCGTTTTGGTTCCTTCGGTGTATTCAACACGAACGCCCCAATCGAATATGAAGGAGCTCTCTCCGGCTGTATGGGCTTTCTCTTGAAAGGACCGATATCGGCCCAACTCTCGACGGCACGCTTCACCGCTGCTGGCGGGTCCAACGTTGTAGTCATTACGTCAGAGCAAGTGTCGAATACCTTGTACGGAAGTGCTTGGGCCACTGTGTAGATGTGTTATCCGCGTCTGGTAGCCCAGACCGCCGCCGCGTGCTTCACGATGGTTGGAAAAGATACGCAGGAAGATCGCCGTGTTTACGAAAGAACATCGTGAATTTCCACCAGTAAGGAGCGCCACTGAAGGAGCACAGCTTTGACGCTGCATTGGAGTTTTGCTCGTAGCCATCGTACTTATGTCGAAGGAAGAATAAAACCTCAAAAACCGTGCTCCCCAATTTTGCGAGAATCGTTTTACCTCGTTTCTGGTGGCTGTATCCATATTGGGGTACTGAGGCTTGGCGAGATCCACAATTGCTGAGGACTTTTACGGTTGGTGAGGAACAAATTACAGTTAGCAGATGTCGTAATCATGACTTTTCCTTAGTGCTGATAGAGCATTGCAACTTCGTGGGCATCTACTTGCACACTCTTAAAGAGCCCTGCGAGGTTCCAGACACCTAACTACTCTTGCTCTACACTCTGTCGGCCTCTCGCTGCGTTGGAATGACCAATATGGCCTTCCCGCCGTTGTATTTCACAGGTACCTTAATTAAGGGAGTGCAATCAGTAAAATCATTCAGCAAATTAGATCCATCCTGCAAACCGACAAGGTCTAACATCTGGAAGGCACCCCTAACTAATCCTAGGTAAACAGTGTAGATTCCTCTTTAACCCCTATAGCCACGCCGCCTGTATTCTACAGGATATAAATTTTCGTATCCTGTATTCTACAGGATAACAAAAAGGCCATTTTTCTCATTACAAAAAAGGAAGTGTTTCCATACAAACTTCAAGTGTCCACTGAATTATAAAGTTTAGAATCACGTTGCTAACCTCGGGGCAATAATTCGTGGCTACGACTTTTTCGAGATTTAGGGAGAGCGAGCGGCGCGCAAATTTCGCGCCATTTGCGAATCGGACGGACATCAGCAAGAACGGCCTCATGCCAAAGCGGAAGCACATCCGGCCAATAACTTGGGGCAAGCTCTGAACGAAGCTAAAAAGGTTAGTATGGCACTTCGAGCGACCTAAAGGGCTATCCAGCCAAAACCGATACTTCACGCCAGAAGGCTGGTCAAGAAGACCAAACGCTACGCATCTTGTCGACTACTTCGATGGGCCAGATGAAGTATGGAAGCATTTACCCGTGGAAGGTATATCGATTGGATGGTACTGACCTACAATCTAGTGGCTAATATTCAAAAGTTTTGTATGATGAGGTTCCTCCTGCCAAGCGATCCGCATCTGCATCGGCGCCTGTTGAGAAGCAGCTGAACATGGAACCTGCTGCATCAACTACAAAACCTCCGACCAAGGCTCAGTCAACCTCCCGGGCCAAACCAGCGGAGGCTCAGACCAAGTCTCCGGCTAAGGCACTAGCCAAACCTCCACGCAAAGCCCCAGCTAAGACGTCGTGCAAATCGCGTACGGCGGCCTCAGTCCAGGCGCCGCCCAAGTCACCTGGCAAGACCCCATCCACGCCTCCGCCCAAGGCTCCAACCAGGACTCCATCAGTGACGCCGCCCAAGTCACCGGCCACGACCCCATCCACGACACCGGCTAAGGCTCAGGCCAAGCAATTGTCAGCATCTACAAAAAAACGAGCCAGGAAGTCCACCGCTCCAACTATTGAACCAACGTCATCGACGCCACCGAGACCGACTCATGTAGCCGCAGCGACAAATCTAGTGGATTTATCGACGGGTGACGACAGAATTGAGTCTGGAGACGAAGACGACTTTGTATTGGAGGATGGCTACTATTCTGACGCGGAGGCGGCCAGCGAGAGTTCTGCAAGTGATGCTAGTGATCCCGAGGAAACAAGTGATGAAGAAGATGCGGTGGATTTGTCGGTGGGTACGCCCTTTAACAGAATGAGCAAGGAGGATCTGAGCGAGCATGCGAAGACGGGCTGGACAACATACTTTGAAGCCGAAAGTAAGTATAATCCTGTACGGTACAGGTTTGCATTGATCAAACGCTTTGTACTATCCTGTAGTATCCGCTAACTTTGAAAACTGTGTGCTGAATGCAGGCAGCGCTCTCGATTTGCCTTCGGCAAGTCTGACCAACTGCACAGCAGCTCAAACTGAGATCGCGCAAGCACTCGGGTGTAATATGAAAGGACTCTTCTTCCTCTTTCTCCCCAAGGAGATGTGGATATCCATAGCAAAGGAGTTCAATCGCTATCAGCGCCAGTTCCGGTCCCAAGCTATTGAATCGATCATGATTCGCCAGCGCCGCATGAAGGAGAGACGCCCCGACTACAAAATGAAGACTCTGCAACAAGTGAAGAAGGAGCTAGACGCATTCAAACCTATCCAGCCGCATGAACTGGTGCATTTCATTGGTCTACTATGTGCAAGAACATTATGCCCGCATCGCGAGAAGCTAGCAAAACACTGGGCAGTCGATGCACAGGGCGCGGTACCAAAAGGCACCTTCGGACGTTTATGTCAAGAAAACGCTTCGAAGAAATTGTGCGGGTCATGCACTTTAGCAACAATAACGACGCCGCTGCAAAACAATACAACACTTGGAAGATCAAGCCCATTGCCGATACAATCAATAAGACGTTCAAGTTAGGCATGAATGTTGGACAGCGCATTGCATTTGATGAAGATATGATACTTATGAAGAGCAAGTACAACCCCATGCGGCAATACCTTCGTGCCAAGCCCCATCCATGGGGTACCAAGTGCTACTTGACATGCGACGCTGCAACGGGTTACTGCTACAGGTATGTTAAAGAGAATCTATGTATTCTACAGGTTAGCGTCTAACAAGTTGTGATTGTTATCCTGTGCAGGGCTGAAATCTATCAAGGGCGGCTGACGAGTGATAGTGCTGATCTGAGCCAGGGACCAAACGCGGTAATTCGCAACCTTGATGCTGTGCTCGACGGACTGCCGAAAAAACGACTCGTCATTACGGATCGGTTCTACTCGAGCGTGCTGCTGTCTTCGATTCTCCTACAACGGGGTCTTTATCACGTGGGCACCATTCAGACGAACCGGCGCGGATATTGCAACACGATTCCATACAGGCAAGCCAAGAGGCCAAAGAAGATAAAGAGAGGGCTGTATCGAATTGCACAGTCGAAGGTAGAGCCAAGCATGGTGGCCGTTTCGTGGATGGACAACCGACCCGTTCACTTCATTGCCACGGGCTGTGGTACTGGTGTAGTAAGTTTGGTTAGACGTGCAGGTGCTGACACTGTTGACATCCCAGCACCCCAGCTCGTCAAGGACTACCAAGAAGGCATGGGAGGCGCAGATATACAAGATCAGTTGCGGCTCCAGCGATATTCAATACAGGTACTACCATTTGTATCCTACATTACTTTGGTTTCATATTGACAATTGTTATCGTGTACACTACAGGGAGCGATGAAAATGAAGAAGTACTATCATACTATCTTTCTCGGACTCATTGACATGGCGTTAGTCAATGCCTACATCATCCATCGCCACGTCAAAGCAAGATTGAACCCCAGGTCGTGCTCCACCCACGCACGCAAACTTCATGAGATCTATGCAAGTCGCATTGCTGAACGTGGGAGTTGCCGACTTCGAATCAGACCTATCTGTCGAAGCTTTGGCTGATACAAGCGTTGTGCTGTCGACACACCCTCGCTACACACTCCCGGCCCATCACACACCTCGCCAAGTGGATATTTTTCGCACGACAAGAGAAAAAACCGGAAAAGAATCGAGCAAAAGACGTCAGTACGGATGCAAAGTGTGTTCATTACTTCGCCCGGAAAAGACACCGTGGGAGACTACGTTTTACTGCGTTGAGTGCTCAGAGGAAAGGATTAATCGCCAGTCGGGGGCACGAGGAAAGATTTACCTATGCCAAAAGGTTCGCCAGCACGACCCGTCGGGATCAATAAACTCAGCAACTTGCAGCCAGATTTGGCACAACCTTTGGGGCGCTGGTGCTCGTATACCCCCTGGATTGAAGACAATTTGCATGCGCTCACCAAGCGGCTCAAGCTCGCGCCGCACTGGAGAAAATATTGATGACAGCGATGAAGAAGAAAGCTCGGCCAACGAATCTTCAAGGGAGGCAGAAATAGAGGTTAGTGCAGGAGACGTAGGCAGTACTGAAACTGCGTGCATCTAATACAAAGCTGTATGAAGTGTCAACCGCGTTACACTAGGAATGATTGTAGTCCGTTTGAGTGAATGCATGTAGAATTTTGAAATTTTCTCTACATCTTCATTGTGTTAATCCTGGTTAATACAGAGTACACGATCCCGTACATTGACTGATAACCTGTACGGAACAGGGTAGATAAGGAGTAAGGATTGTGAGCTTCGCAAAACTCCGCAAATAGTAAAATCAAGATAAAACACTATCCTGTATAGTACAGGGTAACTTTTGCCTTAAATCGCGGGGCTAGAGGGGTTAATAAATTCCTCTATTAAATGATCTGTCGAGCGTTCACGATTGAAGTTGGCCTAGTTCTTACCTATTAACCTTATCCATAGACCACATTGTTTACCGTCAGCTTGAAGATGAATTATGTATCTTTATTTATTCTGTCCTTGGACCGTAGGATTTGTCGTTTTGCTGTGGACAGCTCCACGGGCTATTTATAAGACGAAACATACATGTAACTTGTTGGGTGTATGGATCCCTTTTAATAACCTTAGTGAAACCAAGACGATCTGCTGTGACTGGCCGCTCTATGGCCATTGAAGCCGAAAGGAAGATCCTGCGCATTGTTGTGAATATGAAGTTGCTGCGGCTTAGTCGGCTAACTACACCCTATTAATAGGTCGCGGACCCGTACCCTCAAGAGTCTTGAGGGTACGGGTCCTTGAGTCAAGAGCACCGGTTTATGGTACCGATAGTAGCCCACTGCGTATCGTTGGTGAGCAAAATGAATGTTTAGCCCAAACTTTGTGATAAGGCAACCCCCCAACCTGATTTGCCCCGTCCGTTCTTAAAGTATCACCATCAGCTTTTGAAAAGCCAAATATTTAAGAAAAAACACTTTGGGTTTTTTCCTAATAACGTATTTTTGATTAGAGTATCGGCATTATAGTGCTGTTTTACCCATGTAGTCGCAGAGTATTACATCTGGAAAACGCTTGAATTGAGTTTTGGAGAACAGGCAATTCTAGACTATCAGAACTACATGTACACCCTCAATTACTCTTTTTATTGAATGTGTATTCTAGGCATCCAACATTCGAAGCTGAGCAGGAGTATGTGTGGAACCTCCAACATTAATAGTATCAAAGTATTAATTTAATACTTTCAAATGCACATATTATCTGAATTTGTCAGCTTCTTTTTTTCGGGTCGCAAACATTCGGGTATGGCTCAACCGGTATGCTTAACCGAAAGTTTGCCATGGGCTGTTCGACCGACCATACATAGCATCGACTTTTACAATCTGTTGTAAAAGCAGTCGATGTTACGTGCGCTCAGTCGGTCGCAGCAGCACGTGCCTTATTAATTAAACCGCCATCCTGTTGAACTTACCAGCCAGGCTTTGTAAGATTTAGTAGCTTTATACAGTACATGTACCTAGATTCTAGGAGCTTCTAGGTCCTAGAAGCACTCGATCGCTAGGTCGTATTCGTAGAGACGGAAGTGGAATCTACTTTTCATCACAGTTGGAGATCAGAGCCTTATCTCCAGAATTGCACCGTCGCCTTCACTTCGTCGTAATACGAAATGCAGCTCCACCGTTTGGCCATCGTGGCTGTGTGCATGCTCTTCGGACAAACCACTGCAACGAAAACTCAAGCTAACGATTGGGAGCCGTGCTCAGACTACACGTTTTCCGACGCAGGGAGCTCGAGCGGTCAGGACGCTGAGTGCGTTATCTACCACGCGCCCTTGTGCCACCCTGGTATATGTAAGGCTTCAGATTCGTTGAGCTCGACTGTCGAGATTTTTGTAAAGCGATTCCCAGCCACGACTGGTGATCCTGCCGCGGCATCGAATGTTTGGCTCCTACAGGGTGGTCCTGGGTATTCTTCTAGCACATGTTCGAGTGAACGTGTACACGATGGATCACCGCGGCACTGGGCGCAGTACTCGCTTAGATTGTGCTGCCATGCAGGCTTCTGCTTCCGGGGTTTCTCCCGGTGACCAGATGAGTCCGACAAAAGTTGCTGCGTGCGCAAAGGAGCTACATTCCATGTACGGAGATTTGTCATCGTTTTCAATGACCAGTGCTGCCACCGATGTTGCCACTTTCATCTCCAAACATACGAACGGTGAAAACACTACGGTGTACGGAGTGAGTTATGAAACAGCTTTGGTGGAGCGACTAATGCATTTGGACACTCCGACGGTGACCGGATATGTTCTTGATAGCATTGCTACGACATCGGGAGCGTCGGCGGGTCGGTTTCCTTACATATCGTTGTGGGACACAGATTACGGGGAGGTGTTGCCATCGATTTCGCCAGTCGTTGAGGAGACGCATATGCCCAATATATTCATTGTATTGCAAAGTTATTATTATTGTTTCCTGTTGTATTGCAGTCGCTATTACGCAGGTGATCGTTCTTCCGTAAAATAAAGCATTTTATTTCCCGATCCCTGTGCTGTACTACCTCATCGTTTTCTCGGAAATGTGGGAAACACCCGCGATTGCAAGGCCAATGATGGAAAAACGATTTAGAGCCGTGGAAGTCTCCGATGGTGGGTTCTACGAAGGGGATTACGGCGGAATCTACAAATTGAGTCCGCTGTACTGTGCTTTTTCCAAAAAGCCCTCTCCCGTTTGCAACGAAATCAAATCGGAAAGGTACCCTTCAAAAGGTATCATATATGAGCGCGACGAATA
Organism: Phytophthora infestans T30-4; assembly: GCF_000142945.1. NCBI lineage: Eukaryota > Oomycota > Peronosporomycetes > Peronosporales > Peronosporaceae > Phytophthora > Phytophthora infestans. The sequence continues at coordinate 1,809,818 of NW_003303731.1, read as the reverse complement.
CTGGAACAAAAGTGCGGTAATTCCAAAACAAGCGAGTGTGTTGCTTCTAAGTGGCAAGTTGGACCCACAGACACCGCACAAGCATGCCGAGTACCTATTCGAAGTGCTGGAAGGTGACAACAAGGAGCTTATTACTTTTGACTACGCTACGCATGGGATCATTGTATCCACTCAACTTGTGGAGGAGGATCCGTCAAGCGAGACTTGTGGAATGAGGTTACTTGCATCATATGTGAAAAATGGCGGAGATCTAGCCCGTCTTGACAAGACTTGTGTGGGTGAGATGCCGAGATTCAACTGGAAGATTTCGACTGATTATATGTACGGTATCTTGGGCACTGACGAGCCGTACGACGGTGCGTATAACGAGATCTTGTCTACCGGTACCGACAATTCGAGTGGGTGACTACCGGATTCTGGCGAGTCTGCTGACAGTACACCGTTCACCCTAGTTAGTCGTGTGACCTAAATAGTCGTGCACCGTTAAAATCATCCCACAGGTTTTTATAAAAACTTTCGTTTCTACCTCCAATCGCAAAAAGACATCGGAATCTGATAGATCTCGACGAGCTCGTTTGCTGTGCCTTTTAATTTTGGTAGTTATTAAAAGTGGGTTTAGAGTCCAAAAAGCGTGAGGCGAAACAGAAAACCGTAAGTGAATGGTGTGCGTGCTCTATCTTTTTACCAATAAGTCATCAACAGAATACAGAGTTTTCCAGCATTAAATGAAGCCTCCATGAACTGCTTCCCTGTCAAATGGCGATAGATAGACGGTGTCGTCCCAAAGCAGTTTCAAACTACTTTTTGCTGGTAAATGATTGTGACCCTTTCAGGATAGTAGGAAATTTGTAAGTGAGTGACTCATTGAATAGGACCAAAACGGCAGTTCGGTCGGATTCACTCGTAATACCTGTATCTCATTCACTTGGCTACATTCCTCTTTTTAAATTCGTTTTTGCTCTGTGCTACTTCAGCTTGAGCCACTGCGTGATGAAGTTGACGGGCCTCGTTGACCGTGAGTCCGTAGAAGTGCTTGTAGTCCATGTAGACCAACAAGTGGTCGACGAACCAGGCATACGAATGCTCCTCGAAGAGAGCCGTGTATTGACCGTCATGGATCTCCCTGTATTCCTTGAAAAACTCCTCAATTGTCGCTCCTTCGGATTCCACGAACTCTGCACACAGCGATACGCATATAAGCACAAGCTGAAATTATTACGACAATTGCCAATGAAAACAGCCCTCTCACCCGACAGTTTATCTTTAAACAGCTTGAGATACTGGTCGTGTAGCTCCTTATATCTGTCAAAACGACCACCAGTGCACAATCATCAGCCTATAAAACAACATCCCTTTATCCCTCGAGCAACGACATACTCGTGCTTATGCTGTATCCACCTCAAAATGTTTTCTTCGATTATCCGGATTTTTGTTCAGGTATTTCTTTCTTATCTACGCAAAAAGGCAGTCAATTAGAACTGGGGCCTCTGCTGCGTAGAAGCAACACAGCACTCCGCAAACAAGATCTCTGCCCACCTCGACATTGCTCACTTGTCTGTCGACAGTGGTCACCAACTTCTGCTTCACTTATCAATTGCTTCAAGTTTATCATGTGCATAAGAACGCTAACGCGAGCTTCTTCTAGTGTTTTTCATTCAGTATTCGTCTTTTTGCCAGTTTGAGCAATTTTAACTCGTCTAAATCTTTAAAAAAATTGCAGAATTTATCCCGTTTACTTTGGTCTCTGCGTGCAGAAAGCCATCGTCAATTCAGGAGAAGCCGCTTCAATCTCTGGTGGAGTCGAAATCTCAATATCTTCCGGAAGTTCATCCGTCGCTCTCGTCCTCGTATTCTCACGCTTTAGTTTGAGCCACCGAAACGCGAAATATACAGCGAGTGCCAGTGTCACCAAGAAAAGCACAAGGAATGCAATGAAGGCGGCTTTGTACTTGGTATTTCCCTTGGACAGAGGGGTGGCGGCCCCTGCAAAGCTCGAGCTGGAACCGGTTACGAGTTTAGCCAATCGTTCGTCGTAATCTCCGTCGTAGGAATCACTTGTGCTCAAGAAGAAATACTGATAGACAAGCGGAGGTGTGAGACCGAGCGCTGGCACTTCATCGACACAGGATTGGTCCAGACCGTTTAGGTCACCGTTATTGCTTACATACGAGACCAATATCTTCATGCCGCACGTCTCGCTTTCGTCGTCTTCATCGTCCAAAGGCGTCGTCCATAGCGCTCCATGCGTAGCGTATTTAAACGTGATTAACGCTTTCTTACTACCATCCAGAGCGTCCAGCAAATACTCAGCATATTTATGAGGTGTATGTGGGTCCAGTTTGCTGCTCAATAGCAGCACACTTGCTTGAGCCGGAATTGTGGCGCTTTTGTTCCAGTATTCATCACGTTCATAGATTATTCCACTGGAGTCGTAAGTCCCGACGTCGAGTTGGTCACACACTGGAGACTTTTCCTTGGAGAAAGCGCAATAAAGTGGAACATCTGCGTACGTTCCTCCATTCGACACACGTGTGTCTGTAAAGCGCGAAACCATCTCACCAATAGACGGCTCGGGCGTCTCCCACATCTCTGAGAAGACGATGAGGTAGTACAGTAAACTCGAATCAAATGCGTCGTCTTCGCTGGACCAGGACAAATAATTGATCAAAGTTGTGAAGAAATGCCTCAATACGGCAATATCGTTGGACGCACAGCGGGTCAGTCTGTACACGACTGATGGAAGAAGCGTGCGCAGGTTCGAGCTCTGTAGCAGAGACCCCAGAGCCCGTCGTAAGGTATACGATACTGGCTCAAAACTCATGTCACTGTAGACGTCACTCACAAGCGCAGCACATGTGGACGTTGGGTCATTATCGAACTGCGTGATCAAATTCTGAAGCGTGACAGGCAACGAGTTGGATACAAATCGATCGCTACACTCGCTTTGAGTCTCACAGAGCGCCAAGAACGCGTCGCCAACGTCGCCAAAATCAGAATCCCACGTTGAAAAGTACTCAAACGCTTTAGAAGATCCGGAACTCGTGGCCACTCCATCCAGCACGTACCCCGTCACTTCAGGTGGGTCCAGATGAATTAGACGCTCTACCAACGCAGTACCGTAGCTCACTGCATACACAATAGTGTCAGCTCCATTCGAGTAGTCGGAAATGAACGTGGCCATGTCCATCGCTGCACTTGTCATGGAGAACGACGACAGATTTCCGTATTTCTTTGCCAGAGCTTGAGCGCATGCAGGGACTTCACTTGTGTCAATGCCACTGCCCCACGGAGACCCCGTCGTAGTTGCCTGTGCTGCAGCACAGTCCAACAGGGTACTACGACCTGTACCTCGGTGGTCCATGGTGTACACATTCACTGTCCCATCCATTCGAGCGTGTAGCTCCACCATAGCCGACTCCACTGAATCGTCCCAAAACAAATAACACCATAAAGGTCAGTATCAGAAGGTTTTCCAGGTAAATAACTAACGTACTAGATGTGGATGAAGCTCCCGGACCGCCTTGCATAAGCCACACATTCGTCGCTGTTTCGGTCCCGACAACAGCAGCAACCCTCTTGACGAAAATGTCTACCGTGGAGTCGGTCGTACAAACTCCAGGATAACATAACGGTGCAGAGTAGACTGCGCACTCTGCGTCTTGATTACCAGAGCCTCCAGCCTCCGCAAAGGTGGACTCGGAACAGGGATACCAGCCATTGAGCCCGCTACGTGAAGCTGAAGTCGATGCAGCTGACGCCTGTGCGATCGCTGCTGCTACTGAGATGGCGAGGTAAAGCTGCATGTCAAACAGCAAATGGCTAGTCGAGCCTCTTGCGTTCCGCAAATTCTCGACTGCGTCAAGCGTCGGTTTTGCTCCATAATTGGGTTGATAGTATCAACGGGATACGCGATGACGCACTCGACTTCGATGTACCCACAAGAGGTAGAAGCCTATCGGTGCTTCGTGCTGTTCGAATGGCTACAATCTAGATGTGCACCCACTGATATCATGTACACTTAGCGGCTCGACGAAATTCTGTCGATATTGTGAACAATCGTTCCATAACACCTAGCTCACTCGTCTCGTTTTGGGTACTACCCGGATAGTAAAGGGTACGGAACAAGGTGTATTCCAGTCAGGATACAATCCCGTTTTCGCGGGGGTGGACCATATAGGATTTGCAAATAAATCAGATTTTAGCTAACAAATCATAATGCATTTAGATTCAAGATCATCATATCCGGAAGTTTATCAAAGGTCCAACGGCGCGAAAACGGGGTGCAGTACTTTACCTGGAACATGGTAAGGGGAGGAATGGACTGCAAATCTCCAAAAGTGGAGGACTTGGCGTGAGTTATATCATCCTTCTAAACCCAAACCAGACCTTCCTGAACATTAACCCTATTGGGCAGAGCGAGGTTTAGCCATGCTTGGTCCTGGGCTCAAGCCCGCGTGCTTCGCACACGGATCATCAGCCGCAGCATGGTTCATGTTGCCGTACTTAAGTATGTCCGTTCCAGGATCCAATCTGTATACGCAGACTTAAAGACAATGGTGGGAGGGCACTAGGGACTGCATGTTGGAGACAGATTTATATACTAAGACTTTTAACTCAATCAATCTCAGTTTCAAATTTCCATTCATCGAATCACATCGACTACAAGTCCGCTCGCATCGCACTCCACTCTCATTCAGCTGTGAGCCCGGCGGTATCGACAACCTCGTGGAAGACAACTAATTCCATGGGGCTTCAACATGCGGACGAAGCTCGCCCGGAAGGGTCCTCTTCAGCAGATCGTCAAGGCCCAGTTTGACCAAGTGAGTGACCGCTCCGCGGCCGCATAGAAGACCAACGATTGGGAAGCCTTTGGTGCAATCGCTGAAGATGTGAGTCTCACGTACCAAGTCATCATCCGTGGAGCTCTGGCCGCCGCTGCTGCGTGGACCCAGCTCGAGGTACACCTCAACCGGTAGACGCTCAAGATCTGGCTCATCGCTTCGAAGAAGCTGCACAGCTTCAAGATGGAGCCTGGTACGAGGTTCGCTGTCCATGTGAGCTAGCCCGAGGAGCTGATGCTCTGTGGTGTAGTAGAACACACAAATACCGTCAGATGTGGATTCCTTACACAAACCACAACAAATCGCCGAGTTAGGTCGGCGGTTGTATGGCCTGCGCAGAGGGTGGTCCCCTCGCGGTCCGGCCCTTCCGGGACAGACGAGTGGCGCGCTTCCACTCGGTTCCGACTAACCAAGTCAGATCACTTTCGAGGCTCCGCCGAGTTTGGTTCGGCGGAGCTCGTTCACAACCCTGTGCCCTCTATTAAAGGATGGACGACGGCGCGCGAGCGCTTTTACAGGTCACCGAGCGCAGAGGCTGCTCAGCTAGAAGTGTTACGGCACCCGGGCTATCCGACGTACCGGCCCGCTGAGTATGCGGGACTTTCTTTCGCACGTAGCGAGACTTTGTCCTACCCGGACCGACCTAATCTTTTGGCGCTACCAATCAATACCCTACAAGCTATGCCTCTCGAGTATTGACGGCAGGCATAATCCAGCCCTATGCAGGGACTTACCGGAAAAGTGTACACGTGTCTTGGACTAGGAAAATTCTGCTCTGTTATCTTCTGGGAGCCCTTTCGGCTCCCCCTATTGTATCCTATGCTTTTCATACAAATATCTAGTGAAATGTAGTCGTTTCGAATCTCTATCGACCCTTCAGCTGAGTTCCGGCGACCGTTGAGCTCAGCGGCTATCCGGATAGCATATCCGGACAGATCGCCGAGTACTTACCGTGATCCTTTGCTCCTAAGCTCTGGGTTGTCAGACCGAGCCGATTCTTGACCTAAAGTAGGTCGACGTATGGTCGAATCTGGAAATCCCTACACCACAACTGCCCCTGTTATGATACGAGCCGAGCTGGTGAGTGTCTTAATCCTTCATTTGGTTCTGCCACCGTTGGTCCGTACTCGGCTGATGACGTCTCGCGGCTCTCCACCACCTTCTTCGGTACGTTTGTTGCTTCCGCTGTTACTCCCTTGGCAGCTCCTTACTCCTCGCATGTTACTCCAGCACAACTCGCGGCGCCATCCTTCTTCTCCAACTTCTCGTCGAGGTGAAGGCGCATTAGCTGAGTCGATTCCTCAACCCGTCGGTACTCGTGGGATCAGCGACCGGCATGAAGCTGGGTTGGTCGACCTGACAGCTTCTCATGAGTCTGACGCAGAGTCGGCGGGGTCTTCTCGCGTACGCCTTCCTGGTCCACCGAGCTTGCCGGGCGACACCACTTCGGGCGCCACCAGTCAGCCAAGCTCGGCTGCTCCAGTGAGTTTTGACTCCCTCATGGCCAGAGTTAACGAGCAAGGGTATGAGCGCCGAGAAGAATTGACCTTCTTGGCGAGGCTCATGGCTTACGGATTCACTCGTTCCGTGGAGCCCTCCGATCCCGTGCAGCGGCGAGCGATCTTGCATGCTGCTTCCGCGGGGGAACTGTTGGATATCTTGAAAGGCAACTACGCCGCTCTTGATTATCCACATATCATTGGTGATCTCCGAGCTGACAATCAAGCTGCTCAGGAGGAGAACCGCGCACTGACTCGGCGACTGGACTCGCTTGCTCTCAGCAACGTCGACTTGTCAACTCAGCTCTCGTCGGCTCAACAGCAAGTGTCTCGATTGGAGGCTGCTGCCACGCAGTCGGCTAATCTCCTCGCGTCACTGCGATAGGCTGTAGATCTGAGTGAGGCAAAACTTGCTCGGGCCATCGCAGCTGAGCAGAGCAAGGTTGACGCTGCGTTGGGTCAGGCCCAGCTCCATCATCAGCAAGTCTTGGATCGAGACGCCGAGATCGACGTCCTTCTCCGATCCATTTCTGAGAGGGATGCGGCGTTCGTCACCCTTCAGGGCATTGCTTCCAAGCACTTCGAACAGCTGCAGGAGTCGGTGCGGTTGTACAGCTCCACCGGCACTCAACCTTTGCGGCACGCTCAGTCGGTGATCGCTGAGCAGCGGGCGGTGATCTTGCGACAGAAGCGGCTCATCCGTCGGAATGGCATTATTCCGATGCACGACCCTCACATGGCTGCTGCTGCTGGCGGTGGACTGCAGGTTCCTGGACTTGATCCGTCCGACATTCTCCTTAACGCTCGGCTGTGTCGTGTCTTGGAGTCTCGCTTCCCTGAGGTTCTCAACATCCCAGCTGGTGAAACTCGGCGGTTGGAGTTGATTGTCCATCCTCGCCGAGATGCTCCAGTAGCGAGCTCCGTCATCGGTCCTAGTGTGGCTCCCTTAGCTAGTCAAGCGTCTTCGGTGACTTCATTGGCAGACTCGGTGGAGGCTCCAGTCAGCTCAGCAGCGGCTACGAGCCAGGCTGAGCCGACTCTTGCCCAGCTTCACCGTACGCCTTTGGCGAACTTGACTTCAACTCATCGGCTTCGACGTTATGCCAACCCCAAGTCTCCCACAGCTGCAGGTCCTCGTCATCGTCCACCGGCGTCGCATCCGCCTCAACCGTACGCTTGTCCACTTCCCGGGGAGGATGGACACGAGGCTATCAGTGCCCTTTTACACTCAAGTTCTCCGTAAGCTACTGTATCCGATGGAGGAAGGCCTCGCTCTGGAAAGTCCCGTCGTCGGACTCGGCGGAAGAAGGTTCGTCACCTTCAGCTGAGTTCTGCTACTCAGACCGCTGTCTCTGCTCGCTCTGAAGACGACGATGACGCTTCGAGCGAAGCTGAATTCGAGAAAGAGTTGCCTGAGCCGCCCGCCGACACCGTTCCTGCGGTTGCTTCGACGACTTCGGCGGGTTCTTCGTCTTCTGGTCCTCCGGTGACTTTGTCAGTCGCGGCTACTCGCCCACCGCCGATATCTTCATCCGATGTCGTGGCTTCGCTGCCTGTCCCGGCTACGAGCGTTTGTGCCCCAGGCTCGACCTCGCCCATCTCCGCTGGGTTGCCCCAGTCGAGTGCACCACTCAGCGTCGTGCCAACGGTGGTTGGGCGCTCCCAGTCGTCTTCTGGCCGATCCTCTCTCGTCTCATCTTTTTGGGGTCTGAGCGTATCCACCGCGCCGACTGACCTAGTGACTCCGGCCGTGAGTGTCCTCAGACCGTCTCTCCCTGTTACCACGGCCGTGTTGACGTCCCCGTCTGGGCGTCCTATCCGGAGATCTGCTGCGACCGCCCGCACTGTGACTGCTCAGCTGCTTGAGGACCTCGACGCGTCTGACGACGAGGTGTTAGGGCCTGGTGATGGTTCCGCACCGTCCACCGGCTCGACGAATCCTGCCGCTGGGTCGCTCTTGGATCCCATTTCCTTATCGGAGAACTCGGCTGAGAGTCCTTCAGGTTCCGACTCAGCGACCGCAGATGCTCGTCGTTCTGCCAAAGCGAGAAGCCTTCATGCGGCAATCGTCGGCTCTGACGACGAGATGAGTGATGAGTGCTTGCCGCCGAGTGATCGCCACTCCTCGCGGCCTTCATCGAAGGATTCTGGTGACGGGACGAGTTCTGCCTCTGCGCCGGCTTCGGGGAAGCAGCAGCATCGCAAACATCGTGCCTCGTCGAGTCCTACCGGTAGAAACACAAGAAACATCACAAGACGCACCGACACCACAAGCATCGGCAGCTTCCGTCGACTCCTGATCCAGCTCCGGCTCAATCCATTCCGGCTGCTCCTTCGCCGAGTAGGCTCCCGGTTGTGTCGATTCTCTCTCAGCCGAGTTCGACTGCCTCACGTCCGGCCTTGGTCGCACTACCCAGCGCTCTTACACTCCCGCTGGCGACGTTACGGACTCGAGCCTCGCAAGCGGTGTCCAAGGATTGTCGCTTGACTCTCCACATGGCTCAACTCCGCGAGGTACCATTTATGCATTTCGGCTTAGCCCGTTGTTGGAATGCATTATTGGATACACTGAGCGGAGGGGTGCAGATGGAGCTCGTAGGAGGCAAGAGTCGTGTGCCACCTACGCCGTGTTCTCTTGACGGCATTCGAGCTTTCATGGCCGTTTTCGATCCGAGCCATCCTTGTCAGCGTCTTCGGCGGATGCTCCCTGAGCTTCCTTTCTTCTTTTCTCCGTCGATACTGGAGGAAGCTCGGCGGTGTTTGGCTTCTCAGACCCGACCTCGAACTTTGATGCAAGTTCTTGGAGATATGTGGGTGAAGCTTCGTGGCGACAGTCTCTTGGACTCGGCGGGGAGGCCCATCCAGACAGATGGCCAAATGACCCGTTACTTCGTAGCTCTCTATGAGCGTCGTCATTGGATCGTCGAGTCGAGTGTGTTGATGGGTCTCCATCCTGACGTCAACCCGTCTGCCACGCCCGCTCAGCTTGCTGAGGTATATGAGCTGTGGCTGGTGTACAAGCGTGAGCGCAAACGTCGTAGTGACACTCTGCGATCTTTGGTTGTCGCTGTCTACGATCAGCTTTACTCGGCGGTCACTCAGAAACTCGGCGATGAACCTGCTCCTCTGGTGGACGCAGAGGTTTATTTCGACCCGTCCGTCCCCCATTATTCTCCCGTTAACCTTTCGTGGGTTCCCTTTGGGAGAGACTGGGTCCAATGTGCTCATGATGTGGATCTAGCCCAGCCCTGGCGAGCTTGGTGGCTAACTGACCCGGCGGTCCACCCGTATAACACCTGCTTCCGCGCTCGGAACGTGGACTTCTTGGTTTTCGCTCCGCGCGGTATGGATCTTCAGGTTGTTGACGGCGCGATTGAAGAAGACTTCGATCTTGCCGAACAAGCGCCTCCTGCCTATGCTCCGGGTGCTCCAACTCGGCTGAATCGTCATGGAATCCATATCTTCACTGGGTCTTCAATCGGTGAGCTCGGCTCAGATGACGAGAGTGCGTCTGATAACGACTCGGCGGACGATGGGTTGGGCTCTCCCAATCTCCGAGGTGCGTCTCCGAGTATGTCTCTGCTCGGCACCCCACCCCCCAGTGGAACGGATCCGCCTCAACCCACTTCAGCCGAGTCGAGTCCTGAGGCATCTGGCTCGGCTTCAGCTTCGTTGGCTAGCTCGGCGATGATACTTCTTGCCACGGCTGCGAATGTTGCATCTCCTTCCGCAGTTTCCCAAGGGATGACGTCTGCCACGACGCCACGCCTCCAATCGTCGAGTCCGCTGAGCTCTTCCCAGTTGTCTCCGTCGGGTTCAACTCACTTGGAGTCCGGATCGCCAACTTTTTAGTTTTCTTCTTTTAACTGGGCGTCCCGTAGGTACTTCATTTCGTAATTATTCAGTATATGTAGTTTCGACACAGTAGCATTCCATCTCAACTCGGCCTGTGTCGTCCGCTGAGTAGGTGTAGCTTTTGGGTGCAATAGCTGTTAATCCTCAGCTGCAACTTGCACCATTTGCAGACGGTTTTCGCGCTTCTTCTGTCGTAGATAGTCAAACAGGAGACCTCCACATGACAAATTCGACAGTGGTTCCCAAGTAGGCTCATCGTAGCCGACCCACTTAACTTTAAACTTCCGTTGTGATCGTGACGTACTCGTGGATAATGGTAGCTCATCGTCGAGAATTGCTTCGACTTCATACTGGTTCGTACTTGTGTCTGGCTCCCAGCTGTCTTCAGGCAGTAATTCTTCGTCAAAGTCAAATCGCTGAGTCTCTTCGAGGTCGGCGATTAGCCTCGTCTTTGGTCTTCCGCCGAGTTCGGTGACTGCCTTCAGACGTGATACATGGACCACTGGGTAGAACCTATATCCACGCTTGTCGGGTAACTCCAATTCATAGGCGAATTCTTCCACCTTCTTCTTCACCCTGAATGGTCCATGCCATCGGTAGGCTAACTTCTTGGTCAGGCCCGACTTGACTCGCTCCATAAACAACCAGACTTGATCTCCTTCTTTGAACAAGGATTTGGTGGATTCATCACCTGGTTCTGCAACTCCATCTTCGTCATCCGCTGTGTTGGGAATGGATCTGTTCTCCTTCTTGCTCAACGTTTCGTTGTGCTCTCGAGCTCGCCGTGCTTTTTCTCGCACCTGGAACTCAGCTGCTAATCGAAGTGCCACTTCTCGTTGTCTGTTCGCTTCTCGGCGCCACTCGACTGCGTCCGCCGAGCTGACTGGGCGTCGCTGTCCACGTCGTATTGAACTCGTCATAGCCTTGAGTGTAGACTTGGCGTCCCAACCATGTACCAGATAGAAAGGGGTTTCCTGCCGAGTCGAGTCTCTTGAGTTGTTGATAGCGTGTACCATCTTCTCGGCGATGTCATCCCAGTCGGCTTTAAGTGGGTCTTCCACGTAGACCCGTATAGTCTGAACCATTGTCTTGACCGACCTCTCTTGTTGACCGTTGGCTTGTGGTCGGTAACTCAGCGTAGCTCTTGATCTCGACTGCATCATCTCGGAGAACTTTTGGAATACTTCACTCATAAACCTTGGATCTCGGTCGTGCCGTATCAGAGACGGGGCCCCGAACTGCCTGAAGACGCATTCCTCAAATACCTTGGCCACTTCGAGTGCCCCGGTGTCATTCATAGCCTTAGCGATAACGAATCCCGTGAAGTGGTTTTGGAACAGCAGCAGTGCAGTATTGCCCCGCTGAGTCCGAGGAAGGGGAATCACGAAATCCATTGACACGACTTGGAATGGATGGTCTGACACCACATTTCCCGGCGAGTAACCTCTCAACTGTGGCTTGCTCTTACTGGTATTGCAGTCCTCGCAGTGCCTAACATGTTTCACCACGTCGGCGTACAGACCAATCCAGTAGTAGTCGGCCTTGACTCGGTGATAAGTTCTGACGATGCCTTGATGCCCTCCTTTGATCGAGTTGTGGCAGTTATGAAGTATTTCGTCGACCATGGTTGACGGAATTACCAATCTCAATGAGAGGTTCGGTTCGCCGGGTTCGCCCAGTCGGCGGGCTTCATCTCGGCGGTATAACAGGCCGTCTTCGCTGAGTACAAAGACTTCTGCGACTTTGCCGGCATTCTGAGCTCGACGGTGTGTAAGGTCCTCAAATTCACCTCTCAGGTATGCCTTCAGATCGGCCCACCTGAATTCTTCATCTTGTGCCTTCGCGATTCGTCGCCTCCGCTCAGTCTGTACTGTCACTGGATCAATGTCGTTGGCATTCTGAGCTGTCTGGGCTTACTCCATCTGCGACCCTGTTTCGACATTCGGGATCGTGTGGTTAGTCCGCCGAGTCGATGCCCTGCTGACTTGTTCGAATTCATCTCCACTGCTTTCAAACGCAGATTCTCTTGGATTTGTTGACACGGCTTCGTGATCCTGATTTCCTCCTCTTGCTCTAGCCGAGTCTTCATCCAGCTCGTCCTCAAAGTGAACTCGGCGTACTCGACTACGAGTGACTGCCGTGACAATCGGGGTTTCCGCTGGGTTGTCTGTGGCGTACAGTTCTTCGGCTACTCGGTTAATCATTCTCAGTTCTGCTTTCCTATCCGTCCCGAGAATTACTCGTCCAGCTTTAGCTTCAAGTGCTTCTGTAGCGAGAGAATCAGCCGCTGCGTTATAGTGTCGCGCTATGTGTCGATACCGGACCGAGTTGAGTTGCTTCGTGAGATCCTTGTGTCGAGCTAGCTCCACTTACAATGTTTCGTTCTTGCATGCTATCATTCCCATGGATTGCTGGATTGCAAGCCGGGAGTCACCCACGATAATCAGATCGGTTATCCCTCGGTCAATCGCCGCCAAGACTCCATTGCTCATGCCGGTGTACTCGGCGATGTTGACTGTGGTGGACGACAGGTACGCACTCGCAGCGATCTCAATGTCCCAATTCGGAAGGCGCCACAGTATCCACGAACAACTGCCATACCCGCCATATTTAGCCGTCTTCGCTGAGCCATCAAATGACAGCACACATCCTGCAAAGTCAGCTGGTATTCGGGCGTATAGCAGCGCTGGGTCCATTTGAACTGTCGCCGAGTTCTTGGAGGGAGGCTCAAGGTGCTTCAAGGAATCGTCGAGTCCGATAAACGGGGTTATCGACGTCTGGAGCAACTGGGCGAAGTCTACATCTCGTTCACGTACTCGCTTCACCTTCAAATCGTAGGGCGACAGCATAACTGCGAAACTGACTGCGCGGCCGTACAGCGACTTTGATTTAAACATCCAGTCCAGCGTGGAGAAACGGGTGTAGACGTGTAGCGTCTTTCCCGCCAAGAGAGTGTAGCACACTTTCAGCAATTGTAACAGAGCGACTGCTTCTTTCTCAGCGGGATGACAGCCGAGTTCATTCTCCTCCAGTACGCGTCCGCAGAAGCGAACTGGGTGCAGCTTGTCGTCGTGCGGTTGCATTAATGTACTGCTCAGTGCCCACTCATTGGCGTACAACATTATATGCACTTCTTTTGCCGAGTCGAAATGACGCAGAATTGGAGCTTCTGCTACCCGTCTTTTGAGCTCGGCGAATGACGCTTTTGCTGACGCCAAGTCACCCCCAGGGCCAAAGTCCGTATCCTTGAGCTGATAGAGTACTGCTCCGTAACCAGCCAAGTTCTGGATGAATCGGCCGTAATAGTTCAGGGCACCCAGGAAAGCTTGCATCCCTTTCTTTGATTTCGGGAAGGCGAGCTCGGCGATCGCGTCTATCTTCTTCGCATCAGCGCGTATGCCACTCGGCGTAATCTCGTGCGATAGGAAATCAACCTTGGGTTGGACAAAGATACTCTTGGTAAAGCTGATGCTAATTCGACATTCTGTGAACCGGGCTAGTAATCGGTCGAGTGTCTCCAATCAGGCGTCGAACGTCTCCCCTCCAAAACAGATATCATCGACAAACGACCTCCGCTTGAACACCGAAATCAAGGAAGACTGGTCTGGTTCTCCATTAGCAAACATGCCGCCGTCCGGTCCGTTGACCAGGTCTTGGACCGAATCGCAGTCAGCTTGTGATTGGTGGTCAGCTTCAAACTTCGTCAGCTGACTCTTCGTTGAATCACTGACTCCGCCGAGCTCGACTCGCCGAGTTCCCGACTCGGCTTCAGCAACAGCCATTCTTTCAGCAAACAACTGCCATCCTCCCTTTGGTTGAACGTATCCCCATAGAGCGTTGTCGATCAGTCGCAGGTAAATCATAGGCGCATTCTTTAGTCCAAACGGCATGCGTAACCATTCAAAATGTCCAAGTGCACAGACGAACGTTGAGATCTGCCGAGCTCGGCGTGTCATCAAGACTGCCCAGAATTCACTCGCAGCATCGAGCGAGCAAAACCACAAGTAACTCTTCAATTCGGTAAGCAGGTCATCAACCAGTGGCATAGCGTATTCCATCGGCGTCGTAACCGCATTAACCAGTTTATAGTCAATGCATAGCCGAATATCCACACCATTTTTCTTCAGCACGATCACCACTGGCGAGGCCCAAGGGCTGCCCGAGAATGATATCAGCCCAGCTCGAAGCAGCCCCTTCAACAACTCGTAAAATTTGCTCAAGTGGCGGAGAGGTATCCGCCGAGCTCTCTGCTTAATGGGTGCGTGTCCTTGAACATCGATGTCGCACAATGCTCCGTACGCTGGAGGCGGCAGGGCATTACCACTTGAAATCATTATCCCTTCGTGCTTTTGTAGCTCTGCCACCAATTTAGCCGACTGTGCTGGCGTATGACTACTCGACTTGACGTTTGCAGCGCCATAGTCGAGTTCGGTAGGTTCAACTTCAGTGAGGTCGGGAAGGAAGGCCAGCTCGTGAGCGTAGTCCGTCAATTCCAGATCTGTTCCACTACGCTCAAAGGCGGTGGTCGTACCATTGTCAACATCATCCTCTTGCTCGTCTTCGGTCGCGGCGATAGCCAAGTAGTGTTGTCTTAGAGTCTCAGTCGGGTCTCTCGTCGAGTTGCATTCATCATCTTCAGCTTGTCCTAAACCGTAGTCAATTCCGCCGGGGTCGAACACCGTCGCCGCTGAGTTCGTTACTTCGACCTCAGCTATAGTACCTTTTTAACAGTGATACCTCTGGTAAATCATAGTTGTCGTTCGCGTCAGGGCCCGTATTCGCTGAGCTCACTGCGATGGCCGATCTGACTCTTGCGTGTTCAAACTTGTCTCCGAGGTAGCTGGTACCATCGTCATACTGTCTAACCACTTCCGAACCGGTTTCAGCCTCCATAGTCTCCAACGCTGAGTCTGCCGTAGCTAGGTCGTCGTTCGGCTTTATTCCTCCAGGTAGTAATACCTCCCGACTATCATAGTCTTTGGTCGCATCGGAGTGATCAACCGCTGAGTTGGTTGTGACGGCAGAACTAACTTCCGTGCATGCAAACTCGTCTTTGGTATAGCTGACATCCTGACAACATGCTGTGGCCACGCCCGAGGCACTCTCAGTGTTTAGATCTGCTGACGCCGAGTCCACTGCCCCCGACTGGATAATGCAGGCTTCCGGTGTACCCATCGCTGAGTTCACCACGGCTGCGGAACTTGGTCTAATGAATCCAAACTTGGCTCGGTTGTCAGCAACCGGTTGGGCGTCACTTAGGGCGCGTTCCGAGCGTCCTTCAAGGTCTCCTTCCGTTATAGCTGAGTCTTCAGTCGCCGACACGTCTTCTTTGGCCCTTACTTCACTTGTTCCTTCAACCGCTGAGTTCGTGTTGACGTCAGAAATGGCGCCATCGTCTTCCAACTTGGACACCTGAAAGGAGACATCTTGGCCATCGCGTAGCACCGGCGTACGATCCGCTCGGGCGTCTTCCAGCTTGAACGCTGAGTTTATAGCCGGGTCATCCCTTGTCACCCCTGAAGTCGATATGATGTCTGCGTTACCGCGACGCCTCTCGTCGTCGCCGGCTTCAGTATCGGCTTCGATCCTTCTCCAGCGTTCGGCGCATGTAAATTCTGGTCCACTTTCCACTGGAGGAGGTCGTGTATCCACCTCCGTCCGAATTGGGTATATTCGTCTTTCCACAGCTGGCGGCTGGTGTGACAACCAGTCTTCGTACAGTCGTTGTTCTTTCTGCAGCAAATCTTTATCCATCGCCGACTCAAATGCCAATATCTGCCAATCTCGGTATTTCGCCGAGTTCACGCGGACATATCCCTCATTGGCCAGTACTCCGTGTGGTTGCCATTTTATCACATAAAAGTGAGGTGGGCACCAGACTGACGTCGGTCGTACGTTCGTAATCAGGACATGGGTTGGTCTTCCTCGGCGATTAAAAACAACCGTTGGAATCCAACCCTTCGTCCGTCGCACCCACAAGTCATGCGGCGACTCACTGGGTTGCCGCCTGGGCAATTTAACTCAGCGGTCATTCGACTTTCGATTGTTAACCCGTCTCGTGGCCCACATGGGACATTTGGTCTTGGTCGGCGCATTACTTGATCGGATGAGTGGGATCACCATCTCATCGGGTAGCTTGACAGCCGAGTTGTATAGATCCAGACGGATCCCAGCTGGGATCATGAAGTCGGTGCCGAGAATCAAATCGACTCCGGCATGATGAGGCATTATCCATACTTCAAACTCGTATGTTACTTCCCAGCCGAGTGTCACCTTCACGACTGCTCTTGACGCTGTCACCATTCTGTCTTTACTTATTCCTTGTATGTCGATTCGCTTATCTCGGCTGGCCACTCTCTTGAGACGCAGTTTCCTTGCGAAGTATTCACTAATCACCGAGACATTTGCTCCGGTATCCAATAATATCTTGGTCCTTCGGTCGTTCACTGCACCCAATACGAGAGCTCTCATTCTAACTCGGCGATCAAACGTCTGTGCTGACCACCATCCCAGCCGTTCTCCCGGAAGCAGCTTCATAATTCTGGTACGATGCACAGCCTGGTCTGACTGCCGAGTTACACTTGCAATCGCCCGGTGGTTATCATCTAACTCACCGAGCTCACGTTCAATTCCGTCGATTTCACACATCCAATTGCCATCCCCGCTTCTTCCCTCGGGCCGTCCTGCTTCGCCTACGAAGGCAAACAAGAAGTTCTCCTCAACTGCAGGTTCAGCTGACTGTGGCAGCCCGGCATATTCCAACCCAGTCAGTGTTGGCGGGCCGCCGAGTTTAAATCACTCGGCGCGTAAAGGTTTTGCAGATCTTCTGGCACTAGCGACATGTCGACGGAGGTTTCACGAACGCAGCCAGCTTTTCATATTGACGAAACAACTCGCACTGGCCGCCTTCATGGACTTGTTTGCAGAATTTGCAGCGTCGTCGACAGTAGTGAGCCGAGTGTCCCGTTCTTCCACAAGCTGCACAAGGACCGCGCTGAGAGTTGTCGCGTGATCAATCTCCACGGTTCGACTGTTCTCGTTGGTTGTACGGTCGCGGAGGCCGGTTCGCTGAGTTTCCCCAACTTCGATTTGAGCCATTCTGGTCTCCCGCCGAGTTCTCTCGGCGGTCCGGTGTATTGTCTTTATCATTGGAAACACCGGCGTCAATGTAGTCGTCGTCTTCTGCTGAGTCGTGTCCTCCGGACTGGTCCTCATCATCCCATTCGTCTTCGGAGTTGTACGGACTCGGCGGGTTCTGATCGATGAGTTCCTCCCCGTCCGAGTCAGCGTCTACGACAGTGACTCGGCGGTCGCGGTTCTCTTCCTTGCGACTGCACTTCTCGTCTCGACGTCCATCTCGGCGCTCATCTCGGCGGCCCTGATCCTTCCGCTTATCGTCTCGGCCTCGTGCGATCACGAGTCGGTCGCGTTGCTTCTTGTGCTTTTCACTGAGGATCCGACGATTGATTATCTGTTCCACCTTACTGATGTCTTCCAACTGCAAGGGGTACATCAATTCCATCACATCGTCATCACCACAATGCAGCAAAAAGTGTTCGACATGGTCAGCCGCGTCGGCGCCACCCTTCTCGTACTGGATCTTGGTTGGCCGAGCATACCCGTTGAGTCGGATCAAGAAGTCGCAGATCGGTTCGTTGACTTTACGTCTCGCCGAGTAGTAGCGAGTGCGGGCGGATTGGTCGAACTGTGAGCAATAATAATCCAGGAACGCCTCGCTGAGTAGTTTCCAACGTCGCTGAGTCTTCTTCGGCAGCTGCCTGTACCAACTCTTCGCCGCGCGTCCCAAGCATAGCGAGAAAGGTTCGCACCAGGCACTTTGGGGCATCCTGGTGCTCTTCATCTCGTAGATGAAACGCTTGAGCCACTGGAGCGACGCATCAGAGCGGAAGCGCTTTCCTTCGGGCTCGGCGATTTCGTCGAGCGAGGCGTGGGTTCGGACTTCTAGGTACTGCGTCGAGTCTTCTTCAGCCGCGTCAAAGCTCAGGTTTCGCTTGTAATCCTTCACGGTTTCTGCACGGCTACCTCTCACGTCGAAGGCGTCGTCGTCTTCTTCATCCTCCTCGTAAGCTTCAGCCTCATCCGCAGCGTCATACAATTCACGATAACGACCAACATTCCGCTGTCCACGCCTCGGCGCTCGCTGAGTCGGGTTTAGCTTCATTGGAGTCAGCATGTGGGAGTCTTCGAAGTACGGAGTCCCTTGCGTAGCGCGGAACACTTCACGTCTCTTTGTCTCCGGGGTCTTCGGCAAAGGAATCTTGCTTGGGTTTTCGCCGAGTGGTTTGAACTCGGCTACTCGGCTGTACACCTTCTTCGTTCCACCAGGGGCCTTCTCCAATCCAAACGCCACTCTCAACTTCTTCTTGCATTGCCAGAGCTCAGCTCCGCCACGGGTCAGACTCCAGTCGGACAGGATGAGGCTGTTTGGTCGGCTGTTGCACCGATAGCCCATCGCCTTCAACAGCAACACAGTTTCTTCCACCAACTGATTGATGTTGGCTGCACGCAACGGCTGAGTTAACTCGGGACCCAACATCGGCCACTTCGCCTGCGCCATCGCCACAGGCGCGAACATCATCATCCATTCCGATCTCGTTCTCATCTCCTCGCCGAGTCGAGCCAACACTTTATTGGCGCTCGGCGAATCGGCGTTCCTCGTCGCTTTCGGAATAAGGGACGGACGGTTCCCTTGAGCAACGCCATGTTCTTCTTCATCTTCATCGTCCGCACCTTCGTCGAGCTCGGCGGATAAGTTGAGCTCGACAGGACGTGGGGCTCCCATGCGTCCCACCTGCAGCGTCAACTCTTCCACCTCGCCAAGTAGCTCGGCGGTAGTCTTCGTTTCTCCGAGCTCAGCGGTCTCGGCCTTCTCTTCATACTCTCCTTCACTTGCATCTCCGTTCTCGCTCTCCTGGTCTTGGCCATCCTCGTCGAACTGGACGGTTCGTCCCACCTCCATCGTCATGGCGATGAGTCGTTGATCCGCCGGGTCCGACCCCGCGAGAGGCGATCCTCTAGCCGTCGCTGGGCTTCCGTCGCTCGGAGTTGCTGATCCCTTGACCATCTTCACTCTTCTCTTTCTCTTCTCTTCCTCTTAACTTGGTTATTTGGCACCTATAAAAACAAGCACACACTCCTGTTCCCGGGTCGCGGCACCAGTTGTGGTGTAGTAGAACACACAAATACCGTCAGATGTGGATTCCTAACACAAACCACAACAAATCGCCGAGTTAGGTCGGCGGCTGTATGGCCTGCGCAGAGGGTGGTCCCCTCGCGGTCCGGCCCTTCCGGGACAGACGAGTGGCGCGCTTCCACTCGGTTCCGACTAACCAAGTCAGATCACTTTCGAGGCTCCGCCGAGTTTGGTTCGGCTGAGCTCGTTCACAACCCTGTGCCCTCTATCAAAGGATGGACGACGGCGCGCGAGCGCTTTTACAGGTCACCGAGCGCAGAGGCTGCTCAGCTAGAAGTGTTACGGCACCCGGGCTATCCGACGTACCGGCCCGCTGAGTATGCGGGACTTTCTTTCGCGCGTAGCGAGACTTTGTCCTACCCGGACCGACCTAATCTTTTGGCGCTACCAATCAATACCCTACAAGCTATGCCTCTCGAGTATTGACGGCAGGCATAATCCTGCCCTATGCAGGGACTTACCGGAAAAGTGTACACGTGTCTTGGACTAGGAAAATTCTGCTCTGTTATCTTCTGGGAGCCCTTTCGGCTCCCCCTATTGTATCCTATGCTTTTCATACAAATATCTAGTGAAATGTAGTCGTTTCGGATCTCTATCGACCCTTCAGCTGAGTTCCGGCGACCGTTCAGCTCAGCGGCTATCCGGATAGCATATCCGGACAGATCGCCGAGTACTTACCGTGATCCTTTGCTCCTAAGCTCTGGGTTGTCAGACCGAGCCGATTCTTGACCTAAAGTAGGTCGGCGTATGGTCGAATCTGGAAATCCCTACACCACACTCCATATATCAATCGGTGAATCTCTGGACGAGATTCGGCAGCTCGTGCTGCTAATCGGAAGTCTAACTGACAAGTATCGTATGCTTGCGACTGTGCTGGAGACACGCGGAACGTTACGCTCACTTACGCGATTTAAGAATTCTCTGGTGTTGGTGCCTCGGATAAATTGTCATTGCTTACGAGAGAGCGTTTGCAACGAAGAGGAATGACTTCTGGAATAAAAGGGGCTTCAAGGGCAAGTGCTTCTACGGCAAGAAGCCAGGGCACAAGGAGTGCCGGACGAGGATGGCCGATGAGGAACGAGAAGCAGTGACGCAAGTTCAAGCG
Organism: Phytophthora infestans T30-4; assembly: GCF_000142945.1. Lineage (NCBI taxonomy): Eukaryota > Oomycota > Peronosporomycetes > Peronosporales > Peronosporaceae > Phytophthora > Phytophthora infestans. The sequence continues at coordinate 1,789,304 of NW_003303731.1, read as the reverse complement.
TCCAATTTCGCGTTCACGGCTGCGAGGGTGATGACCAAGGCCGAATGGTTCGTCGACGCAGGTGCAAGCGCGCACATGTCCATCGTCCGGGACAAGTTTGTGTCCATGAAGGGTCTGAAGACGCCAGTCCGCGTCGCGATAGCGGATGGCACGACAATTGACGCAGTTGCAGCGGGCACCGTCGGATTGAAGCTGATGGACGGGACGTCTGTCACATATCGAGGGTTCCTTACAATTTCGAAGCTGAAGGAAGCCTCATCTCGGTGCCCAAGTTGGCCGAGAAGAACGTCGTCACGCAGTTCAGCAGGGACAAGTGTGACTTTCGCTATGGTGACGCGACGGGATATGGGGACCAGGTGCTATGGAAACGTCTATAAGCTGACGGCGGTAGGGGGTGAGGAGTGCTACGCTGCGACAACTCGTTAGGAGTCGCGGGCGGCGGCGAACGCACGCCTGGACCAAATCTCATTCAAGTGCCTCGAGCAGCAGTCGACCATGACAGAAATAGTGCCTCTCGCCGCAGATGAGATGACGACGTCTGCGCAGGCATCTGCATGAAGAGGACGAAGGACGACGCCATGTGTCGATTCCCGGCAAATCTTGTCAAGAGTGACGATGTTGTTGATACGGAGCCCGAGGGCGAGGTGGGTCCAATGCAGGCCATGATGCATTCTCAAGATAAAGACATCGAAGCTATCGCTCTGGTAACAACGCAAAAAGACTCGCAATATGGGGAATCGACACAAATTGGTTCTGTTGAAGCTGAAAATGGTCAAGTGATTTCACTTCAATGTGACATGAGCGTAAAAAAATATGATCATGTCGTATGGCTCAGCACATTCAATTATTACGCGGGCACTACAACGTAACGTTGACAAAACTGAAGAGACAGATGCATCGAAGCCGCAGGAGGAGGCTTATCTTTACGCGACCGGTGGCAAGCCTGAGAAGTGGATTGCTGGCGGTTTTGAGAGCGATCAGTGTAAGCTCGACACGGCATTCCTGCGTGGGAAACTTAACCAGAGGATCTAAATGAAGTTACGTAAGGGAGTGAAAGAACTTCTTGCTTTGGCTAAGGCTGAAGGTGAGGACGACGTTGTGTGTCTACTAGCTCAGTGTATCTACGGACTCAAGAAGCATCTCGTGTTTGGAACTAGACACTCGACAGTCACCTCAAGAACATGAGGCTCAAGGCGGGAGTCGCCGACCCACGTGCATAAACGAGAGGTGAAGAGGACGACGAGTGTATTGTGTGTCTCTACGTGGACGAAATCCGGGTTGCGGAGAAGAATAAGACTATCATCGCTTCGGCGAAGGCTGGAATCGCAGAGAAGGTCAAGACAAAGGGCCACGGACGTGCACGGTTCATTCTATGGATTAAGATCGACTACGACATGGGGTTCAAGACTCTACGCATCAGTTAAAAAACGCGTATACAGAGTCGATCATCAAGAAGGTTCGGCAAGAGGCCGCTAAGCCATACCTCGCTCCACTTAAACCTGGCGTTCATCTAATCAAGGCTGCTCAACCCCAAAGCGAAGACGACACGGCCAAGGTGCTTTAAGCTGTACCGTTCGCTCGTGTGGAGCCTGATGTACCTTTCATGTGGTACGCCACCCGACATGTCGATTGCCGTTGCTCAGCTGAGACGCTTCTCAGGAAATCCGGGCCAGCAGTACTGGGATCCTGTCATCATGGTGGTGCGTTACCTGCTATAGACCAAGGGCGTTGGTAGCACGTAACCGCCAAGTAATGCAGCTTGTCGCATACTCCGATGCAGATTAGGCTGGCAACCGCGACGACAGACGCTCCGTAAGCGGCATGATGCTCTTGTCCCAGTACATGGCGATCCAGTTTTCAGAAGACCGTCGCACTGAGCTCGACTGAGGCTGAGCACATGGCGCTTAGTGACTGCACGAAGGAGGTCGTGTGGATGCTACTTTTGCTCATGGATATTGGTTCGGAACAAGCCGGGGTAATAGTGGTCTACGAGAACACCCAAGGTGCGATGGCGCTGGCGAAGAACGCTGGATATCAAGCTCGCACCAAGCACATCGACATTCGCTACCACTTTATTCGCGAGAATGTTGCGAGTGGTGAAATTGAGTTGGAGTATGTGGATACCAAGATTCAGCTCGCTGAATATCTCACGAAGTGCTTACCGGCCAAAACGCGGTGCTACTTGTTGGGACGCAGTTTCGTCGGAATCGAGCTTGAGATATCGAATTGGGTGGGGGTGTTGCTCTTGTACTTCGCTGTCAACTCGTCTGGATACATATCGCTTGACACGCGGCATGCACGTACCATAATGCGTGCTACAGTTGAAGTGACAGGAATCGTGGGACCGGATTGGCAGATGATTGTATATCCCGAATTGTGATTGGTCGTTAACTTCAATTGGGACGATCAAATTATCTGTTACGGGTGGACAATTTACCCTGTGGTGTGTACATTGTAGCGATTGTCCGTCCCACCTAGGTGTGTCCGTATTAGCTTACGGTTTATATTATATGCAGATTTGTAAACCGATGTGTCCGCCTTACCCAAGCGTGTTCGTACCACTTAAGGCTATCCGTCCCAGTATACAATCTGTGTACGCGGACTTCAAGACAATCGTAGGGACACTAGGGACTGCATGTTGGAGGCAGGAATATTTACTAAGACTTTAAAATCAACCAATCTCAGTTTCAAATGTCCATTCATCGACTCATATTGACTACAAGTCTCGTTTGCATCGTCCTCCACCCTCAATTGAAAGTCGACTTCCTCAAACGCAAGGTGTGGTGACGTCCCGTTCCATGCATTTTTCCTTGTCTAAGTTTTGGTGTTTCTAATTAGCATCTTGAGCTAGGATGTTTTTTCTTGTGGGAATATCTTAGGCTCTTTTTTTAGTTTTGATCGAATGTTCGAGTCGCTCCGATAAGAAGCTTACGTGGCTTTAACACATCGTTCTGCTTTCGGGTCGACGCAGATGGAGGTAAGCTACTAATAGCAGCTTGAATTGCAACGATTTGTCACCATCACTACCAGGTCTGATCACGTGCTCGATAATCATGATTCTTCGTTTCTCACCGCCACATGACTGTGAAATGATGCGTGAGTTAATCCGCCTGAAACCATTTGTTCCTGAGCGCCAATTGAGAAGGTCGAGCTGCCGACTTACACGCAGAGCGAAGGTCACGGCTACTGAGTTTAAGAGACGACAGGATTGATAGCAGAGTTTGGGAAATATATATCAAAGCACTGTTAAATCTCGAAATAGATACACCTTCAGTCTTTCTTGCCGACAATTTCGATAAGGGAAGGATGGGAAAGCTAACATCACCGTGTGCCCATTGTAATAGCCAAAACCAAATATTAAAAAACAATTTGAGGAAAAAATAAAATCAAAGTAGTCATACTACTGTTGAGCACAATATGTATTAAAGGAAACTCGTTTATGTTGCAGCCAGTTTGGCCTTATGGTATTTTTCAAAAATGGATACGTGCAAGCTGATATTTTGGGCTGTCCTCCACCAGCCAAAAGCGTTTGCTGCCGTAGCTGTTCGATTTTACCCGAGGGGTTCTACACCATTTGTCTCCGAAAACACTCGTGATGAAACGTTCCTAAATCTGAACGCGAGCTACCGGGATTTGGCAACAGTGGAGGCTTGTCTGTCAGATGCACTAAATATAATTAATTTTTAAATAACGTATTTGTAGTTGCACCTTGTTTCAGTTTTAGTTAGATAAAGTATATTTAACAAGAGGCACCGCTAAGAAGTGCAAGCCAATCACGAATTTGGTCGGTCCTTTGGGAATCCTTGAAATATGGAGAAGGCGCGGTCATTCACATCCCATTTCACGACGGCATACCGTTGAAAAGCTCTCGATCTGGCCAATAGTCGCGGTTCAAATGTGACTGCTTAGAAAAAAAATAGAATAGAAACGTACCAGGACGAACGTCACAGAGGCTAGAGTGGGTTTGAAAGCTTCAATCGCATAACCAATTTTAACCTGATTAAACTTTGAAAGCCTGCACGATCTAAAAGCTTGTGTATTGTATGGGACGTGTGTGATAATCGACCGACCGGAGCTTTGGCAGTTCATTTTATCGATAATTTTCATCGGTTCAAGTTCTCGCTGCACCAACGGCTCAGTTGTATTCAGTAGGGGCATCACCGCTTTGTTCGCATTTTTGGGCGAAAGTTACGAATCTTCTTTTTTTGCTTTCGAGCCAACGCTTTGCGGCATGGCTACACTTATACTTCGTTTATGTATGGGAGAGGTGAACGTTTGCCGTTCTTAGCGGGATCTCCTGTAAATCCTTGTTTAGCATTTCTTTTGTTTTTTGCTTCTCAAGTATTTGCAGTCCGTAATGTATATTAAAAAACGATTATCTGTACGTTTATATAGTATTTAAAGAATCCCTGTGAGGGAACTATATCTAAAATATACGCAAGACTTGCTCCAGTCAAAATAAACGACAATATTTCTTCCTACTAATCATTTTTCGTTTCACATTTGGGATCTTGAGATAGCAGTAGCTCATGTAATGAGCTTCCTCATAGAATAGACCATGTTTTGAACCTCTACTGTTTAACGGTATCAGTTACTTCTCATATTTCGAAATTCACGTTCCTTTGATGCTGTGGTGTCGTATCTGCACGCCGTCAACCCAGGATCCAGGAGCAGGTCCATGCACTTTTGAGCTTATGATTATGTATTGTTATCCTGCTTGCTGTAGCTAACAAGATGGCGGTGGAATGGAAGAAAACTGACATTGTATTTTCTCGTGGTGTCAAAACGACAGGGGGGGTCATATAATTATCTAAAAAAATAAGACTTTAGCAAAACTGAAAAAAAAGATTCGGATTGTCCATATGTCCCCAACCACCACAGACATACAGTTTGCGATCGGAAGCATCGAGATCAATCGGAAATCGCATCAGATTTTGCTCTAAGGAATGTAAAAATTAACTATTTCTATGGCGTAGCTAAATCTCCATTTGTGTGTACTTATCCTACCATTATCTCACACGCATCATATTCAATCTAGCGCGACCAATTAGACTTGCTTATCAATAAAGAGCGTTTTTTTTTTGGACAGCCAAGTTTCCTGGGCTACCTTCTCACTTTGGTGGGGAATCCGTCGTCGCTATTGTAGAATTTGTTTTGGTTCGTATACGGTTCTGATCAGGTTGAAGATCAGAACCGTAGATCTGAAGTATGAACTGATCACTTTACTATTGGAAGGAAGTTTTTGTATGGGAAGAATCTGAATGCATTGGATGACTGTGCTAGTAGCTACCTGGTGTGGCCAACGTAGATACCGAACAACATGGGGAAGAAGTTAAGTGCTTTGGAGGGCAGTGCTACTAGATACCAGGCACGACCTAAGTGGAGGCTGGAGTGGGGTCGGAGGCGCGCAGAGCAAGCGCCGTAGCTTCGTCCACGTCGCTGTCGATGTTGGTAAGAATATTGACGGGCTCTGGGAGCTAGATCCGCTCGCGAGTAGCTCTGCGAGCACGGGCACGGGGCACGTCGCCAATTCAGCGAATGTACTCGGCTGCTATCGTCTTGATGACGGTCACAAATGTGGCCATCGAAGGGTGCGGAGTAGAAAACCTAATTTTTAGCTCTCTATTTCAACGCTCGAGCGGGTTGTTGATCCTCGCAACGATCTCGTTGTCGAGACCAAACACGTTCCACACGTCAATCGTGTACTTCTCGAACCACGTCCTCTCGAAATAGCCCCAAAATTCCTCCCATTTCGCAGTAGAGCACTCAGATTTAGCTAAAATGCAGCGCTGCTTGATCTCTCGCCTCACCCACTTGATGCCGCTTTCTACTTGTTCATGGTCAATTACTGTCAGCGTGTCGAACACGTCGCGTGTCATCGCAATTATACACTCCTCATCAGTGATTGCATAGCGTTTCATTGCACGACGGAGTGCCTGTTTCATGTGAAACAAGTACCTTAAGCCAATAGCGTTTGGGAACTGAATCTGGAGGGCATTCAATAGCGCGGCTTCAAAGTCGCACACATTCTTCGCCGGCTCGAGCGGCTGATCTGTCGCTTGCACAACAAAGTGAACCATGTCCTAATACGCGTCTTCAGTTTTTGCAGTGCTCAACACGTAAAATACTGGCGCATAAACACCCGAAGCGCGATCATGCACCATGAATATGACGCATTGTGCGTACCCCTGGGGTACACAGCGAAATGTACCATCGGCAAATAGCGTCGTTCCGTGGTAGCGTAGCAGGGATACCAGTGCTGGGTGAGCCCAGCCCAAAAGGCGCGTAGGTTTAGTCACGTCCTCACGGTTTGCCGTCACACAGTGGAACGGAAAAAATGACACTTCCTCGTCGAGTGCAAGTGAGAGTGGTGGGGTCTCAATAAATCCGTGTACGTTACCGGAGTAGTGTTGGTTCCTCACATGGTGAACACGGCGGATAACTTTCTGACAACCCACGGACAACGTCAGGGTTGTCGCCACCGTAAAACCGACTGCGAAGCGTCTCCCACACTTGGCGGGCTGGCTAGGCTACATTCTCAATCGCAAGAAGATCACACTGTGCTTTCATTTCGTTCTCTACGTTTCTGATGGAGCTCGTAACGACATGGTCGTTGCACGTATGCGTTTTTACGACAGTGTAGCCCATAGCAGCAATCGTGTACTCCATCTTCCCCTTACAGCCTTTTCGATACTTAGAGCAATGGTAGACAATCTTCCGCTGCGACGACCATGCACGCACGTACTTGTAGCCCTTGAAGTAGCGAGTCATTTTCTCTGCACGTCTCGGCCCCACACCGCCGCTGTTGCTGGGCCCACTCACGACTTGAGCACTGGGCTGCAGGTACGTCTCGGCGCCACCAATTTCCTGCGCGCCCTCATCTCTGCCGACCTCCTCCACTCCGTCATACAGTCGCTGCCCCGCCGCATCACCACTTGTCTCCTCTTGGACACCCACGTCTGCACCTTGATGCATCTTCCCGAATGAGCGCTCCTCATCACTTCGCCACGGTTCTTCAGATCCTTGCTCTGATCATTAATGAGACAAACACCAGACCAGAAATCAGGCCAGTTCCGTATACGAACCAATTAAGAGCTAACGTTCGCTATAAACACGATCTCCTGTTTGGAAGCTGGAAACGCGCATAGGATACTGGGGTGCTCGTTAAAAAGGCGGAGCTATTAGCTGGATTGGTTGGGATACCGCCTTCCCGTCCTTGAATGTGTGTCCTTAAATTCCAATGCTCTGTATGTTTCAGTCTGTACGTCGCGCTTCCGGTTTGCCTGCTCGGAGCTGTGCATGCCAGTGGAGCTGGTAAAGATCACAGACATCACAACATATGTGATAACTAAAGCTACTGGTGTCGAGGCGTCGTGCATTCTACTTTACAAGCTAGCAGCTTCTATCCGGTGGCACTACACTGAAGATTGTTTGGACGCTTTGCCGTGGGTTGTCAAATCTATTTTCGCCCATACTCGACGTGCTAGATTGCTGATTTTGCAAGGTGTAATTTTTCAATCATGAAATAGCCGCATCAAGGATTGAGAAGAATTTACGAATATATGACGCTGGAAGCCTATACACGAACATTTAATGCTTCATTAATGGTACCGTTCGTGGCGTGTGTTGACACGTGCCGCGGCGTAATCACCACAAGAAGAAAAATATTTTGGGCAGTAGTATATCTACAATGGTGTAGTGGGCTGGGGGCAAGTAGCCTCATCCAGCCATTACAGTGGGTGGTAGTGTTGATCTTCGGATTGGCAGTGACAGGATTGCTGCTACCAACCATCGAGTGATGAGTGAAGTCCAGTATTGCCGGCCCGAGCTGGCAATATATACAGGTTATGTATTGCCAAGTATACAGAGTATGTATACATAGAGTACAGACAAAGAGTCAGTTAGTCAGTCTTGATTTTGCTTAGTGGAGAGCAATACACTAGGCAGAAGCTTTAGGGAGTGCCAGCTCCCCCAGCTGTGTGTTACTTCCACGACCTACTACAAATGGGCACAAGAAGGGGCACGCTTTGAAGTTTCAGACTTTAGCCACCCTAAATGGGTTGATATTCCATCTTTTCGGTCCGTATCTTGGCAGGAAGCTCGACATTAAAATTTATCGTGACTCAAAGAAAGCAGAAATCATTCGGTCGGGCCGTGATTCCGCGGTTTTCGAGATTGTGCATACGGCTACGATGACGTAATTGTGAGTCCATTTGAAGGAGCCATTCCAAACTTGTGAGCAAGTGCATACCAACAACTGAATGCTTAAAATACGCGTGTCGGTTGAGTGGTCTTACGCTCAAAAAATCAGCTATTTGAAGTCACTGGACGTAAATTCTAGGCTACGGGTCGAGAGGCAGCTAGGTGGTCAAACGTAATGCATCGGGGTATTGATAACAACCTGTCTTACATGTATCCGAGGAGGCAGCACAGCGAGCGCCTACTTATGCTTGCCACCTCCAGATATCCGTGAATACCTAAGGTCTTAGTATATATTAAAAAAAACTACTTTGCATATATTTTTGCTCCTACAATTTACTCTTTCTGCTTGTTCATAGCTGCGCTAAAAATCATTGCACTCTTAAGAATCATTTCGCGCCTGCCTGTTTGAACTTGATTTTCAATATTTGCCTTCTTACTTTCACACGCAACGCGATCTTTAACGTGCTTCTAATTTTGTTCCAGTTCGCCCACCTTCATTTCCATTTTCTCTTTGTATCGCTTCTCCTGACGCTTTTACCTCAGCCAGAAATGCATTGAATCGCTTACAAGGGCGGTGGGCAGACGTCGGAGGGAAGGGGGGATGTGGATCCAACATTTTCAGTCGTGAACACAACTTTCTTCACCACTCATGTGTTGTGTGAATCATAGTTCTGGCGTTGAGCGCGACGTCCATTGCTCTCAGATACGATGTCTACTACACATTGCGCTGGATCGGTCCGTTTTTCTGCTTATACAGCTTCTTATCCGCCTTATCGTCCTGATGTAGTCGCTGTAGCTCGATGTAGTCGCACACGAGTCCACCCGCATCAGAATAACAACTCTACGACATGGATATATTCCTTAACTCCGATTGCTCCTATAGCCTTTTGCTCAATAGTCTTTGAAACGAGGTTTGAGAAGGTTCAACCGTCCTCGTACCTGTGTTACCTTTAAAGGCGCCTTCAACGCTGATGATAATGAATTTGCTACATTGTCCCAGGCGTCTAGCGTCGTTCCTCAGCAACTCCGATTCCGAACGAGGAATACGCGCTCGTAAGCTGGCGACGATGTCCCTTCTTTTTGAACAGATTGTGAAAATCTCTAGATGAGAATTTTCCACCGCCATCGGTTCGTACAGTCTTCAATTCGACTGTCCCAGTCTCGTACTGTCGGTCTAGCATGGCGAGGGAAATGTCTTGTTGATCGCCTTGCTGAGCGAACAATACCAATCGTAAAACGTTCAGCTGACGATCATAAAGTAACGATAGTCGTGCCGAGAACGCATGGAGGGGTCATATCGGTACATGTGGCACACTTGATCAGCTGGTGTTCCGCTTATGAGTGTTGTAGCACGGTGGTGCGAGTCATTTTGTCCAATTTGTACGCCACGAACTTCTTTACGGAGGCATCAGTCAGCACCAGGTCGTCCACAGTTTTGTTGACCACTATTTCTATAGTGATTTGGTCATTCCACTCGGCTGACTTGTTATAGATGATTGACTTGGCAATCTGGCGTTTTATATTCGCTCATAATCGTGCCCCTCCCGAGTCTATTTCGCCTTCAACATCATCTCCGGTGAACGTTTCGATACTGATGTGCTTCTTGTTGACGACTAGCGTCTTGCCCTCCGGTTACAACAGCTCTCGCAGATAATATCCAGGCTGGGTGGAGGCACCGGTCTTCGCATGGTTCTCCCTTCGTCTTCATCATCACCCCAGCTTGATGGACCGCTGGAGCCGTCGCCGCCTGCTCTGCGGTGTCCAGTGGCGAATGGGCCGTGTGCAGGTTGGGATCCGGACGGGTTTGCGTCAGCGCCTCGGTCAACGATGGAGCCTGTATGTGGGGCTGGGTGCATGGTAACTAAGCGAGTTGAGCCGGACGAAATGCCTGTAACGCCCTGGGTCGATCCCGCTTGACTTGATGGCGTCGCGATGCTCACGTTCTTGCCTTTATCCTCTTTTTTCGGTTCGGCTACTTCTATGAATCTTTGCAAAGCGAAGAGACCGGTTGCGGGACAGCTGCAGCCGTGTCTGTCATACCAAGCCTCTTAATCTACTGAGCCGTAGGGGCCTCAGCGTAGGTAGGAAGTAGACAAGAACGTATGAGCTTGGAATGCAAATGTAGATTTTCTTAAGTCAAGCCCGATTGATTCGTGTCCACTTCAGTGTCTTACTGATTTGGTCAAGTTGTTTGGAGCGTCGGCTCGCGGGATTGTCTAACCGGATTTGGACGTCAGCCCAACACCAGCTATGAAGCCCCAAATTTGATCCAGCTCAGCACCTTGGTCGTAGATAGATTAACTTATTTTCCAGATCTAGAGCTAGCAGAATCTAAACTTCCCTCAACACTATCTAGGCTTTCATACTGACAATATTAAAAATGAAGTAGAAAATACTACTCAGGGCGCGTCGCCAGTGTCCGTAGATCCCCGAAAAGGGAAGTCATCTATTATAATACGACATGCGATGAAGGGTGATGCAAAGTTCTTTCAGACCTCTGTAACACGCTCGAGCGTGCGACCCAGTGCGTATGATGTCAGGTAATCAGAATGTATCTTGTAGGACTCGGAGCTGACGGTGTGTAAATCGATAGAATACTAGGCATGTTTCGTCTGTGACGTAGCTGTGGTGTTGTGATTTCTCCAGCGTTGCGGATAATCGCCCGTCAACAAAGATGCGGCACCGTCAAAGATGTTCAAACGACGAATCCTCGGTCACATGACGTACAGTGACTGTAAGGTGCAAGTGACTCGATGGTGCCACTACCCAACGCTCAGCGAATATTGGAAACGGTCCAGATGTCACTCTATTCAGGCTGTCCTTATTATTAATAATGGACTTGCCGGATTCGCATTCAGCGGCTAAGAACGGACCATCTACGGTACGAACCCTCGGTGGCGGTTGGGATGAACCGAGGGCACGATCACCATCTGGGACAGGGTGCGAGCTGTTAAAGATGCGCATGCGACGTTGCAGACGACGCTTGGCGTGCAAGAAGATCCATAACGTATGATAGTTCACTTGACATTTGCAGACATAATTAGGACTTCTTATTAGGAATTGGCCCACATAAATACAGAGTACCAGGCTCGGGTAAGCCTTTTACGAGGGCACCGAGTGTTCAACACTCGGTTGGAAGAATAAAAGGGATGCAATACAAGCACACCCAGTCGTGCAAATAGGCAACCATAAGCCGTCACGTAAACCTCCCGAAAGTAATCGGCCAATACACCCACAGTCTCTTGGCCTTGCCGGATGGCCCCTCGCTACAGAGCTTCGCAGTTCACCGACAGGCATAGCACACTCAAACAAGCTTGACCAGACGCTTACCTTGAAGCTGGACGTCGCTCTGTGTGTGTGAGTGAAAATTCCGTTCCTGTTGGGACCACGAGGATTCATAACACCTATTAGCTTTGCTCGTGCTAGTAGCGTGTTCTTATTGTTACTGGTTGGCCTATATAAGTAGTTTACAAAGGTCCAGTCTGTCCCGGTGCAAGGGCAGAACTGGGATCTCCAGGTCCGCCCGAACGAGCGTTTTGCTATCCTATCAGACGTATTGTTGTGGGAGCGTCCTAACTACATTTGTAGCTAAAGTTCACGTGGGGTTTCCAACATCATATAGCCGATATCGAACTGGACATGGATTCTGAAATACGAGGAGTGGAATTGCAGAGGAGTGTCAAGCCGCGGTGACGTAGCCTTGATGCTATCTCCCAGTCTTCATGACGCTGCTTCACCCGCGAAGCATGCAGCAGTTCCCTCACCACACGACGGAACGTGCGGATGTCTTCGTCGTTATCGAAGTCTATATCAACGCCCCCTTTATACTGAGTTTCTACCTGATTCCGTTTTGTTGCAAAAAGCACGAGCGTAAGTAGTTGTCGCCCGAAAACGAATGAAACGTACTTTTTGAAAACTAATCAGAAATCATCATGTTTCGTTTCGTGCTGTTGCGGACTATGCCGATTATGACTATGGTCTTGAAGCTGGTGTGAGACTAAAATACATAAAGAAGGAAAAGAGGGCGACAAGACTCAGTCGAGAATGGTAGTTAAGAATACAAGAAGTGCCTAAAGATCGCTTTTGCCGCCCAGCGACTGTGTCAACTTACATCGACTTGCTTCCTACTCTGTATGTGCTAGAGCTACCGATTAGTAGTGATTGAATCGTTTTCAAGTGGTTATGAGCCAAAATGCAGAAGGAAGCTGACGAGCGTGTGGCGGTGCGGCACAATCCGAAGGAGCTTGTGGAAACGAGAATGAAGATAAAAGGTCATGCGACGAGCAGTAACGCTGGCAAGAACGAGAAGGACATACAAACGAAGCGAAGGGAGACGTCAAAGCGATGTGCAGACGAAGAATAGAGAGGATTTGTGAGCTGGCTGTTGGGCAGTGATGTACTAATGTGTGCGTGTATGTCGGACAGGTAGGGCCGACGTATATGCGAGGGAGCCGCTTGGACTGGTGGGGTCGAGATCGGAGACACCAGATGAGGAGCCTGATAAGATGAAGAGAGATAAAGATACTATGGAGATGCCAGCAGGTCACAGAAGTGGTTGAACGTGCTGCGCTTGTGATTATGAGTGTAAGTGCGTACCAGCGGGCCACAATGTGGCTGAACGCGCCGAATAGAGGAAGGGTAAGTAACCGAGCGTGATAGCCTTGGGTGAATTGCCTAACCGCCTCTACAAAAAGAGCTTCTCGTGTTAGGTTTGGGCTCATGTTGTGTGAGATGTCAGCAGACCACGAGGTGGTTGAACGCGCTGAGAAAGACAGTTGTGTATGTTGCTTGAGCCGCTAGTGGCCTCCCTGATAGCTGTGGCTGAACGCGCTAAGTAGTGGGAAGGCAAAGAAGAAGAGTCTCAACTCGAGTGCCAAGTTTGGAATCAGTAGGTAGGACCGTCGCGGGTAATACTGATTCTGACTATGGGCTTGAAATCGGTGTGGGACTAAAGTACAGAAAGAAGGAAAAAAGGGCAAAAAGGCTCAGTCGCAGAGTTGTTTGATAAATAGTTAAGAATACAGAAAGTACCTACAGGTGACCTATACCGGCCAGCGACTGTGTCGACTTACATCGACTTGCTCCCTACTCTGCATGTGCTAGAGCTTTGATACTGATCTGTAGTGATCGGGTAGTTTTAAAGTCGCGCAAAATTAACGAAGCCTGAATTGCTATTGCGTAAAACGATTTTCCTCATACATTCGTTTGATACAGGATCGTGATGATGAAAGCTATTCCGGCATAGATGTTCGTATCACGGAAGGTGTGGTCCGCTCAGACAGGACACTTTAATTTCTTAGATTAGCTAACCTTCTGCCGTAGACTGCTGTGTAACCTTAGAAATACACAAGTGTTGAGGTAAAATTTGATGGCTACCGTAGAAACCCGGTAGACCTGGCAGAGCGCTTTAACTTTTCGCGCATCGGCAAGCCTATGTGGCACCAAAGCCTTGCAAGCTTCCCCACTTTGACTTGACTCTCTTGAACCATTGATCGTACAGCTGCTGCTTCTCCAAGACATCCAGCCGCAGCAAAGTCTGAAACGTACTTCGAAGCTCCTCGCTCGTCAGGCCTCTGTGATAGTATCATAGTAGTGTGAGAACGATGCAAACGTCAGGGTGATTGAGCTCTGATCTCTCGGAAGGCACATCAGCAGTACGGAATAAAATCGCGATTTTCTTCGGCCGTGAATGTGGGATTTGGGTCCAGGCGTGGGATTTGGGTCCAGGCGTGGAGGTTCAGCCGCACGTCCATTTCATCAGGTAAATCGGTCTTTTCCTAGGCAAATACTTCAAAATAGTATTTTGCTACAAAGCAAACTTGTCAAGATTTGTTTTTGCTGTACAATTAGAGCAATGAGCGGTTTCGGCGACCGTCAGCGTGTCCGATTTACCCACGATGTCGAAAAGTATATTTTTAAAAATATGTTTTTTTTACAAACGCGAGCTTCGCGTACGTTATCGATTGACGGTCTAGCGCCAGGCACGTATCGCGCACGCGTCGCAGCCTTTACTACATAGTAATAATGCGGCCTTTAGGCCGTTTCAGGAGGCGACGGACGCTGGCGGGTTGCTGATTGTGGCGCGTCCTCCGTCTCGACCCTCGGCTACTGTTGAAGCGTTTCTGCAACGTGAGAGTTTCCTTGAGGTGTCGGATGTAGTTTTGACGGGTGTGGTAGACACTGTCCACGATACCAATGTGTCCAGTGTCTCTGGAGGGTATCCTGGGTATCTCTCAGCTCGACTTGTTGCCGAAGGAGCACAATACGGACAAACACGTTGCGTCGCCGTGGTCGAAGCCGCTTCTGATAATGATCCAGAAGGGGGCAGAGCAGCTCACTACGTCTCGGGAGAATGTGGAAAAAAACCGATACTCGTCTCTAATTCAACATTGACCGCATAACCCTTCCTGGTTACCCTCGATTTGCTACAAGGCTTGTACGATTGTCGTGTTCGTCCTGAATTGTGGACAACACGTCGCTCGGATTCGAGACTTTATCTGTGTCTGCCACTGAGCATAAATACGAAGAAGGGTCGTAACCAGCTAACACGGCCATTATCAACACGCTGGGCGAGATCGTGTGCGGGACAAGCATCTTCAGCGTCAAGATAAAAGGTACGTACAGGGTTTCCTAGCCTCGGGTGTCGCTCACGCTGAATCCGCTGTATTTCTTGCAGAATCGATGGAACCAGAAGCTCTTTATCCAGGGCTTTGCGTGAATGATATTTTCCACAGAAGTTTGACGAGATGCTCCACAAGCGGAACGTAGAGGACGTGAAATAGATGCATCTAGCACTGGTTGGTGGTCATACCACTGTCCACCGCTGTATCACTTTGGCTCGTTGTAAAAGGGCAAATTAGTGGAGCAGAGTCTACGCAACGTGTCGTTTTCGTTCTCGGAGGACTAGGGAACCACCGTGGACAAGAAGAACTCGTATTTCGCCATCCCGATCCATTTGCTTGTGTTGTCCATGTGTCTTGGGACCCGGTTTCGGTACAGCACCCAGCCTCCATAGACAGTAATGAGAACTATGTACACACGGTGCCATGACTTCTCCAGCATCCTCGAGGAGGTCTAACCGTTCAGCGATGCAATCTCCATCGATACAGGATCTGCGGACACCGCAACCGCTCACTGAGCACGCGAATATCATTCGCGTGCTGCGCGATGCGCCTCCGCTATCGTCGCGATACGATGAGGAAGATCGATACGATCACAACTTCATTACGAATGACCTGGATGAGACTCAAGCCCATCCGTTGTTCGATCAGCAACGCTTATAGTATTTTTGACCCGTGGACCGTCCACTTGTTCTCACGTCACGCCGTGACTACGGTTTCCAGACACGACACCCTGCAGAAGCAGCTGCAGCAGCCACTCAGCACGTATGCGTACGGGCCTGCGGCCCCTACTGCTGATGAGCAAGTGCGGCGGCACCAGCTCCGAGAGCGATACTTGACTCCACAAGTCAAAACTCCAAGGGGGTATCAGATGTGCCTGCAAATGCAGCTTAATTGTCAGCAAATTCCCTCCATGCAAATCAATTCGGTTGCTCTAAACCCTGCGGAATACCAGCGTGCTTACGAAGCACAACCTCGAAGCTGGCTAGACGGCTCCCCTCCTATCGTGCTCTTCAAGCAGGTTTCTCTGAAATTGAAATTCGTCTTCAGAGACGCTTAGGCTTTGCCTTCGCTTAGTCGAAAGCTCGCCGCCAACTCCCGGGGCCCTATCCCCATCTCCACGAGGCATCATCGACTTATGCTCATCCTTCGAGTGCCGCGCATTCCTACGAGCCGGTTGCTACAGCTACCGGTCGGATCCTAAACTCAATTATCGACCTGCCATCCCCGCATTCTAGCGGCGGGAAGCGCTCGGCGCCTGGCAATGCGGTCGTACGCCGTGCGGCGAGGCAGTGAGTGTGCCCGCATCGACGACGTCAGAAAAGTCGTATCCGGAGACTCTCATGAGTTTTCTGGGTGAGGGTAACCCCTCCACTTCACAAGGTACTGAGCGCCTGCGCCTCGCCACAAGGCGGTCTACATGGTAGTGGAGCTCGCCGTGCTCGTCGAGCAAAGCTGGAGACGGCCGAGCCTCAGCTGGGCTCTCGCGTCGCGACTCGCAGCGACGTGTTTGTGCTGGGGCAGCGCGTGCGCTCTCTAAACCAGTAACTTCACCTTATGATTGACTTCCTAAGCCGCCTTGCAAGTGATCTCAATGAGACGAACCACCATGTGGACTGATTTGAGCCACCACAGTCGGTTCAGAGCAGAGGCGCGGATTTTGAGTGTCAAGTCGCTCAGCTGCAAGGCCAGCTCGACTTGTTGATGCGTCTTGTGGTCCCTCCACCTGAAGTCGTCCAGCCTGGCGTTGTGCATCTATCGTAGTCCATCCACCGTTGGCGCCAACGCCTCCGCGCTCACCTGAGTAGGGCTCGGCTACGGCTTACCAAGCCAACGTAGAAGAACGGATGTGTGCGCATCTTCTTCGGAAGATTTAGCGTATATACTAGACCCGGCTTGGTCATGTTCTTGATCGGATCTTTGAACTGAGGTCTCAACTTCGCCCTGAAAACTACAGACACTGCATGCTTTGGTACGTGTTTTGTGTTTAATAAAATTAGATTTTCGACCTCAAACCTCTGCTCATTACTTCTGTCCTTGGTATCTGCATGCACCCCTTATGCGCGCCTTGGCTTTCAGCCATAGCGTCGCGCACCTGGCGCATTACGCTCAGTCTCAAAGAGACAAAGTCATCGACTTGCTTGCGAGCCGCATCAGGGCTGACATCAGCCAGCCTCTCGACTATCACACCCCCATAAATCCCTGAGCCACTGCGTGGCGGCGTCAGTGGGACTTGAGGGTTCACCAAGCCTGTCGATACATGCACTGCAAATTTTTAATGCGAGCTCAACCAGTGAAAGCATCTGGACCCAGCGTTTCGGCGCCTCAGCGCATACGCTTCGGAGGATGTCCCCCCAACGTGATTCACGCGTTCGGTTTGACCGTCGGTCTACGGATGGCCCGCTGTGGACATGTCCAAACGAGTACTGATGACTCTGAAGAGGGCCGTCCAGAACTTCGCTGTGAAGTGCGGGCTTCGATCTGTGCCAATATCCTCAGGGAAGCTGTGTTGGCGAAAGACTCGGTCTAAGAACATCAAAGCTGTACCGTCACGACTTATGGTGTCCGGCGCTGCCGCTAAATGCGCCATAGTGTTCAATCAGTCTACATAAACACAATACCCATATTTCCCGCCTTATCCTTATGAAGGTCATACACAACGTTCACAGTTATGGACTGCAAACATCCCTTAAGGACAGGCAAATTCGCCAACGGCGCGGTCGTGTTAGGCGCGGATTTCGGCCATTGGCATGTGTACATAGGTACCGACGCACTTATACACCTTGGGCCACCGGTACATCGAGCTCACCGAACCATTGGCCTTCCTCCGACCTAAGTGTCGCACACGGGCGTATCATGAGCCTCATAGATGATTCAATACTTCAGATCCTCACCATGAGGAGCGACTGCACGAGGGTTATCCTCAGAGTCGGTGCTGTACCACAAGAGGCCGCTATCGAGCGAGAATCGATGCAGCTTCGCGCATAAGCACCCGAAAATTCCTTGTCAGAGGCTTTAAGCGCTTGGATCCCAAGAGCTCGTAGCAGCACTACGCACATGTTAGCTTGTGCATACGATCCGCGTATCGAGTCAGGCACCGACGACGTCACTGTCGTGACATAGGCTAATTTGTAGCCCGGCGAGCGCGAGAGCGCATCGGCGACTACATTAAGCCGCCACGGCTTGTATTTCACCTCGAATCTGTATTCGGCAAAGAAGCAAAGTCATTTTCCATTCGCTTAGAGAGGTGAGGCGAGTGCGTAACGACACATGATCAGCTTACATCGCAAAAGGCTTAGAGCCTGGCAGGTGTATCCTCAACTTGACTAGAGCATACCTCATTTTAAGAAGCTATTTGTCGTGAACTGGATAGCTCTTCTTTGCAGCTTTAAAATGACGAGACTCAAACGCAATAAGGCGCTCACGACCTTTGGCGTCTGCGTAGCACAGCAAAACCAATTGCAAAATTGGAGGCGTCACAGACGACGCTAAACGGACGATCCGAGACCGGTAACGGAAGGATCCGAGCCCGAATGATGCTCTCCTTGACAGCCTTAAAGGCAACGTCGTGACCAACGTTCCATCTCCGCGTAGTTCGCGCTGTGCTTGTGCAAGTAATTGGCTAAGCCTATCCACTTGCGTACGTCGTTTTGGTTCTTAGGAACCGGCCGGTTCAAGACGACGTTGGCGTGCACAGGATCTGCCCGTAAGCTACGCTTCTTAGTGAAGTATCCGTGGAAGTTATCTCCTCCGCGCCAAATACGCACTTGTCCAAGCTGCCATACATCTCAATAGTGGTGCGCATGCACTCGAGCACTGCTCGCAAAGGTCAATGTGGTTTTCATGTCGTTTTTTTCGTGCTCAGCATGACTTTGGACGAATATATCGTCAAAGTACGTCTAAGCGCATGCCCTGTGGGGCCTGAACGACTGCGTCACAAGACGATTGAACGTTGCTGGTGCGTTAGACTGCCCCTGAAGCATGGCAATTCACTCCCAGAGCATACCTTCGGAGTACCCACCGCTGTCAGTGGAATATCGCTCGCTCTCATGAGCAATTAATAGTAACCATCGACCAAGTCGAGTGAGCTGATCAACGTACAGCCTACCATGTTGCTCCGCAGAGCATCCTTGCGAGGGATCGGTGTTTGCACCGAGATAATAACCGCATTTAGCTTGTTGAAAGCATGACGAATGCGCCACTTGTCGCTCGGCTTTCTGACACAGAACATGGATGGCGAGTGCGGAGGCTTACCCTCACGCACCATCCCTGACTCGAGCTTCACACGAAAGAATGCGTCAATGACGTCACACTGTTCTCCTGGCAAAAACCATTGCCTTGTCTCGCAGTGTTTGGTTCCAGGAGTCAGGTCAATCGCATGACACACGCCTCGATCCGGAGGCAGGCCCTTCGGTGGGTCATCGAGACAATGTCTCCATACTCCTTCACCACAGGTAAGAAGGGATCCGAATGATCTTTTAGGTCTTGAGCTCAGCGCCTTCATAGTGCCCTCCAGGACCGCGTCGTCCACGACGGGTGATGAGCTCAGCTCCTCCTCAGGTCTTAGCAAGACCACCTCGCCTAACCCGGCAACGGAAATATCGTTTAGCTCTACCCACAGCGGGTTGAGTGTGAAGGCTGATGTTGCCTTCGATCTCCCCCGTTACTCTTTTACGAGTGTGTACAGATGTTCACAGCAATCACGGGGAGCCTTACCGCTCGTCACGTTGAACACCTCGTCCGGCGTCGAAGTCATCACAGACGCCCTGCGTCTTCTTCTCCTCTCCCTCCGCGACGGAGCCCGGCCGGATAAGGGTGGTGTGGCGACATCTCCATCACCACCACCGGGTGTAGCAGCACCATCACGCATCCAAGAGGAGGTAGTGTCTCGCAAGACACTCGATTGAGAGCCAAGAGGTCCTTGTCCCTCACACAGTGAACTAGGTGTCACTCCCTCTGCAACGACTGGGCCGCGCCCACTATGCTTAAACTCGCAGTCGACCGCTGCCATAGGCCACGCAGGGGTAGGTCATCGTCCAGATCTGTTCCACTCAAAAGGTTTACACGTCACTCTGCGTCCGTCCTCACCAGAACCCAGTAGTTGGCCATTGGCTTGACCTGCACAGCTCCGTGGATAATGTGCCGCACCACGTACGCCCTCAGGGCAAACCGCAACCTCATTGCTAACAACTTCTGACAGACCAATGTCCAGCACTACGGTCGCCTCGGCCTCGTGCTCGCGCCAACAGGGCTTCTGCTCCCTCGCAGCCGTGGATTCACGACTCTTCAAAGCTTCGCTAGGAGCAGGGAGCGTAGCATCCAGGGTTTCGACTTCCAGCCATGGCATGCCAAGGATGAGGCCATACCTCGCATCCAAGTCTAAGACGAAAGAGCGCCCCACGCTATCGAAGTTCTCGAGCTTCACACCAACGCCAACACATATCTTTGACACAGGTACCAGTGTCCCCGTCGCGAGACGGACAGAGATAGTATCTCTCTTTGGCGCTTCTGATGTCTCCGCATACATCTGACGTCCTTCCAGAGTGAAGCGACGGGCGTACTTGCTCGAGACTCCCAAGTCAATCATAACTCTCCGCAACTTGGCGACATTATTCACGTTCACTTGAACGACTAGCAAGCCCGGTTTGGACACACACTCTTCTCGTAAGAGAGATCAGCTCTATTCGGGGCTGATTCCCGTTGCCTTATAGCACCTCGAGGCACAACAGAACTCATTGTTTCCCCAGAATGCGGGAGCGGCCTGCTGGGAGTTGACGTTCCCCGGCGGTGACTTGGAGGGTCCACTCGCCAGCGCCTCGTGCTTCTTGCGCAGAGAGCAATAATCCCTCAAGTGCTTAGTGCTAAAGCACACAAAGCACCGGCGGATGTCAGCGCGCTGCTCCGCAGCAAAAAGCTCCGCTTCTTCGTCTTCAGCATAGTTGAGGTTCATCAGCTCCGGACCGCTCGAAGCGCTCGCGCTGCCAGCGCTCCAACCAGGTCGAGCCGACCTGAAGTCGTGCTCGGTATTTAATGCCACGGCTACCGCCTCTGCAAAACCTTTATGGTGTACACACAATACTTCTGCTCGAGCTGCGCCAAGTCCCCCATGAATAGGATAACAGTGATCAGTTCCGGAGAAGGATCCGCCCCGATTCCGGAGATCAGAGTTCTCAACTCTTGGCCATCGTCCAACCACTTTTGCTTACCCTGCCGGGTAGCAGAGCACTTCGACCGTAGGCCTGATTAGGCGGTGCTAACAAGCGCAAAAGCTGTCGCCTCAGCTGACCCTAAGTGGGAAAGGAATCGTCAACATATATAGTGCCCATTTGCGAGCGTGACCTCCAAGCCTGTAGATTGCTAGCGCCGCGCGCTAATGCTTAGACTAAAGCAGGGCCGATCCTATGGTCATCTGGACCTCATGGGTCCAGAGAAAAAGATTCTCTCCATCCTTCCCTTTGAAGGGTTTCACGCTCACCATGAGCGGCTTCAGTCTCTTAGACTCTTCACGCGTTATCGACGCCGCCGCTGTTGCGGCGCTTATCTTCGCTTGAACGTGCTGTCTAACCACGTTCTAGTAGCGTGAGAGGGATTCCAGCCTGGCGGTGACCGCCTCTGGACCTTCCGATGCAAGATAAGCAACGCCCTCCAGACCAAGCAAGGACATAAGCTTGGTAAGTGCGTCCTGCTGCAACGGGGGAAATATCAAAAACACGGGGTGTTCCATGCTCGCAGAGGATATGGTCAACCGACTCAAGAGTGGGATCGAATACAAGTGCAACCATGTGCAGCGGGGCTACCGTAGCTTTAACGTCAGAGAAAGACGTTCGATTTAAAGAGTCACTAATACTATGTTCTTTATCCGAACGATACTTACAGCCCACGACCAGGGCTCAAAGTTAATAACGTAACTTTGTGCTTCAAAACTAATAGTGCTTATATTATTATTGCGGTCAAGCGGCCTTGGGGTAAATGTATCCGTTTAACTATCGAACATAGTTAAACCTAATCAAATACGTGATGTATGGCTTTCAGCCAACGTACTGAGAGGCCTTGTTAGCTCTCCGACTTATGTACTGATCGTTTGTTAACTCTCGTACCCCTGTGTGCTCCACACCATGTAGCCCTGTTTAAAAAAATATCACGGTGCGAACAGCGTACGGATGCGTGGATCGGCAAACCTGGTAGCATCGCAGTAGACGCCGTTTCTGACGCTAGAAGACGCTAGCACGACGGTCACATCACGGATGCATGTACTACACTGCTACGTTTCCAAATCAGCCGCGATGCCTTATGTCATGGCTACGAGTATGACCGGACTATCCCTTTGACTCGCATTCTATAGCTACCTTACCCCAACCAATCTCCCAGGCGCTTGTTTAACGACAACGATGACCGATAACGAAACGGCTTATGTACCGTTTTCTGTGTTATCCTGGTAGCGTGTACAAAGCGGGAATAAAGGTGATATATAATACTACATGGTTCATGAAGGTTTCAGCCAAATAAAAGGATTAAAAAAGTGAAAAGATGAAAGCTAACACCAGTTACTGCGCTTGCCCGAGCTTCACTGTAGGCCAAACTTTGTCGAAGTTGGCAGCGCTCAACCGTAAATAAAGAAGAGACGGTGAGTTGACGTCTTGCCATCCGTTTACTATGCTCTCGCTCATGACTGAAGGTGAAGAAACCCGCACAAACTTATTCTCTCAGCACGCGGCGCTGGCTGGTTGCACCAAATATGCGCGCAGTGTTGATGTTGAGTGGAGGAGGCGGGAGGGGCCCCAGACGCGAGTTTGGCGCTAGTGTGGATGCCCGGCGAGTCTTGTGCTGCTTGAAGAAAATTCAAAACTGATTGCCTGTACGCGCTCAAGCTTGACATTCACAGCAAAAAAAAAACATTGAATCCGGTTCAGATGACGTCATTTTGGCGGAATGAGTGACGCGCTTCTACAGACTTAGTGTTTGTATGCCAATACTGTTCTTTGAATGGAGAATACAAACTTAAGTTGTTTGCTACAAACTCTAAGTGAAATCTTAAATGGGAACTATTGTACGATCGCCATGTCCAAAAGTGTATTTGGTACCCATTTTGGATTCTCACATACAATACAAAGTATAAACCGCTCCACGTCATGTTATGACGTCACCGCCCAAAAGCTGATTGCTTGATTTTATTCGTTTCGAGAAGTAAGGAAGCATTGGTCACTCTCGCTCCATTCCTTTGTTCCCCCCCCCACGCCACGCACAAACCTCCACGAGTATCTATGATGGACACGATCAAGAAGCTTTGACAGGAGAGTGATCGGCTTCGAAGCACACTGAAGAAGCGAGAAAGTGAAATTTCTAAGCTTGCCGCCGCCAACCGGCAAAAGGATAAGCAGATTGAAAATCTCATAGCCTCGCACCACGCATCACAAACACAACTCGTTGACAATCAGCATCGAGAGCGGACTAACCTCGTCACCGCACACCACCGAGAAAAATGATGCTGCTAAATAAGCTGGAGTCTCGACTAAACCAACTAACGCGCCTCCACGAAACGCTCCTACAGCAAGTGCGAAACCGCGTAACCATTGCACCAGAAAATTCCGACAAAGTCCATGGGTATGCAATGATGCTCAGACCACTACGCCAAGAGGGGGCTCATGAAATTCGTTTCATTGCCGGTCAAGAGAGCTATGAGACGCGTGAGATCAGTGGTGCTCGAGATCTTCTGTTCGACTTTACAGAGACTGGTAACCCGATCGATCTTCGCCAGAATTTCCTGCGAGTCGCGAACGAACGATTGCAGGCGCGAATCACAACATATCTAGCTGACAGCCCGGTACGTGTCTACTTCTCGTGTTAATGAACAGTGCATTGATGCTAATTATGAATCCTGTACGCTAGAGCAGCAAGCGCAAGTGCCCGACATCGTCTTCCGCTGTTGTCGCTCGCGATGAGTTGAGAATAACACGTTCACGCTCGAAGAACTTGCGAAAATCATAATGGATCTTTTAAGCGAAACGAATGTAGGAGTTGATTTGGTGACAATGTACACTAGACTTTTCTGTCAGTTGCAAACGATGATTCGCACCGAGCGCTTCACTCTGACGCCGTAGAATAACCCAGTCCCTCTCGTAGTCTTCGCATGAAATTGAGCTTTAAAAGTCGTAATTATATAAAATGTGTTTGCAATTAACATTCCAAAGGGAGTCCCGGTTTCAAACAAACGCAGCTGCAACGTCATCGTGTCCCCACAAGCTAGCAGTAACCCCTGTTGACTACATACGCAAAGATGCGTGAAAGCAGGTCGTGCAGCCTAGAGCCCGTGTATATTGGACGTGCTGGACAGCGCAAGATCCACCTAAACAGTTCGGTCAATCGTAAGGTCAGCACATCGTCATTGCTGTTACCTCATGTAATTCTCGGGGGAGTATAAATGCATATTTGCTGTAGATATAGTATGATCAAAACCTCCAATATGATGCCAGAAACAGTGATTCATGCCCAACCAGCACAGGAAAAGAAACAATCTACTTGATATTAGGCCACGATTGGTGACCAAAGAGTACTTCCATAGCCAAATAACAGTAGTGCGATAAAACTCGAATCATAAATGACCTGGCTGCCGAGGAACCTCCAAGTTTTCCAGCTGGGTAATGGGGTTATTCAGTCGCCGTCGTGTTCTAACAGGAGCTTGTCCGTTGGCTGCGCTGCGTATAGCATCAAGGGCATTAGCTACACTTGGCGTACTCGCATGAAATTCATTTGGATAATGAACCACGTTGAAACAGGTTACATGGTAGCCACGAAGACATTTCGTGCAGCCATATCGCGACTTCGACTGAATTCCGCGAAGACTACAAAGGTAACAGACCAACTTGCCGCTTGAGCGCTCACAGCTATTCGGCGTGATAATGTGCAGCTGGGGTTATCCTCGATAGTTTCCGCGTTTCTTCGTCGTTTTGACTGCGTTTCCTTGTGTTGTTATACCTGTCGTTGCGCTGACGTTAGCTGCTCACAGACTTGCCTCTTAAACTCTCGAACTGTTTGAGGCAAATTGGAGCTTGTGTTGATTTGCTTGGCCAACGCAAAGGCATTAATAATAGCCAAATCTAAAGCCCACGTGAAGTGACTCATCGACAACCGAGCTTCTTTTCGTCTGGTAGGGTTGGTCGCTCGAAGCTGGTCAACACGATCTACGCTGTTCATTGACAGGTTGTAGGCTGCAATGACGGCAGGAACGTTGAACACTGATCGATGCATCACTTCAGAGCCAGTCCAACGCCGCATAGGAAATAATCCGTGGCAACAAGCCACTGCCTTGCCGTTTTTCCCGTCAAGCACACGAGCGGTAGGAGTTTGTGCCAAGTCGTTTGTATAGAAAACAACGGGATTCTTATCTTTAAAGGCAATAAAGCCAGCAAAGGGCGAAAACGATACTTGCGGGGCGTACACAGTTCGTTGCTCCGCTGGTAGCTTCTTCTGCCTGCGATTATGGGCATCTCTTGCTTTTTTCGATTCATTCGCATTACCGACGCTGTCCACAGCTGCTATCAATTCCCATGATCCACGATCGCAAGCCGTAACGCGTTTAATTGCGTCACGCACTGCAGCCGCATTTAAATGCCCAACCCAGTCGGCACGCGCAGTACCAAGAATACGAGCTTCACCGTCTGTCATCGCTAGGAGAGCTTTCCC
Organism: Phytophthora infestans T30-4; assembly: GCF_000142945.1. Classification (NCBI taxonomy): domain Eukaryota; phylum Oomycota; class Peronosporomycetes; order Peronosporales; family Peronosporaceae; genus Phytophthora; species Phytophthora infestans. Next base: position 1,763,802 of record NW_003303731.1, on the reverse strand, counting down.
GAAATTATGGCGCGTATAGAAGTTGTCGCACACAAACAAGCGACGGCGCCGACGGTGACTGAAACAACCGTGTTTGGGTGACCTAGCATGGCCAGCCACAATGACGAAGCATCCGTAGTGTCAACTTGAACATCATCTCGCCGAAGCGTATTTGCTAGTGGTGCTTTTAGTCTGGGGAATAACTCTGTGTATCGCTGAGATGCTGTTGTCGGTAAGAAATTTCCCGATCCGTTGTCCCAGAGAGAATGGATGTACAGCGACGTCCAGACCACCGACGCATAGAATCTTACCGCGAACTTGTCAGGTTTCAGCGGCATAAAACGCTTAGCTAGCGTTCGCGCCTTTATTCACACGCCATTTTCGTCGAGACTACTGACTCCGTATGGCACAGCAGTCGAGGAAAACTTCCGCTGGAAATGCTGCAATAAGTGTCGGCTGTGGCGAAGGGGGTCTCGTCTAGCCATTGCTTCCGCTCTATGGCCTTCCAATCGTTGTGCGGCATTATCCAGACACCCGGTTGTTTCTCTACCTGGCTCATTTATATTGTCGCTTTGTCCCGCGCTAACGGCCGAGGCTGAGACCGGCTGAGAATCATGGTGATCATAATCTGGTTCATCTTCCGAGTCAGTAATGTGTTCGTTACGCGTCGAAAGGAGGATGAATCTTGAAAGACCCACGTATTGCTTAAAAACGATTTCTGCTCATCGTTGCCTTGGAGTCGTGGTGGCCTTGAAAACGTTTTTGAGACCAGAACACCTTGATATCGGTAATGGGCACCAAGCTCATAGCCATTTCTAGGCCAATGTACGCATCTAGTTCCGCTTCGGTCGCTAGAGACTCTCCTTTAGTCTTTAGAGCCCCATTGGTCCAAGTGCGCCACGAGTGCTTGAGTTTTTTCGTCACCAAAACATCAAAAAGGCCTCGTTCAGCGTGCATGCTGTACGCTCGCTGGATCTTGTTCCTCTTTAGCAAATGCAAACCACTATCGCTTGTCAGGCTGTTGATGTAGGCACGGCCTAGCTTAATTGCATTGTCTGCCTCACCACCACCGGTAACCTCAATTGGTGGGCATGAGTCCCATTCGTCTTGGTCCCACTCATCCTCGACCAGAATATCTGCAAGTTCCATGTCCGGGGGAGGCCTTACTCTTCGGCGGAAAGATGAGCAATGTGTGTCGCACCTCAAAAAATATTCACTTGTCATGAGCAGAACTGGTACTGTACACCTCTCAAACCGGTATCAAACGCCTTTAAACCGGTTTTCTATATTGACCAATCACGTACAATAAAGCGATCAATCACGTGACGCTCATTACCCGAGAAGCCGTCGCGCCGGCGCTAACGTGCTAGAACGCCTAAGTGAGGCACGCCACACTAATCACCGTCCAAGTAAATGCGCAGCCACTGGGAACGGCTGCATTATCTTCAAGGCACCAATCCGTTCTCGCTAGCAGAACATCCCTTGCCAGTTCACCCTGCCACACAGTCTCCCATACCCAAGCCTGGGTAAACCACTTCATCACGGAGCCGCTCAGCCCAACACGTAGCCAACATTACGCGAGAGCCCACACCCGAAAGCCAGCCAACCATACCACAAAAAGTCCCCGTGACCTGCGCGAGCTTGAACGTTGGACCCTATCACGATCAAATCGGAACCATACTCGTGTGGAAAGAGCTCGCAGCAGGTGCTTCCGCCGCGGCAGCAAACTAGACGCCCTAGCGACGGCACCAACGTGCCAGAACGGTAAAGAGAGGCACGCCACAATGACCATCGGCCAGTTAAACGCGCAGCCTCTGGGAACGGCTGCATTGCCTACAAGGCAGCAATCCGTTCCCGCCCTCTAGCAGCGAGGTGCCAACGCATAGCACACCCGGTTGGCCACGCGATGAATACTTATACCACGGACGACGCTCAGTATAGCGTCTTGGCACTGTTTCAGAGCATACCAGCAGCGCTTTCCTAGACTAGTACCACCTCAAAATCTAAGCAGCACCTCCAGCGTAATGTACGCAGGACCTCCCTTGCCAATTCACACTGCCACACAGTCTCCAGCACCCAAGCCTGACGTAACCATTTCATCACGAAGTCGTTCAACCCAACACGTAGCCAGCATTACGCGAGAGCCCACACTCGAAATCCAGCCAACCATACCACAAAAAGTCTTCGTGCCCTGCGCGAGCTTGAACGTAGGACCCTATCACGATCACATCGGAACCATACTCGTGTAGAAAGAGCTCGCAGCAGGTGCTTCCGCCGCGGCAGCAAACTAGACGCCCTAACGACTGCACCAACGTGCCAGAACGGCCAAGTGAGGCACGCCACAATGACCATCGGCCAGTTAAACGCGCAGCCTCTGGGAACGGCTGCATTGCCTACAAGGCAGCAATCCGTTCCCGCCCTCTAGCAGCGAGGTGCCAACGCATAGCACACCCGGTTGGCCACGCGATGAATACTTATACCACGGACGACGCTCAGTATAGCGTCTTGGCACTGTTTCAGAGCATACCAGCAGCGCTTTCCTAGACTAGTACCACCTCAAAATCTAAGCAGCACCTCCAGCGTAATGTACGCAGGACCTCCCTTGCCAATTCACACTGCCACACAGTCTCCAGCACCCAAGCCTGACGTAACCATTTCATCACGAAGTCGTTCAACCCAACACGTAGCCAGCATTACGCGAGAGCCCACACTCGAAAGCCAGCCAACCATACCACAAAAAGTCTTCGTGCCCTGCGCGAGCTTGAACGTAGGACCCTATCACGATCACATCGGAACCATACTCGTGTAGAAAGAGCTCGCAGCAGGTGCTCCCGCCGCGGCAGCAAACTAGACGCCCTAACGACTGCACCAACGTGCCAGAACGGCCAAGTGAGGCACGCCACAATGACCATC